>NC_054483.1:33067668-33367668 GCF_017639515.1 Carcharodon carcharias
GGGACAGAGAGTGACATCAGGAACAATTAAAGGGACTGTGAATGAGATCATGGGGACAGTTAAAGGCACAGATAATGAGATCAGGGACAGTTAAGGGCACAGAGAATGAGATCAGGGGATAAAAGGGAAAGAGAATGAGTTCAGGGACAGTTAAAAGGACAGAGAGTGAGATCAGGGACAGTTAAAATGACAGAGAGTGACATCAGGTACATTAAACAGGACAGTGAGTGATATCAGTGGGTTAGTTAAAGGGACAGGAAATGAGATTGGGGACAGTTAAAGGGACAGAGAGTGGGATCGGGGGGTTATTTAAAGGGACAGAGAATGAGTTCGGGGGTTAGTTAAGGAGACAGAGCTTGAGATCTGTTGGAGAATTAAAGAGTCAGAGACTGAGATGGGGGGACAGTAAAAGGGACAGAGAGTGAGATCGGGGGATAGTTAAAGGGACAGAGAGTGAGATCATGGGGTCAGTTAAAGGGACAGATAGCGAGATCAGGGACAGTTAAAGGCTCAGAGATTGAGATCAGCGGGACAGTTAAAGGGACGCAGTGTGGGATCAGGGTGTTAAAGAGACAGAGAGTGAGATCAGTGACAGTTAACGGGACAGAGAGTGACATCAGGGAGTTATTCAAAGTGACGGAAATCGAGATCAGGGTGACTGTTAATAGTGAGACAGTGAGATCAAGGGGACAGTTAAAAGGACAGAGAGTGAGAATAGTGACAGTTAAAGGGACCGAGAGTGAGATCAAGAGGACAGTTAAAGGGACAGAGAGTGAGATCAAGAACAGTGAAAGGGACAGAGAGTGAGATCAGGTACAGGTAAAATGTCAGAGAATGAGACCAAGGGCACAGTTAAAGGGACAGAGAGTTAGACGAGGGGGACAGTTAAAGGAACTGAGAGTTAGATCGGGGGGCAGGTAAAGGGACAGAGTATGAGATCAGTGGGTTAGTTAAAGGGACATTAAATGAGATCAGTGGGACAGTTAAAGGGACAGTGAGTGGGATCAGGGGCTTAGTTAAAGGGACAGAGAGTAAGATCAGCGGGACAGTTAACGGGACAGAGAGTGAGATCAACGGGAAAGTCAAAGGGACAGAGAGTGAGATCAGGGACAGTTTAAGCGACAGAGAGTGAGAGCATGGGGACAGTTAAATTGACAATATTGAGATCAGGGACAGTTATAGTCACAGAGAATGAGATCAGCAGGACAGTTAAAGGACAGAGAGTTAGACCAAGGGGACAGTTATAGGAACTGAGAGTTAGATCAGTGGGGCAGGTAAAGGGACATCATTGGTTTAGTTAAATGGACAGAGAGTGAGGTCAGGGGGATAGGTAAAGGGACAGAGATTGAGATCAGGGCGACTGTTAAGTAGTCAGAGAGTGATATCAAGGGGACAGTTGAAAGGACAGAGAGTGAGATCAGGTACATTTCAAGGGACAGAGATTTAGATCAGTGGGTTAGTTAAAGGAACAGGAATGAGATCAGGGGGACAGTTAAAGCTTCAGAGAGTTAAATCAGTGACAGACAAAGGGACAGAGGGTGAGATCATGGGCATATTTAAAGGGACAGAGAGTGAGACCAGGGGGAAAGTTAAAGGTAAAGAGAGTGAGTTCAGGGGGTTAGTTAAAGGGACAGAGCTTGAGATCTGTTGGAGAGTAAAAGAGTTAGAGAGTGAGATCGGGGGACAGTTAAAGGGACAGAGAGTGAGATCAAGGGGACAGTTAAAGGGACAGAGAGTGAGATCATGGAGACACTTAAAGGGACAGAGATTGAGATCAGGGACAGTTAAAGTCACAGAGAGTGAGATCAGCGGGACATTTAAAGGGATTGAGAGTGAGATCAGATGGTCAGTTAAAGAGACAGAGAGTGACATAAGGGACAGTTAAAGGGAGAGACTATGAGATCAGGGGCACAGTTAAAGGGACAGAGAGTTAGACCAGAGGGATAGTGAAAGGAACTGAGAGTTAGATCTGGGGGGCATGTAAAGGGACAGAGTATGAGACCAGGGGGTTAGTTAAAGGGACAGAGATTGAGATCAGGGCGACTTTGAAGTCATCAGAGAGTGAGATCGGGGGACAGATAAATGGACAGAGAGTGAGATCAGGGACAGTTAAAGTTACACAGAGTGAGATCAAGGGAACAGTTAAAGGGTCAGAGAGTGAGATCAGGAACAGTTAAAGGGACTGAGAGTGAGTTCATGTGGACAGTTAAGGGGACAGATAGTGAGATCAGGGACAGTTAAAGGCACAGAGAATGAGATCAGCGGGACAGTTAAAGGGCCGGAGAGTGAGATCAGGTACAGTTAAAATGACAGAGAGTGATATCAGGTACATTAAACAGGACAGTGAGTGAGATCAGTGGGTTAGTTAAAGGTACCGGAAATGAGATCGGGGGACAGCTAAAGGGACAGAGAATGGGATCCGGTGGTTAGTTAAAGGGACAGGGAGTAAGATCAGGGGGACAGTTAAAGTTACAGAGAGTGAAATCAGGGACAGTTAAAGGTACAGACAGTGAGATCAGAGACAGTTAAAGGGACAGAGAGTGATATCATGGGGACATGAAAAGGAACAGAAATTGAGATCAGGGACAGCTGAGTTCACAGAGAATGAGATCAGCGGGACAGTTAAAAGGACAGACAGTGAGATCAGGGGGTTAAAGGGACCAAGTGAGATCAGGTACAGTTAAAAGGACAGAGATTGAGATCAGGTACATTACAAGGGACTGAGATTTTAGATCAGTGGGTTAGTTAAAGGGATAGCAAATGTTATCGGGGGACAGTTAAAGATATAGAGAGTGAGATCAGTGACAGATAACGGGACAGAGAGTGAGATCAAGGTGACAGTTAAAGGGACAGAGAGTGAAATCAGGGGAACAGTTAATGGTACAGAGAGTGAGATCAGGGGGTTAGTTAAAGTGACTGAGATTGAGATCAGGGATAGTTAAAGTCACAGAGAATGAGATCAGTGGGACAGTTAAAGGGAAAGAGAGTGAGATCAGGGGGACAGTTAAAGAGACAGAGAGTGACATAAGGGACAGTTAAATGGAGAGTGAGTGACATCAGGGGCTCACTTAAAGGGACAGAGAGTTAGACCAGGGGGACATTTAAAGGAACTGAGTGTTAGATCAGTGGGGAAGGTAAAGGGACAGAGTGTGAGATCAGGGAGACAGTTAAAAGTACAGAGAGTGAGATCAGTGACAGATAAAGGGACAGAGAGTGAGATCATGGACATATTTAAAGGGACAGAGAGTGAGATCAGGGGGACAGTTAAAGGTACAGAGAGTGAGGTCACGGGGTTAGTTAAAGGGACAGAGCTTGAGATCTGTTGGTGAGTTAGTGAGTCAGAGAGTGAAATCAGGGACAGTTAAAGGTACAGACAGTGGGATCAGAGACAGTTAAAGGGACAGAGAGTGATATCATGGGGACATTAAAAGGAACAGAAATTGAGATCAGGGACAGCTAAATTCACAGAGAATGAGATCAGCGGGACAGTTAAAAGGACGGAGAGTGAGATCAGGGGGTTAAAGGGACAGAGAGTGAGATCAGTTACAGTTTAAATGACAGAGAGTGATATCAGGGGCACAGTTAAATGGACAGAGAGTTAGACTAGGGGGACATTTAAAGGTGCAGTGAATGAGATCAGTGGGACAGTTAAAGGGACAGAGTGTGAGATCAGGCTTCTAAAGGGACAGAGAGTGAGATCAGGGACAGTTAAAGGGACAGAGAGTGAGATCAGGTGCAATTAAAATGACAGAGAATGACATCAGGTACATTAAACGGGACAGTGAGTGAGTTCAGTTGGTTAGTTAAAGGGGCAGGAAATGAGATTGGGGGACAGTTAAAGGGACAGAGAGTTGGATCAGGGGGTTAGTTAAAGGGACAGAGAGTGATATCAGGGGGACAGTAAAAGATACAGAGAGTGAGATCAGGACGTTAGTTAAAGGGACAGAGCTTGAGACCTGTTGGAGAGTGAAAGAGTCAGAGAGTGAGATCGATGAGACATTTAAAGGGACAGAGAGTGAGATCAAGGTGATAGTTAAAGGGACAGAGTGAGTTCTGGGACGGTTAAAGGGACAGAGAGTGCAATCATGGGGACAGTTAAAGGGACAGAGAGTGAGATCAGGTACAGTTAAAAGGACAGAGATTGAGATCAGGTACATTACAAGGGACTGAGGTTTTAGATCAGTGGGTTAGTTAAAGGGACAGCAAATGTTATCGGGGGACAGTTAAAGGTATAGAGAGTGAGATCAGTGACAGATAACGGGACAGAGAGTGAGATCAAGGTGACAGTTAAAGGGACAGAGAGTGAAATCAGGGGAACAGTTAATGGCACAGAGAGTGAGATCAGGGTGGTTAGTTAAAGTGACTGAGATTGAGATCAGGGACAGTTAAAGTCACAGAGAATGAGATCAGTGGGACAGTTAAAGGGAAAGAGAGTGAGATCAGGGGGACAGTTAAAGAGACAGAGAGTGACATAAGGGACAGTTAAATGGAGAGAGAGTGACATCAGGGGCTCACTTAAAGGGACAGAGAGTTAGACCAGGGGGACATTTAAAGGAACTGAGTGTTTGATCCGTGGGGAAGATAAAGGGACAGAGTGTGAGATCAGGGGAACAGTTAAAGGTACAGAGAGTGAGATCAGTGATAGATAAAGGGACAGAGAGTGAGATCGTGGACATATTTAAAGGGACAGAGAGTGAGATCAGGGGGACAGTTAAAGGTACAGTGAGTGAGATCAGGGACAGTTAAAGGGACAGAGAGTGAGATCAGGGGGACAGTTAAAGAAACAGAGAGTGACATAAGGGACAGTTAAAGGGAGAGAGAGTGACATCAGGGGCACAGTTAAAGGGACAGAGAGTTAGACCAGGGGGAAAGTTAAAGGAACTGAGAGTTAGATCAGGCGGTTAGTTAAAGGAACAGATAGTGAGATTAGGGGGTCAGTTAAAGGTACAGAGAGTGACATCAGTGGGACAGTTAAACATACAGAGAGTAACATCAGTGAGTTAGTTAAAGGGACAGAGATTGAGATCAGGGCAACTGTTAACTAGTCAGAGAGTGAGATCGGGGGAGAGATAAAGGTACAGAAAGCGAGAACAGGGGAATAGTTAAAGGGACAGAGCTTGAGATCTTTTGGTCAGTTAAAGAGTCAGAGAGTGAGATCGGGGGACAGTTAAAGGGACACAGAGTGAGATCAGGGACAGTTAAAGGGGCTGAGATTGAGATCAGGGATCGTTAAAGTCACAGAGAATGAGATCAGTGGGACTGTCAAAGGGACAGAGAGTGAGATCGGGGGACAGTTAAAGAGACAGAGAGTGACATAAGGGACAGTTAAATGGAGAGAGAGTGACATCAGGGGCTCACTTAAAGGGACAGAGAGTTAGACCAGGGGGACATTTAAAGGAACTGAGTGTTAGATCATTGGGGAAGGTAAAGGGACAGAGTGTGAGATCAGGGGGACAGTTAAAGGTACAGAGAGTGAGATCAGTGACAGATAAAGGGACTGAGAGTGAGATCATGGACATATTTAAAGGGACAGAGAGTGAGATCAGGGGGACAGTTAAAGGTACAGAGATTGAGATCAGGGTGTTAGTTAAAGGGACAGAGCTTGAGATCTGTTGGAGAGTTAAAGAGTCAGAGAGTGAGATCGGGGTCAGTTAAAGGGTCAAAGAGTGAGATCAAGGGGACAGTTAAAGGGAAAGAGAGTGAGATCAGGGACAGTTAAAGAGACAGAGAGTGACATAAGGGACAGTTAAAGGGAGAGAGAGTGGCATCAGGGGCACAGTTAAATGGACAGAGAGTTAGGCCATGGGGACAGTTAAAGGAACTGAGAGTTAGATCAGGGGGGCAGGTAAAGTGACAGAGTGTGAGATCAGGGGGTTAGTTAAAGGGATAGATAGTGAGATTAGGCGGTCAGTTAAAGGGACAGAGACTGACATCAGTGTGACAGTTAAACATACAGAGAGTAATATCAGGGAGTTAGTTAAAGGGACAGAGATTGAGATCAGGGTAACTGTTAAGTAGTCAGAGAGTGAGATCGGGGGACAGATAAAAGGACAGAGAGTGAGATCAGGGACACTTAAAGGTACAGAGAGTGTGATCTGGGGGTTAGTTAAAGAGACAGAGCTTGAGATCTGTTGGAGAGTTAAAGAGTCAGAGAGTGAGATCGGGAGACAGTTAAAGGGACAGAGATTGAGATCAAATGGATAGTTAATGGGGCAGAGAGTGAGATCAGGTACAGTTAAAAGGACAGAGAGTGAGATCAGGTACATTATAAGGGACAGAGAGTGAGATCAGTGGGTTAGTTAAAGGGACAGAAAATGAGATCAGGGGGACAGTTAAAGGCACACATAGTGAGATCAGGGACAGTTAAAGGCACAGAGAATGAGATCAGTGGGACAGTTAAAGGGACAGATAGTGAGATCAGAGGGTTAAAGGGACCGAGAGTGAGACCAGGGACAGTTAAAAGGACAGATAGTGAGATCAGGGAGTTAGTTAAATGGACAGAGATTGAGATCGGGGGCTTAGTTGCAGGGACAGGGAATGAGATCAGAGGGACAGTTAAAGGGACAGCGAATGAGATCATGGAGACAGTTAAAGGGACCGAGAGTGAGATCAGGGACAGTTAAAAGGACAGATAGTGAGATCAGGTGGTTAGTTAAAGGGACAGAGAATGAGATCAGGTGGACAGTTAAAGGGACAGAGTGTGAGATCAGGTGTTTAGTTAGCAGGACTGAGAGTGAGGTCAGGGGGTCAGTTAAAGGGACAGAGTGAGATCACAAGGACAGTTAAAGGTACAGAGAGTCAGGTCAGGGGGTTAGTTAAAGGTACAGAGTGTGAGATTGGGACAGTTAAAGGGACGGAGATGTATATCGGGGATAGTAAAAGGGAGACAAACTGTTTTTGAGTCCCTAACCCAATCTGTTGTTGTTGAGCCTCCCAGATGCAATTTCATCCCAGGCTATGGTTTCTGTTCAGCCAGTTTATCTTCATTCCTCCCTGGATTAAGTCACTAGCCGAGGAGGATGAGAATGGGTGTACCAAAAATCAAAATAACCTGGAGTTTAACCAAACCCATGGTAATTCCCCCTCCATAAGGAGATTGGGCTGCCCAGTGTTTGTGTAACTGGGTCGAGGTGGATGAGAGTGTTAATCCCCCCCTCCAATCGAGGAAGGTGCTGACCGGTGTGTGTGTAACTGGGAGGAGGTGGGTGAGAGGGTTAATCCACCCCACCCCTCCCATCGGGTAAGGGGCTGCCCGGTGTGTGTGTGTAACAGGATCGAGGTGGGTGAGAGGGTTAATCCCCCCTCTCCAACAGGGGAAGGGGCTGCCCGGTGTGTGTGTAACTGGGAGCAGGTGGGTGAGAGGGTTAATCCCCCCCCTCCCATCGGGATAGGGGCTGCCCGGTGTGTGTGTAACTGGATCGATGTGGCTGAGAGGGTTAATTCCCCCTCTCCAACAGGGGAAGGGGCTGCCCGGTGTGTGTGTAACTGAGAGGAGGTGGGTGAGAGGGTTAATCCCCCCCTCCAATAGGGGAAGGGGCTGCCCGGTGTGTGTGTAACTGGGAGGAGGTGGGTGAGAGGGTTAATCCCCCCCCTCCCATCGGGTAAGGGGCTGCCTGGTGTGTGTGTAACTGGGAGGGGGTGGATAAGAGAGTTAAACCACCCCCCCACCCCTAACAGGGGAAGGGGCTGCCCGATGTGTGTGTACTGGGAGGAGGTGGGTGAGAGGGTTAATCCCACCTCCGATAGAGGAAGGGGCTGCCTGGTGTGTGTGTAAGTGAGAGGGGGTGGGTAAGAGGGTTAAACACCCCACCCTCTAATAGGGGAAGAGGCTGCCCGATGTGTGTGTACTGGGAGGAGGTGGGTGAGAGGGTTAATTCCTCCCCTTCTGATGGGGGAAGGGGATGCCCAGTGTGTGTGTAACTGGGAGGGGGTTGTTGAGAGGGTTAATCCCCCCCCTCCGAGAGGTGAAAGTGCTGCCTGGTGTGTGTGTAACTAGGAGGAGATGGGTGAGAGGGTAAATCACTCCCCCCTGCTGGGTGAAGGGGCTGCCCGGGGTGTGTGTGTGTGTGTGTGTGTGTAATGGGAGGGGGTGGGTGAGAGGGTTAATCCCCCCCTACTCCGATAGTGGAAGGGGCTGCCCGGTGTGTATGTAACTGGGAGGGGGTGGGTGAGAGTGTTAATTCACCTCCGATAGAGGCAGGGGCTGCTCAGTGTGTGTATCACTGGGAGGAGGTAAGTGAGTGGGTTAATCCCCCTCCGATAGGGGAAGAGGCTGCCCGGTGTGTGTATCACTGGGAGGGGGTGGGTGAGAGGGTTAATCCCTCTCTGATAGGGAAGGGGCTGCCCGGTGTGTGTGTAACTGGGAGGGGGTGGTTGAGTGTGTTCATCCCTCTCTGATAGGGGAAGGGGCTGCTCGGTGTGTGTGTGTCACTGGGAGGAGGTAAGTGAGCGGGTTAATCCCCCTCCAATAGGGGAAGGGGCTGCCCGGTGTGTCAGAGAGAGTGAGTGTCAGTGCACTCGAAGTAATATATTCCTGCTTTATTCCACAGGTCTCTCGAACGCTGTGAGAATCACATCAGCATGTCCACAAACTGTCCATGTCGCAGAGAATGATGAGGTACAGATTGGCTGCATAACAGGCTGGATTCCACTGACATGGGCTCTCTGGACATTGAATAGAGCATCATCAGTCCTGATACCACGAAACAGGACAGAATGGTGAATAGCAGTAACGGCATCAGACACTCCCAGGATCTACACTGTCCCCATCAAACACTCCCAGTATCTACACTCTCCCTATCAAACACTCCCAGGACAACTACAGCATGTGGTTAGATACAGAGTAATCTCCCTCTACACTGTCCCCATCAAACACTCCCAGGACAGGTACAGCACAGGGTTAGATACAGAGTAAAGCTCCTTCTACACGTCCCCATCAAAAAGTCCCAGGAAATGTACAGCAGGGGGTTAGATACAGAGTAAATCTCCTTCTACACTGTCCCCATCAAACATCCCCTGGATCTACACTGTCCCCATCAAACACTCGCAGGACAGGAACAGCACAGGGTTAGATACAGAGTAAAGCTCCTTCTACACCGTCCCCATCAAACACTCGCAGGACAGGAACAGCGTGGGGTTAGATACAGATTAAATCTCCCTCTACACCCCATCCCCATAAAACACTCCGAGGGCAAGGTAAGATGTGAATC
The DNA here is from genome assembly GCF_017639515.1 of Carcharodon carcharias. Lineage (NCBI taxonomy): Eukaryota > Metazoa > Chordata > Chondrichthyes > Lamniformes > Lamnidae > Carcharodon > Carcharodon carcharias. Next base: position 33,076,878 of record NC_054483.1, read on the forward strand.
TGTGTCTCAGTGACCAGGAAGCAGAGAGACACCTTCGATCTCTCCGTCTGCTTCTAACATGTTTTCCTTCCACAGATCCTGACCTACATCTATGAGCAGGTGTTTGATTATCCAAACCCCCTGTTGGGGAGGTTTGAATCAGCGAGTCAGATCCCAGTGCCGGGAATGCCTCCGTGAGGATCAGAGCTTTGCAGACCAGTGACACCATCACTTTCCAATATAAAGTGAAGAAAGCTCCAGGCATCGATACCAGGAAAGTCAGCATGAGAGTTCACGTTAAGGGGTCAGGAGTCAGGGTTAGGGTGAATGTGGGAGTTCACGGTGAGGGGTCAGGGGTCAGGGTTAGGGTGAATGTGGGAGTTCATGGTGAGGGGTCAGGGGTCAGGGGTTAGGTTGAATGTGGGAGCTCCCGCTGAGGGGTCAGGGTTAGGGTGAATATGGGAGTTCACGGTGAGGGGTCAGGGTTAGGGTGAATGTGGGAGTTCACGGAGAGGGGTCAGGGTTAGGGTGAATGTGGGACTTCACGGTGAGAGGTCAGGGGTCAGGTTTATGCTAATGTGGGAGTTCACAGTGAGGGGTCAGGGTTTAGGGTAACCATGTGAACTGAGGGTGAAGGGTTAGGGGTCAGGGTTAGGGTGACGGTGGGAGTTCAGGATAAGGGGTCAGTGTTAGGGTGACGGTTAAAGTTCACGGTGAGGGATCAGGGGTCAGTGTTAAGGTGACAATGGGAGTTCAGAGTGAGGGGTCAGTGCTAGGGTGACAGTGAGAGTTCGCGGTAAGGGTCAGGGGTCAGTGTTAGGGTGACAGTGATAGTTCACATTGATGGGTCAGGGGTCAGTGTTCGAGTGACGGTGGAAGTTCGCATTGAGGGGTCGGGGTCAGTGTTAGAGTGACGGTGGGAGTTCAGGGTGAGGGGGTCAAGGGTCAGTTTTAGAGTGACGGTGGGAGTTCAGGGTGAGGGGTCAGGGGTCAGTGTTAGAGTGACAGTAGGAGGTCACGTTGAGGGGTCAGGGGTCAGTTTTAGAGTGACAGTGGGAGGTCACTGTGAGGGGCAGGGGTCAGGGTTTGGATGACAGTCGGAGGTCATGCTGGGGTGCAGGGGTCATGGGTCAGGCTTAGGGTCATGGTGAGGGGTCTTGGGTGAGGGTGGAGGTGTCTCTGTGTCTCTCTCACTGTGACCTGTTGATGAAGGTTTTCTGACGTGTTCTCTCTCACTCTCTGCCTCTCCCTTTCCCTGTCCAGGATGGCCTCAGGATCCTGAGTGCTGGATGGATCGTTCCGGAGACCGGGGTCAGGATGTTAGACTTCACTGTGTCAGTCACTCTGGATCCCCACCTCTCACCCACTCCTGGGATAGAATCAGCAGCAACTCCCAGGAGCTGCCAGCACATTCGATAACAGATATATGGATACCCGGGGGGGATCTACAGAGTAACCGCGAATGGGGGAGAGGGAGGGCGAGAGACAGAGAGAGGGAGCCAGATAGAGAGAGAGAGAGAGAGAGGGAGAAAGAGAGAGAGGGAAAGTGAGGGAGGGAGACAGAGAACAAGAAAGAGAGACAGAGGCAGAGAGAGAAAGAGAGAGAGAGGGAGACGGGAAAGCGTAGAGAGACAGAGAGAGAGAGACAGAGAGAGGGAGCCAGATAGAGAGAGAGAGAGAGAGAGAGGGAGACAGAGAGAGAGGGAAAGTGAGGGAGGGAGACAGAGAACAAGAAAGAGAGACAGAGGCAGAGAGAGAAAGAGAGAGAGAGGGAGACGGGAAAGAGTAGAGAGACAGAGAGAGAGAGAGACAGAGAGAGAGAGAGACAGAGAGAGGGGGAGACAGGGAGAGAGAGACAGAGAGAAAGGCTGAGAGAGGGGGAGAGAGAGAGGGGGAGAGGGGGAGAGAGAGGGAGAGAGAGAAAGACAGAGAGAGAGGGAGAGAGAGAGAGAAAGACGGAGAGAGGGGAAGAGACAGAAGGGGAGAGAGGGGGAGAGAGAGGGAGAGAGAGAGAGAGAAAGACAGAGAAAGGGGGAGAGAAAGAGAGGGAGACAGAGAGAAAGAGAGATTGAGAAAGGGAGAGAGGGAGAGGAAAACTATTAAAGACAGAAAGGGGAGCGAGATAGAGAGAGAGATCGAGACAGAAGAGAGGTGTTGTATGTTCCTACATGTTATTGAAATGTAAAGGTGCTCAGCAGAACATGGCAAAATGTGCAGCTGGAGAATCGGATTGCCCTTGGTGTGATGTATAGAGTTCATAAGACCATAAGATGTAGGAGCAGAAGTAGTCCATTTGGCCCGTTGAGTCTGCTCCACCATTCAATGAGATCATGGCTGATCTGATAATCTCAACTCCACTTTCCTGCCTTTTCCCCATAACCCTTGATTCCCTTACTTATTTAAAATCTGTCTATCTCAGTCTTGAATATACTTAACAACCCAGCCACTACAGCCCTCTGCCGTAAAGAATTCCACAGATTGACTACCCTCTGAGAGAAGAAATTCCTCCTCATCTCTGTCTTAAATGGGTGACCCCTTACTCTGAGATTATACCCTCTGGCCCTAGACTCTTCATCAAGGGGAAACAACCTCTCAGAATCTACCCTGTCAAGCCCCTGAGAATCTTATATGTTTCAATAAGGTCACCTCTCATTTTTCTAAACTCCAATGAGCACAGGCCCAACCTACTCAACCTCTCCTCATAAGAAAATCCCTCCATCCCCGGGATCAGCCTAGTGAACCTTCTCAGGGCTGCCTCCAATGCCAGTATATCTTTCCTTAGATAAGGGGACTGAAACTGTTCACAGTATTCTAGGTGTGGTCTAACCAGCACCTTGTGTAGTTTTAGCAAGACTTGCCTATTTTTATACTCCATGCCCTTTGAAATAAAGGCCAACACTCCATTGCCTCGGATCTTTCACCTCTCTTCTATTCTTCCTTAATTCTGCTGAAGAGTCATTCTGACTCGAAACGTTAACTGTGTTCCTCTCCACAGATGCTGCCAGACCTGCTGAGCTTTACTGGCTATTTTTATTTTTGTTTTTGTTTTGGATTTCCAGCATCCACAGGTTTTTTTGCTTTTATATTCCATTTCCCTCCCCTATTCCCTGCTGAACTTGTATGTTAGCTTTTTGGGATTGATGCACATTTCACTATTTACTGGCAAATCTCCTCCAGCGTTGTTCAAAGTACAGGACAGTGCTTTATATAAACATAATGTAAAATATATTAGGGCAGGCATCTATTTATGGTAGTTATCGATTCAGCGTTTAGGTCACACACAGTGTTCGTGCTTAAGAAGTAAGGGCATGGGTGGGTCAATTGGCTCTCTTTGAGCCCATTCAACAGGACCATGGCTGATCTGATATCTGATCTCCACCTTCCTGTACCATCGCTTAATTCCCACAAGCCCTTAAAATCAACTGAACTCTGTCGTCAATATGATTCGAGTGATTTATTTCCTGTTGAAATTCCACAACTATGCACATAATTCACACTCATTACTGTTAAATGTTAGTTTGGCTCTGCAGTTTATTTTAATTTAGTGTTCATTCATTAAATTTTAATTGCAGATTAAATTTTAATTTTAGCCCCATGGTAATAGGCTCTGGGAGAGAGCAGCCCTAGTGAAATAAGAACACTCTGGAAGCAGCCGAGTGTATGGTGAGCAGCACCTGAGGTCTGGAAATAGTTAAAGGCTACCAGTGAATGTTCATGTTTAAACACACAAGGTTCAAGACCTTCTCCTCAATGATACACCACTGGACTCCATATCACCACAGGTTGGACACAATGGCCCCTCCTAAAAGATATCACAATGAGAAAGACAGTGAGAGAGCGAAAGAGCATGAGAGAGACAGAGAGAGAGACATCCTCAAAGACACGGGCAAAGAGAGAAAAAGAGGCAGGGAGAGACATTGTCAGAAAGAGCAAGGGACAGAGTGACAGAGAGATAGGGAGAGAGAGACAGAGGGAGAGGGACAGAGAGAGAGTGAGAGAGAGAGACGGCAAGTGAGACAGAGAGAGAGAGAGACGGAGAGTGTGAGAGAGAGAGAGACAGAGAAAGAGATGGAGAGTGAGACAGAGAAAGAAAGACAGAGAGAGAGGGACAGAGAGTGAGACAGAGAGAGAGAGAAACATCCTCAGAGAGAGAGAGAGACACAGGGAAAGAGATATCCTCAGAGAGGGCGAGGGGCAGAGAGAGGAAGAGAGAAAGGGAGAGACATTGTCAGAAAGAGCAAGGGACAGAGTGACAGAGAGATAGAGAGGGAGAGAGAGACAGAGGGAGAGGGACAGAGAGAGAGAGTGAGACAGAGAGACAGACAGACAGACAGAGAGAGAGACATCCTCAGAGGGCAAGGAGCAGAGAGAGGAAGAGAGACAGGGTGAGACATTGTCAGAAAGAGCAAGGGACGGAGTGACAAAGAGAGAGAGATACAGAAAGAGAGAGACAGATGGAGAGAGACAGAGAGAGAGACAGAGACAGAGAGAGAGAGTGAGAGAGAGAGACGGCAAGTGAGACAGAGAGAGAGAGACGGAGAGTGTGAGAGAGAGAGAGACAGAGAAAGAGATGGAGAGTGAGACAGAGAAAAAGACAGAGAGAGAGGGACAGAGAGTGAGACAGAGAGAGAGAGAGACATCCTCAGAGAGAGAGAGAGACACAGGGAAAGAGATATCCTCAGAGAGGGCGAGGGGCAGAGAGAGGAAGAGAGAAAGGGAGAGACATTGTCAGAAAGAGCGAGGGACACAGTGACAGAGAGAGAGAGAGAGCTGGAGAGTGAGAGAGTGAGAGAGGGAGACAGACAGACAACCAGAGGGAAAGAGACATCCTCAGGGAAAGGGGCAGAGAGAGAAAGAGAGACAGCAAGAGACGTTGTCAGAAAGAGCGAGGGACAGGGAGACAAAGAGAGAGAGAGAGATGGAGAGCGAGAACAGAGAGAGAGGGAGAGAGAACGAGAGAGACAGACAGAGAGAGAGAGAGACAGATAAAGGGATATCCTCAGAGGGAGAGGGGCAGAGAGAGAAAGAGAGACCGGGAGAGACATTGTCAGAAAGAGTGAGGGACAAGGTGACAGAGAGAGAGAGAGAGAGATGGAGAGTGAGACACAGAGAGAGAGAGGGAGGGACAGAGAGAGATACCATAGAGCCATAGAACCATAGAACCATAGAAAAGTTACAGCACAGAAGGAGGCCATTTGGCCCATCTTGTCCATGCCAGCCCGAGGACACCCAGGTGCCCTTTCTAATCCCAACTTCCTGCACCCGGCCCATAGCCCTGCAGCTTACAGCACTTGAGGTGCAGATCCAGGTACTTTTTAAAAGAGTTTAGAGTTTCTGCCTCTACCACCAACTTGGGCAGTGAATTCCAGACACCTACTACCCTTAGCGTAAAAAAGTTCTTCCTCACGTTCCCCCCTACACCTTCTCCCACTTATCTTGAATCTATGTCCCCTGGTTCTAGAACTCTCTACCAAGGGAAACAATTTTATCCTGTCCATTCTATCTATTCCCCTCATAATTTTGTACACCTCAAGCAAGTCACCTCTCAGCCTTCTTTGTTCCAAGGAAAATAACCTCAACTTATCCAATCCTTCCTCGTAGCTACGCTTTTCTAACCCTGGCAACATTCTTGTAAATCTCCTCTGCACTTTCTCCAGAGCTATTATGTCCTTCCTGTAATGTGGTGACCAGAACTGTACACAATACTCCAGTTGTGGCCTCACCAGTGTTTTATACAATTCCAACATTATATCCTTACTTTTATATTCTATACCTCTGCCAATGAAGGAGAGCATTCCATATGCCTTCTTTACAACCTTGTCTACATGAACTGCTGCCTTCAGAGAGAGAGAGATATCCTCAGAGAGGGAGGGCAGAGAGAGAAAAAAGAGACAGGGAGAGACTTTGTCAGAAAGAGCGAGGGACAGAGTGACAGCGAGAGAGAGAGAGAGAGAGACAGAGAGACAGAGAGAACGAGACTTGGGTGGAGAAATGGCAGATGGAGTTTAATCCACTACAACTACAACACTGGCATCTACCCGGCTATGTGGAAAATTGCCCAGGTTATGTCCTGTCCACAAAAAGCAGGACAAATCCAACCCGGACAATTATCGCCCCATCAGTCTAATCTCCATCATCAGTAAAGTAATGGAAGGGGTCATCAACAGTGCTATCAAGCGGCACTTGCCTAGCAATAAGCTGCTCACTGATGCTCAGTTTGGGTTCCATCAGGGACACTCCTGACCTCATTACAGCCTTGTCTCAAACATGGATAATAGAACTGAACTCCCGAGGTGAGGTGAGAGTGACTGCCCTTGACATCAAGGCAGCATTTGACCAAGTGTGACATCAAGGAGCCCTAGCAAAACTGGAGTCAATGGGAATCAGGGGGAAAGCTCTCCGCTGATTGGAGTCATACTTAGCACAAAGGAAGATGGTTGTGGTTGTTAGAGGCTAGTCATCCCAGTCCCAGGACATCACTGCAGGAGTTCCTCAGGGTAGTGCCCTCGGCCCAACCATCTTCAGCTGCTTCATCAATGACCTTCCTTCCATCATAAGGTCAGAAGTGGGGATGTTCGCTGATGATTGCACCATGTTCAGCACCATTCATGACTCCTCAGATACTGAAGCAGTCCATGTCCAAATGCAGTAAAACCTGGACAATATCCAGGCCTGGGCTGACAAGTGGCAAGTAATATTCGTGCCACACAAGTGTCAGGCAATGACCACCTCCAAGAAAAGAGAATCCAACCACTGCCCCTTTATGTTCAATGGCATTACCATCACTGTATCCCTCACTATCAACATCCTGGGGGTTACCATTGACCAGAAACTGAACTGAACCAGCCATATAAATACTGTGGCTGCAAGAGCAGGTCAGAGGCTGGGAATCCTGCGGTCAGTAACTCACCTCCTGACTCCCCCAAAAGCCTGTCCACCACCTATAAGGCACAAGTCAGGAGTGCGATGGGATACTCCCCACTTGCCTGGGTGAGGGCGGCTCCCACAACACTCAAGAAGATCGACACCATCCAGGACAAAGCAGCCCCTGCTTGATCGGCACCCCATCCACAAAACATTCACTCACCGACCCTCTCATCCTACACTCCTGCCCCTCACCGACCCCCTCACCCTCCGCTTCTGCCCCTCACTGACCCCCGCACCCTCCGCTTCTGCCCCTCATTGACCCCTGCACCCACCGCTCCTGCCCCTCACCAACCCCCTCACCCACCCCCTGACCCACCACCTCACCCTCCTGCTCATCCTCCCCCTCACCGACCCTCACCCTCACCTTCACCATCACCCTCACCCTCCCACTCACAATCCCTCTCACTCTCCCCCACACCCTCTCCCTCACCGAGGGGGAGAGAGAGAGAGAGAGAGAGGGTGTGGGGAGAGAGAGAGAGGGTTGGGGGGGGGAAGAGACGGGGCAGGGAGAGAGGGGGCCGGGGAGAGAGAGACAGAGAGGGCCCTCTCGGCCTCCTTTGTAACCTCCCTCTCACCCTCCCCCATACCCTCCCCCTCACTAACCCCCTCACCCTCCCCCCACCCTCCGCCACCCCGAACCACTCACCATCCCCCTCACCCACCCCCTCATCCTCCCCCTCACTGACCCCCTCACCGACCCCCTCACCCTCCTCCATAACCTCCCAGTTACCCTCCCCCTCCCCGTCACTGACCCCCTCACCATCCCACTCACCGAGACCCTCCCCCTCACCCTCCCCCTCACCTTACCCCTCACCGAACCCGTCACCCACCTCCTCACCAACCCCCTCACCCTCCCCCTCACCCAAACCCTCACTCAAGCCCTCACCGACCCCCTCACCCTCCCCCTCACCGACACCCTAACCCTCCCCCTCACCCACCCTCACCCACACCTTCACCCTCACCCTCCCACTCACAATCCCTCTCACCCTCTCCCACACCCTCCCCCTCACCACCTCCATCATTCTCCACCTCAACCTCACCCCCACCCTTCCCCTCACCCTGCCCCTCACCCTCTGTTACACTGAACCGCTCACCATCCCCCTCACCCACCCCCTCATCCTCCCTCTCACCCTCCTCCGTAACTTCCCTCTCACGCTCTCCCTCACCCTCCCCCTCACCCTCACCCTCTCCTTCACCCTCCCCTCACCCTCACCCTCACCCTCCCCTTCACTCTACCCTCCCGCTCACCGAGTCCCTCACCATTCCTATCACATTCCCCCTTACCCTCCCCCCACCAACACCCTCACCCTCACCCTTCCCGTCACCCTACCCCACACCCTCCCTCTCACCCTCCCTCTCACTGAACCCCTCACCCTCCTCTTCACCCTCAACCTCACCCTCACCTTCACTGACCCTCTCACCCTCCCTCTCATTGACCTCCTCACCCTCCCCTTCACTAAGCCCCTCACCCTCCCCCTCACAGACCACCTCCCCGTCCCCTCACCAACCCCCTCACCCTCCCCCTTACTCTCTGTCTCTCTATTTCTCGCTCTCTCTCTCTGTCTCTCACTCTCTGTCTCTCTCTCTCTCTCTCTGTCTCTGTCTCTCTCACCCTCTCTCTCTAGTTCTATCTGTTCCTCTAACACATATTCTCTCTATCTCTCTCCCTTGGCCTCCCAGACAGGGTTTCGGGGACACTGGTGATCAGGAACTGCTCAGCTCAATGGGACGGGACTTATCGGTGCTCAGTGAGGAACCTGGTGGGACAGGCCGAGTGCCAACTCCTCATCTCCGCAGCACCCGCAGCAGGTTAGTCATTGTGGGAGGGGGGGAGAGAGGGCGGGGGGAGAGAGAGAGAGGGGGAAGGGAGAGAGAGAGAGAGAGAGAGAGGGCCAGGGGAGAGAGTGAGACAGGGCAGGGGAAAGAGAGAGAGAGGAGAAGGGGAGAGAGAGAGAGGGCAGGGGAAAAATGAAGGGGTGGGGGAGAGAGGGAGGGCAGGGGGAGAGAGAGAGGGCATGGGGAGAGAGAGAGGGCAGGGGAGAGGGAGATCTGGGGGAGAGAGAGCGGGGGAGAGAGAGAGAGGGCAGGGGGAGAGAGAGGGGGCAAGGGAGAAAGAGAGAGAGGGCAGGGGTAGAGAGAGCGAGAGAGGTGGCAGTGGAGAGAAGGAGAGACGGCAGTGGGGCTGAGAGGACAGGGGAGGAAGAGTGGGCGGGGAGAGAGAGGGGGTGGGGGAGAGAGAGAGGGTGGGGAGAGAGATGGGGAGAGAGAGGGGGGCAGGGGAGAGAGAGAGGGCAGGGAAGAGAGATGGGGGAGAGGAAGAGGGGGCAGGGGAGAGAGAGAGGGCAGGGAAGAGAGAGGAGGTGGGGGAGAGAGGGAGGGCAGGGGAGAGAGATGGGGGAGAAAGAGAGGGGGCAGGGGAGAGAGAGAGAAGGGGAGAGAGAGGGCAGGGGAAGAGAAAGAGGGTGGGGGAGAGAGGGAGGGCAGGGGGAGAGAGAGGGAGGGGGAGAGAGAGAGAGGGCAGGGGAGAGAGAGGGGGCAGGGGGAGAGAAGGAGGGCAGGGGAGAGAGAGAGAGCAGGGAAGAGAGAGAAGGGTCAGGTGGAGAGAGATAGGGCATGGGGAGAGAGGGAAAGAGAGGGGGCATGGGAGACAGAGAGGGTGGGGCAGAGAGAGAGAGGGAAGGGGAGAGAGGGAGAGAGATGGGGCATGGGAGAGAGAGAGGGTGGAGGAGAGAGAGAGAGGGCAGGGGGAAAGAGAGAGACGGGGCAGGGGGAGATAGAGGGGGCGGAGTAGAGAGAGAGAGGGTGGGGGAAGAGAGAGGAGACAGGGGAGAGAGAGAAAGAGGGCGTGGGGAGAGAGAGAGAGGGTTGGGGGAGAGAGAAGGGGCAGGGGAGAGAGAGGGGGCAGGGTGAGAGAGAGAGTGAGCAGGGGAGAGAGAGAGGGTATGGGGAGAGAGAGAGAGGAGGGGAGAAGAGAGAGCAGGGTGGGAGGAAGAGGTGGCGGGGGAGAGAGATAGAGGGCAGTGGGGGGAGAGAGAGAGAGGGCTGGTGAGAGGCAGAGGGGGTGGGGGAGATAGAGAGAGGGTGGGGAAGAGAGAGTGCGGTTAGGGGAAAGAGAGAGATGGTGGGGGAGAGAAAGGGTCAAGGGGAGAGAGAGAGCAGGTGGATTGAGAGGGAAGGGAGGAGCGAGAAGGGGGCAATGGAGAGAGACAGGGAGCAAGGGAGAGAGAGAGAGAGAGGGGGCAGGGAAGAGAGAGAGACTATTAGATATAGGAGCAGAAATCAGGCCATTCGGCCCATTGAGTCTGCTCTACCATTCAATCATGTGTTTTAACCTATTTTAGGAGAGTGGGCGGGGGGAGAGAGAGAGAAGGCCGGTGGAGAGAGAGGGAGGGCAGGAGGAGAGAGAGGGTACGGGAGATGGAAAAAGAGGGCAGGGGAGTGACAGAGTAAGGTTTGGGGGGGAGAGAGAGAGGGGGCAAGGGAGATGGAGAAAGAGGACAAGGGAGAGAGAGCGTGAGGGTGGGGGGTAGGGAGAGAGTGCAGAGGGAGAGAGAGAGGTCAGGGGAGAGAGAGAGAGTGTGGGGGAGAGAGAGAGGTCAGGGAAGAGAGAGAGGGGGAGAGAGAGAGAGAGGGGAGGGGAGAGAGTGAGAGAGGGCAGGGGAAGAGAGAGAGGGTGGGGGAGTGATGTAGGGCAGGGGTAGAGAGAGGGGGCAGGGGAGAGATGAAGTGCAGAGGGAGAGAGAGTGCAGGGGAGAGAGAGGGGTCAGGGGGAGAGAGGTAGGGCATGGAGAGAGAGAGAGAGAGGGCAGGGGGAGAGAGAGAGGGCAGGGGAGAGAGAGGGGGCAGGGGAGAGAGAGAGGGGGCAGGGGAGAGAGAGAGAGGGCAGGGGAGAGAGAGGGGGCAGGGGGAGAGAGAGAGAGAGAGGGGGCAGGGGAAAGAGAGAAAGAGGGGGTAGGGGAGAGAAGGAGAGTGCAGGGGAGAGAGAGAGGGTGGGGAGAGAGAGAGAGAGAGGGTGGGGGAGAGAGAGAGAGGGCAGGGGGAGAGAGAGAGAGAGGGAGAGAGAGAGGGCAGTGGCAAGAGAGAGAGAGAGGGGGCAGGGGGACAGAGCAAGAGAGGGCGGGGGAGAGAGAGCAAGAGAGGGCGGGGGAGAGGGAGAGGGCAGTGGAGAGGGAGAGGGCAAGGAAGAGCAAGAGTGAGGGTGGGGAGGAGAGAGAGAGGGAGGCAGGGGAGAGAGGGAGAGAGGGCAGTGGGGAGGGTGAGAGGGCAGTGGAGAGAGAGAGGGTGGCAAAGAGAGGGAGAGAGGGCAGGGGAGAGAGAGAGAGAGAGGGAGAGAGAGACGGCAGAGGGAGAGAGAGATAGGCCAGGGGAGAGAGAGAGGGCAGGGGAGTGAGAGTGGGCAGAGGGGAGAGAAAGAGAGGGCGGGGGTAGAGAGAGAGAGAGCAGGGGAGAGAGGGTGAGAGGTCAGTGGAGAGAGAGAGAGGGGGCAGGGGTGAGAGAAAGAGGGTGGGGGGAGAGAGAGGACAAGGGGAGAGAGAGAGAGAGGGCAGCAGAGAGAGAGAGAGAGGGCAGGGAGATGATAAAAGAGGCAAGAGGAGAGAGAAAGAGAGGGTGGGGGTAGAAAGAGAACGCAGGGTAGAGAGGGAGAGAGGGCAGTGGGGACGGGGAGTGGGGAGGGGAGAGAGAGGGAGTAGGGAGATAGAGAGGGCAGAAAGAGAGAGAGAGGGCAGGGGAGAGAGAAAGGGCAGAGGGAGAGAGAGGTCAGGGGAGAGAAAGAGGGCGGGGGAGAGAGAGAGAGAGGGGGCAGGGGAGAGATAGAGGGTGGGGGGAGAGAGAGTGTGCAGGGGAGAGAGAGAGCGCTCAGGGAGAGGGAGATAGGGCATGGTGAGAGAGAGAGTGAGGGCAGGGAGAGAGAGAGAGGGGCAGGGGAGAGCGAGAGAGAGGGCGTGGGGGGAAAGAGAGGGTGGGTTGGGGGAGAGAGTGCAGGGGAGAGAGAGATAGAGAGAGAGAAAAGGGGGCAGAGGAGAGGGAGAGGGCGGAGCGAGAGACAGAGGTCAGGGGAGAGAGAGAGTGCGGCAGAGAGAGAGGGCAGGTGGAGAGAGAGAGGGCACGGGAGAGAGAGAGAGGGTGGGGGGAGAGAGAGGACAATGGGAGAGAGAAAGAGGGCAGCAGAGAGAGAGAGAGGGCAGGGAGATGATAAAAGAGGCCAGGGGAGAGAGAAAGAGAGGGGGCAGGGGGAGAGAGCAAGAGCAGGCGGGGGACAGAGAGCGAGAGAGGGTGGGGGAGAGAGAGAGGGCAGTGGAGAGGGAGAGGGCAAGGAAGAGTGAGAGTGAGGGTAGGGAGGAGAGATAGAGGGGGCAGGGCAGAGGGGGAGAGAGAGTGGGCGGGGAGAGAGAGAGAGGGAGAGAGTGTGGGCAGGGGAGAGGGAGAAAGAGAGCGGGGAGAGAGTGAGTGAGGGTGGGGGGAGAGAGAGAGAGAGGGCAGGGGGAGAGAGAGAGGGGGCAGGGTGAGAGAGAGAGAGGTGGCAGGGGAGAGAGAGAGAGAGCAGTGGGGAGGGAGAGGTGGCAGGGGGAGAGAGATAGAGGGTAGGGGGAGATAGAGAGGGGGCCAGGGGAGAGAAAGAGAGAGAGGGCAGGGGAGGGAGAGAGATGGTGTGGGAAGATAGGGTCAAGTGGAGAGAGAGAGAGAATGGGTGGAGTGAAAGAACGGTGGAGAGAGAGGGGGGTCGGGGGAAGGGGGGTGAGAGAGAGAGAGGGCAGAGGGAGGGAGAGGACAGGGGAGAGAGAGAAGGGGGCAGGGGAGAGAGAGATAGAAAGGGCGGGGAAAAGAGAAAGAGATCATAAGACATAAGAGCAGAAATTAGGCCATTCGGCCCATCGAGTCTGTTCTGCCATTCAATCATGTGTTTTAACCTATGTTAGGAGAGTGGGCGGTGGGAGAGAGAAGGGGCGGTGGAGAGAGAGGGAGGGCAGGTGGGGAGAGAGAGAGAGAGGGCAGGGGAAAGAGAGAGAGAGAGGGAGCAGGGGGAGAGAAGGAGAGTGCAGGGGGAGAGAGAGAGGCTGGGGAGAGAGAGAGAGAGAGAGGGCGGGGGAGAGAGAGACAGGGCAGGGGGAGAGAGAGAGGGAGGGAGAGAGAGAGAGTGAGAGGGTGGGGGAGAGAGAGAGAGGGCAGGGGGAGAGAGAGAGAGGGAGAGAGAGAGGGCAGGGGAAAGAGAGAGAGAGAGGGGGCAGGGGAAGAGAAGGAGAGTGCAGGGGGAGAGAGAGAGGGTGGGGAGAGAGAGAGAGAGAGGGTGGGGGTGAGAGAAGGGGCAGGGGGAGAGAGAGAGGGTGGGGGAGAGAGAGAGAGGGCTGGGGGAGAGAGAAAGAGAGGGCGGGTGTAGAGAGAGAGGGCAGGGGAGAGAGAGAGGGGGCAGGGGCAGTGAGAGGGCAGAAGGAGAGAGAGAGTGGGCAGGAGAGAGAGAGAAGGCAGAGGGAGAGAGAGGTCAGGTGAGAGAGAGAGTGGGGAGAGAGAAAGAGGGGGCAAGGGAGAGAGGGAGGGGGCAGGGGAGAGAGAGAGAGGGTGGAAGAGAGAGAAAGAGGGCGGGGGAGAGAGAGATAGGTTAGGGGAGAGAGAGAGAGGGCGGGGGAGTGAGAGCGGGCAGGCGGGAGAGAAAGAGAGGCCGGTGGTAGAGAGGGAGAGGGCAGGGGAGAGAGAGAGAGGGGGCAGGGGTGAGAGAGAGAGGGTGGGAGGAGAGAGAGAGAGGACAAGGGGAGAGTGAGAGGGCAGCAGAGAGAGAAAGAGAGAGAGGGCAGGGAGATGATAAAAGAGGCCAGGGGAGAGAGAAAGAGAGGGGGCAGGGGGACAGAGCAAGAGAGGGCAGGGGAGAGAGAGCAAGAGAGGGCGGGGGAGAGAGAGAGGGCAGTGGAGAGGGAGAGGGCAAGGAAGAGCGAGAGTGAGGGTGGGGAGGAGAGAGGGGGGCAGGGGAGAGAGGGAGAGAGGGCAGTGGGGAGGGTGAGAGGGCAGTGGAGAGAGAGAGAGGGGGCAGGGATGAGGGAATGAGGGTGGGGGGAGAGAGAGGACAAGGGGAGAGAGGGAGAGAGGGCAGGGGAGAGAGAGAGGGCAGAGGGAGAGAGAGGTCAGGGGAGAGAAAGAGGGCGGGGGAGAGAGAGAGAGGGGGGCAGGGGAGAGATAGAGGGTGGGGGGAGAGTGAGTGTGCAGGGGAGCGAGAGAGCGGTCAGGGAGAGGGAAATAGGGCATGGTGAGAGAGAGAGTGAGGGCAGGGGAGAGAGAGAGAGAGAGGGAGCAGGGCGAGTGAGAGAGGGCATGGGTGAGAGAAGGGGCGGGGAAAAGAGAGAGAAGGCAGGGGGAGACAGAGAGGGTGGGGAGAGAGAGCGGGCAGGGAGAGAGAGAGAGGGGGCAGGGGAGAGTGAGAGAGAGGGCGTGGGGGGAAAGAGAGGGAGGGTTAGGGTTAAGAGGGCAGGGGAGAGAAAGAAAGAGAGAAAAGGGGGCAGAGGAGAGGGAGAGAGCGGAGCGAGAGAGAGAGGTCAGGGGAGAGAGAGAGAGTGCGGCAGAGAGAGAGAGAGAGGGTGGGTGGAGAGAGAGAGGGCAGGGGATAGAGAGAGAGGGTGGGGGGAGAGAGAGGACAAGGGGAGAGAGAAAGAGGGCAGCAGAGAGAGAGAGAGAGGGCAGGGAGATGATAAAAGAGGCCAGGGGAGAGAGAGCGAGAGAGGGCGGGGGAGAGAGAGCGGGCACTGGAGAGGGAGAGGGCAAGGAAGAGCAAGAGTGAGGTTGGGGAGGAGAGATAGAGGGGGGGCAGGGCAGAGGGGGAGAGAGAGTGGGTGGGGGAGAGAGAGAGGGAGAGAGAGTGGGCAGGGGAGAGGGAGAAAGAGAGCAGGGGAGAGAGCGAGTAAGGGTGGGAGCAGCTTCCCCACAGTGGAGCAGCTTTCCCAAAGTTGAGCAGCTTACCTATAGTGGACCAGCTTCCCCAAAGCAAAGCAACGTCCCCACAGCAAAGCAGAATCCCCAGAGTGGAGCAGGGTCCACACAACGAAACAGTTTCCTCACAGCGGAGCAGCTTCCCCACAGCAAAGAAGTGTCCACACAACAAAGCAGCATCCCCACAGCAGAGCAGCTAGCGCACTGCAAAGCAGCATCCCCACAGCAGAGCAGCTTCCCCACAGTGGAGCAGCTTCCCAACAGCAATGCAGCATTTCCACAGCATAGCAGCTTCCTCACAGCGGATCAGCATCCCTATAGCAAAGCATTTTCCCCAGAGCAGAGCAGAATCCCCACAGCAGAGCAGCATCCCCACAGCGGAGCAGCTTCCTCACAGCAAAGCAGCTTCCCCACAGCAAAGCAACATCCCCACAGTGGTGCAGCTTCCCCGCAGAAAAGCAGCTTCCACACAGAGGAGGAGCTTCCCCACAGCAATGGAGCATTTGGGTAGTAGGCTGGCTGCCACACAGCAAGGCAGCTTCCTCACAGCGGAGCAGCATCCCTACGGCAAACATCTTCCACACAGCGAAGCAGCATTCCCACAGCAGAGCAGCATCCCCACAACAAAGCAGCTTCCCCACAGCAGAGAAGGGTCCCCACAGCGGAGCAGCATTCCCACAGCAATGCAGCATTTCCGCAGTGGAGCAGCTTCCCCACAGCAAAGATTCTTCCCCACAGCGGAGCAGCTTCCCCTCAGTGGAGCAGCTTCCCCACAGCAAAGCAGCTTCCCCAAGTGGAGCAGCATTGCCACAGTGGAGCAGCATTGCCACAGTGGAGTAGCTTCCCCACAGCAAAGCAGCTTCCCCACAGTAAAGAAGCATCCGCACAGCTAAGCAGCCTCCCCACAGTGGAGCAGCTTCCCCACAGCAAAGCAGCTTCCCCACAATGGAGCAGCTTCACAATAGCGGAGCAGAGTCTCCACAGTTGAGCAGCATCCCCACAGCGGAGCAGCTTCCTCACAGCGGAGCAGCATCCGTATAGCAAAGCATTTTCCCCAGAGCAGAGCAGAATCCCCACAGCAGAGCAGCATCCCCACAGCGGAGCAGCTTCCTCACAACAAAGCAGCTTCCCCACAGCAAAGCAACATCCCCACAGCAGAGCAGCTTCCCCACAGCGGAGCAGCATCCCCACAGCAATGCAGCATTTCCGCAGTGGAGCAGCTTCCCCACAGCAAAGCATCTTCCCCACAGCACAGCAGCTTCCCCTCAGTGGAGCAGCTTCCCCACAGCAAAGCAGCTTCCCCAAGTGGAGCAGCATTGCCACAGTGGAGCAGCATTGCCACAGTGGAGTAGCTTCCCCACAGCAAAGCAGCTTCCCAACAGTAAAGAAGCATCCGCACAGCTAAGCAGCCTCCCCACAGTGGAGCAGCTTCCCCACAGCAATGCAGAATTTCTGCAGTGGAGCAGCTTCCCCACAGCAAGGCAGCTTCCTCACAGCGGAGCAGCACCCCTGCAGCAAAGCATCTTCCCCACAGTGGAGCAGGGTCCCCATAGCAGAGCAGGGTCCCCACAGCGGAGCAGCTTCCCCACAGCAAAGCAGCTTCCCCACAATGGAGCAGCTTCACAATAGCGGAGCAGAGTCTCCACGGTTGAGCAGCATCCCCACAGCGGAGCAGCTTCCTCACAGCAAATCAACATACCCACAGTGGAGCAGCTGCCCCTCAGTGGAGCAGCTTCCCCTCAGCAAAGCAGCTTCCCCACAGCGGAGCAGCTTTCCCAAAGTTGAGCAGCTTACCTATAGCGGACCAGCTTCCCCAAAGCAAAGCAACGTCCCCACATCAAAGCATCTTCCCCACAGCAGAGCAGCTTCCCCACAACAAAGCAGCATCCACACAGCGGTGTAGCTTCCTCACAGCGGAGCAGCATCCCTATAGCAAAGCATTTTCCCCATAGCGGAGCAGCATTCCCACAGCAGAGCAGCATTCCCACAGCAGAACAGCTTCATCACAGCAAAGCAACATCCCCACAGCAGAGCAGCTTCCCCTCAGTGGAGCAGCTTCCCCACAGCAAAGCATTTTCCCCAAGTGGAGCAGCATTGCCACAGTGGAGCAGCATTGCCACAGTGGAGTAGCTTCCCCACAGCAAAGCAGCTTCCCCACAGTAAAGAAGCATCCGCACAGCTAAGCAGCCTCCCCACAGTGGAGCAGCTTCCCCACAGCAATGCAGAATTTCCGCAGTGGAGCAGTTTCCCCACAGCAAGGCAGCTTCATCACAGTGGAGCAGCATCCCTGCAGCAAAGCATCTTCCCCACAGTGGAGCAGGGTCCCCACAGCAGAGCAGGGTCCCCACAGTGGAGCAGCTTCCCCACAGCAATGCAGAATTTCCACAGTGGAGCAGCTTCCCCACAGCAAGGCAGCTTCCTCACAGCGGAGCAGCAACCCTGCAGCAAAGCATCTTCCCCACACTGGAGCAGCGTTCCCACAGCAGAGCAGCTTCCCCACAGCAAAGCAGCTTCCCCACAATGGAGCAGCTTCGCAATAGCGGAGCAGAGTCTCCACAGTTGAGCAGCATCCCCACAGCGGAGCAGCTTCCTCACAGCAAATCAACATACCCACAGCGGAGCAGCTGCCCCTCAGTGGAGCAGCTTCCCCTCAGCAAAGCAGCTTCCTCACAGTGGAGCAGCTTTCCAAAAGTTGAGCAGCTTACCTATAGCAGACCAGCTTCCCCAAAGCAAAGCAATGTCCCCACAGCAAAGCAGAATCCCCAGAGCGGAGCAGGGTCCACACAGTGAAACAGTTTCCTCACAGCAGAGCAGCTTCCCCACAGCAAAGCAGCTTCCCCACAATGGAGCAGCTTCGCAAAAGTGGAGCAGAGTCCCCACAGTTGAGCAGCATCCCCACAGCGGAGCAGCTTCCTCACAGCAAATCAACATACCCACAGCGGAGCAGCTTCGCCTCAGTGGAGCAGCTTCCCCTCAGCAAAGCAGCTTCCCCACAGCAGAGCAGCTTTCCCAAAGTGGAGCAGCTTACCTATAGCGGACCAGCTTCCCCAAAGCAAAGCAACGTCCCCACAGCAAAGCAGAATCCAGAGAGTGGAGCAGGGTCCACTCAGCGAAACAGTTTCCCCACAGCGGAGCAGCTTCCCCTCAGCAAAGCAGCTTCCTCACAGCGGAGCAGCTTTCCCAAAGTTGAGCAGCTTACCTATAGCGGACCAGCTTCCCCAAAGCAAAGCAATGTCCCCACAGCAAAGCAGAATCCCCAGAGCGGAGCAGGGTCCACACAGCGAAACAGTTTCCTCACAGCGGAGCAGCTTCCCCACAGCAGAGAAGCTTCCGCACAGCAAAGCAGCATCCACACAGCAGAGCAGCTAGCGCACTGCAAAGCAGCATCCCCACAGCAGAGCAGCTTCCCCATAGTGGAGCAGCTTCCCAACAGCAATGCAGCATTTCCGCAGCAAAGCAGCTTCCTCACAGCGGAGCAGCATCCCTATAGCAAAGCATTTTCCCCATAGCAGAGCAGAATCCCCACAGCAGAGCTGCATCCCCACAGCGGAGCAGCTTCCTCACAGCAAAGCAGCTTCCCCAAAGCAAAGCAACATCCCCACAGCGGTGCAGTTTCCCCGCAGCAGAGCAGCTTCCACACAGAGGAGGAGCTTCCCCACAGCAATGCAGCATTTGGGTAGTAGGCTGGCTGCCACACAGCAAGGCAGCTTCCTCACAGCGGAGCAGCATCCCTACGGCAAACACTTTCCACACAGCGAAGCAGCATTCCCACATCAGAGCAGCATCCCCACAACAAAAGCAGCTTCCCCACAGCAGAGCAGGGTCCCCACAGCGGAGCAGCATCCCCACAGCAATGCAGCATTTCCGCAGTGGAGCAGCTTCCCCACAGCAAAGCATCTTCCCCACAGCGGAGCAGCTTCCCCACAGCAAAGCAGCTTCCCCAAGTGGAGCAGCATTGCCACAGTGGAGCAGCTTCCTTACAGCGGAGCAGCTTCACCATAGCAAAGCAATGTCCCCACAGCAAAGCACGTTTCCCACAGTGGAGTAGCTTCCCCACAGCAAAGCAGCTTCCCCACAGTAAAGCAGCATCCGAACAGCTAAGTAGCCTCCCCACAGTGGAGCAGCTTCCCCACAGCAATGCAGAATTTCCTCAGTGGAGCAGGGTCCCCACAGCAGAGCAGCTTTCCCACAGCGGAGCAGCTTCCCCACAGCAAAGCAGCTTCCCCACAACGGAGCAGCTTCGCAATAGCGGAGCAGAGTCCCCACAGTTGAGCAGCATCCCCACAGCGGAGCAGCTTCCTCACAGCAAATCAACATACCCACAGCGGAGCTGCTTCGCCTCAGTGGAGCAGCTTCCCCTCAGCAAAGCAGCTTCCCCACAGCAGAGCAGCTTTCCCAAAGTGGAGCAGCTTACCTATAGCGGACCAGCTTCCCCAAAGCAAAGCAACGTCCCCACAGCAAAGCAGAATCCAGAGAGTGGAGCAGGGTCCACTCAGCGAAACAGTTTCCCCACAGCGGAGCAGCTTCCCCACAGCAAAGCAGCTTCCCCACAGCAAAGCAGCTTCCACACAGCAAAGCAGCATCCCCACAGCAGAGCAGCTTCCCCACAGTGGAGCAGCTTCCCTACAGCAGAGCAGCTTCCTCACAGCAAAGCAGATTCACCACAGCAAAGCAGTGTCCCCACAGCGAAGCAGCTTTCCCACAGTGCAGCAGGGTCCCCACAGAGGAGTTGCTTCAACATAGTAGAGCAGCTTTCCAACAGTGGAGCAGCTTCCCCACAGCAAGGCAGCTTCCTCACAGCGGAGCAGCTTCCTCACATCAAGGCAACATCCCCACAAAGGAGCAGCTTCCCCTCAGTGGAGCAGCTTCCCCAAAGCAAAGCAACATACCCACAGCAAAGCAGCTTCCCCACAGTAAAGCAGCATTCGCACAGCAAAGCAGCATCCCTACAGCGGGGCAGCTTCCCCACAGCAGAGCAGCATCCACACAGCAAAGCAGCATCCGCACAGCAGAGCAGCTTCCCGAATGTGGAGAAGCTTCCCCACAGCAATGCAATGTTTCTGCAGTGGAGCAGCTTCCCCACAGCAAGGCAGCTTCCTCACAGTGGAACAGCATCTGCACAGTGGAGCAGCTTCCTCACTGCAAAGCAGCTTCCCCATAGCAAAGCAGGGTCCCCACAGCAGAGCAGCACCCCCACAGCGGAGCAGCTTCCCTCCAGCAAAGCAGCTTCACCACAGCAGAGCAGCTTCTCTATAGTGAAGAAGCTTCCCCACAGCAAACCAATGTCCCCACAGCAAAGCAGATTCCCCACAGTGGAGCAGCTTCGCAACAGCGGAGCAGAGTGCCCACAGTGGAGCAGCTTCCTCACAGTGGAGCAGCATCCCTATAGCAAAGCATTTTCCCCATAGCAGAGCAGATTCCCCATAGTGGAGCAGCTTCCCCACAGCAGAGCAACATCCCCACAGCGGAGCAGCATCCCTACAGCAAAGCATCTTGCCCACAGCAGAGCAACATTCCAACAGCAGAGCAGCATCCCCACAGCATAGCAGCATCCCCACAGCAAAGCAGCTTCCTTACAGCAAAGCAGCCTCCCCACAGCAAAGCAGCATCCCTACAGCGGAGCAGCTTCCCCACAGCAAAGCAGCTTCCCCACAGCAGAGCAGCTTTGCAACATCGGAGCAGAGTCCCCACAGTGGAGCAGCATTCCCTTGGTGGAGCAGCTTCCCCACAGCAGAGCAGCTTCCTCACATCAAGGCAACATCCCCTCAGCGGAGCAGCTTCCCCTCAGTGGAGCAGCTTCCCCACAGCAAAGCAGCTTTCCTACAGCAGAGCAGCTTCCTCACAGAAAAGCAGCTTCCCCACAGCAAAGCAACGACCCCACATCATATCACCTTTCCAAACGTGGAGCAGATTCCCCAAAGCAAAGCAGCTTCCCCACATTAAAGCAGCATTCGCATAGCAAAGCAGCATCCCTACAGCAGGGCAGCTTCCCCACAGCAGAGCATCATCCACACAGCAAAGCAGCATCCCCATAGCAGAGCAGCTTCCCGAAAGTGGAGGAGCTTCCCCACAGCAATGCAACGTTTCCGCAGTGGAGCAGCTTCCCCACAGCAAGGCAGCTTCCTCACAGCGGAACAGCATCTGCACAGCGGTGCAGCTTCCTCACTACAAAGCAGCTTCCCCATAGCAAAGCAGGGTCCCCACAGCGGAGTAGCTTCCCTCCAGCAAAGCAGCTTCCCCACAGTGGAGCAGCTTCCCCACAGCAGAGCAAGATCCACACAGCAAAGCAGGGTCCCAAAAGTGGAGCAGCTTCCCCACAGCAGAGCAGCTTCCTCACAGCAAATCAACATCCCCACAGCAGAGCAGCTTCCCCTCAGCTGAGCTGCTTCCCTATAGCGGGCCAGCTTCCCAACAGCGGAGCAGATTCGCCACAGTGGAGCAGATTCTCCTCGGAAAAGTAGCTTCCCCACAGCAAAGCAGCTTTCCCACAGCAGAGCAGCATCCCCACAATGGAACAGATTTCCCACTGCAAAGCAGCATCCACACAACGGAGCTGTTTCCCCACAGCGGAGCAACTTCCCCAGAGCAAAGCGGCTTCCCCACAGTGGAGCAGCTTACCCACAGCAAAGCAGCTTCCAAAACAGCAAAGCAGCTTCCCCACAGTGGAGCAGCTTACCCACAGCAAAGCGGCTTCCCCTCGGCCAAGCAGCTTCCCCATAGCCAAGAAACATCCCCAAAGCAGAACAGTTTCCCCACTGCAGAGCAGTTTCCTCACAGCAATGCAGCATCCCCAGAGTGGAGCAGCTTCCCCACAGCGGAGCAGCTTTCCCACAGCAAAGCGGCATTTCTGCAGTGGAGCAGCTTCCACACAGCAAGGCAGCTTCCCCACAGCGTAGCAGCTTTCCCACAGTGGAGCAGCTTCGCTGCAGCTGAGCAGCTTCTCCACAGCTAAGCAACGTCCCAACAGCAAAGCAGCTTCCCCAGAGTGGAGCAGCTTCCCCACAGCAGAGCAGCCTCCCACAGCAAAGCAGCATCCCCACAACGGTGCAGCTTCCCCACAGTAGAGCAGCCTCCCACAGCAAAACAGCTTCCCCACAGCATTGCAGGTTGCCCACAGTGGAGCAGCTTCCCCACAACAATGCAGCATTTCCACAGTGGAGCAGCTTCCCCAAAGCAAAGCAGCATCCCCACAGCAAGTCAGCTTCCCCACAGTGGAACAGCATCCCCAGCACAGCAGAATCCCCACAGTGGAGCAGGTTCCCTAAAACAGAGCAAAATCCACACAGCAAAGCAGCTTCCCCACATCGGAGCAGCTTTCCCAAAGTAGAGCAGCTTCCCTATAGTGGACCAGCTTCCCCACAGCAAACCAACATCCCCACAGCAAAGCAGAGTCCCCACAGTGGAGCAGCTTCTCCTCGGCAAAGTAGCTTCCCCACAGCAAAGCAGCTTCCCCAGAGCGGAGCAGGGTCCACACAGCAAAGCAGCTTCCCCACAGCGGGGCAGCTTTCCCAAAGTGGAGCAGAATCCTCACAGTGGAGCGGCTTCCCCACAGCAAGCAGCATCCCCACAACTGAGCAGATTCCTCACAGCAAAGCAGAATCCAAACAGCGGAGCTATTTACCCACAGTGGAGCAGCTTCCACACAGCAAAGCAGCTTCCCCACAGCAAAGCAGCTTCCCTACAGTGGAGCTGCTTACCCACAGCAAAGCAGCCTACCACAGCAAAGCAGCATCCCCACAGCGGTGCAGCTTCACCACAGCAGAGCAGCCTCCCACTGCTAAGCAGCTTCCCCACAACAATGCAGCAATTCCACAGTGGAGCAGCTTCCCCAAAGCAAAGTAGCATCCCCACAGCAAGTCAGCTTCCCCACAGTGGAGCAACATCCCCCAGCAGAGCAGGATCCCCACAGTGGAGCAGCTTCCCCACAGCAGAGCAGTTTCCCCACAGCAGAACAGCTTCCCCACAGCAAAGCATCTTCCCCACAGCAGAGCAGCTCCCCCACAGCAAAGCAGCATCCCCACAGCGGTGCATCTTCCCCACAGCAGAGCAGCTTCCCCACAGAGGAGGAACTTCATAACAGCAATGAGGCATTTCTGCAGTGGGTCCGCTTCCCCACAGCAAATCAGCATCCTCACAGTGGAGCAGCTTCCTCACAGCAAATCAACATACCCACAGCGGAGCAGTTTCCCCTCAGTGGAGCAGCTTCCCCTCAGCAAAGCAGCTTCCCCACAGCAGAGCAGCTTTCCCAAAGTGGAGCAGCTTCCCTATAGTGGACTAGCTTCCCCACAGCAAAGCAACGTCCCCACAGCAAAGCAGATGCCCCACAGTGGAGCAGCTTCTCCTAGACAATGAAGCTTCCACACAGCAAAGCAGCTTACCCAGAGGGGAGCAGGGTCCACACAGAAAAGCAGCTTCCCCACAGCGGAGTAGCTTTCCCAAAGGGGAGCAGCATCCTCACAGCACAGCGGCTTCCCCACAGCAACACAGCATCCCCACAACGGAACAGCTTACCCACAGCAAAGCAGCTTCCTCACAGCAAAGCAGCTTCCCCAGAGCAAAGCAGAGTCCCCACAGCAGAGCAGCTTCCTCAAAGCAAAGCAACATCCCCACAGTGGAGCAGCTTCCCCTCAGCGGAGGCTTCCCCACATCAAAGCATCATCCCCACAGTGAGGCAGCTTTCCCACAGTGGAGCAGTTTCCCTACAGCGGAGCAGCTTCCCCCACAGCTAACCAATGTGCCCACTGCAAAGCAGCTTCCCCACAGCGGAGCAGCTTTGCCACAGTGCAGCAGAGTCCCCACAGTGGAGCAGCATCCCCATGGTGGAGCAGCTTCTCCACAGTGGAGCAGCTTCCCCACAGCAAAGCAGCTTCCACAGAGCAGAGCAGGGTGCACGCAGGGAAGCAGTTTCTCCACAACGGAGCAGCATCCTCACAGCAGATCAGCTTCCCCACAGCAAAGCAGCTTCCCCACAGCAAAGCAGTGTCCCAACAGCAATGCAGGGTCCTCACAGCAGAGCAGCTTCCCCACAGCAAAGCAGCATCCCCACAGTGGAGCAGCTTCCCCTCAGTGGAGCAGATCCCCACAGCAAAGCATCTTCTGCTCAGCGAAGCATCTTTCCCACAGTGGACTAGTTTCCCCACAGCGGACCAGCTTCCCCACAGCAAACCAACATCCCCACAGCAAAGCAGCATCCCCACAGCAAAGAAGCTTCCCCAGAGCAGAGCAGGATCCTCACAGCACAGCAGCTTCCCCACAGCAAAGCAGGGTCCCCACAGCGGAGCAGCTTCCCCACAGCAAAGCAGCATCCCCATAGCGGAGCATCTACCTCACAGCAAAGCAGCATTAATAGAGCAGAGCTGCTTCCCCACAGTGGAGCAGCTTCCCAACAGCAAATTAGCTTCCCTACAGCGGAGCAGTTTCCCCACAGCAAAGCAGATTCCCCACAGCGGAGCAGCTTCGCAACAACGGAGCACTGTCCCCAAAGTGGAGCAGCATCCCCACGGTGGAGCAGCTTCCCCACAGTGGAGCAGCTTCCACACAGTAAAGCAGCTTCCCCACAGTGGAGCAGCTTCCCCACAGCAAAGCAGCTTCCCCAGAGCAGAGCAGGGTCCACACAGTGAAGCAGCATCCCCACAGTGGAGGAGAAACCTCACAGCAAAGCAGCATCTAGATAGCAGAGCTGCTTCCCCACAGTGGAGCAGCTTCCCCACAGCAAAGCAGCTTCCCCAGAGCAGAGCAGGGTCCACACAGTGAAGCAGCATCCCCACAGTGGAGGAGAAACCTCACAGCAAAGCAGCATCTAGATAGCAGAGCTGCTTTCCCACAGTGGAGCAGTTTCCCAACAGCAAAGCAGCTTCGCCACAGCAAAGCAGGGTCCCCACAGCGGAGCAGGTTCCCCACAGCAAAGAACCATCTCCACAGCGGAGCATCTACCTCACAGCAAAGCAGCATCCACATAGCAGAACTGCTTCCCCACAGTGGAGCAGTTTCCCCACAGCAAAGCAGCTTCCACAGAACAGAGTAGGGTCCACACAGCGAAGCAGCTTCCCCACAGCAAAGCAGCTTCCCCAGAGCAGAGCAGGGTCCCACAGCGGAGCAGCTTCTCCACAGCCGAGCAGCTTCATCACAGCGGAGCAGCTTCCTCACAGCAAAGCAGCTTCCTCACCTCGGAGCAGCTTCCTCACAACAAAGCAGCTGCCCCACAGCAAAGCAGGGTCTGCACAGTGGAGCATTTTCCCCAAAGCAAAGCAGCTTCCCAACAGCCGAGCAGTTTCGCAACAGCGCAGCAGAGACCCCACAGTGGAGCAGCTTCCCCACGGTGGAGCAGCTTCCACACAGCAGAGGAAGATGCACAGCAAAGCAAGGTCCCCACAGTGGAGCAGCTTCCTCAAAGCAAAGCAACATCCTCACAGCAAAGCAGCTTCAACACAGCGGAGCAACTTCCCCACAGCAAAGCAGCTTAATCACAGCAAACAGCTTCCCCAGAGCAGAGCAGGTTCCACACAGCGAGGAAGCTTCCCCACAGTGGAGGAGCAACCTCACAGCAAAGCAGCATCCACATAGCAGAGCTGCTTCCCCACAGTGGAGCAGCTTCCCGACAGCAAATTAGCTTCCCTAAAGTGGAGCAGTTTCCCCACAGCAAAGCAGATTCCCCACAGTGGAGCAGCTTCACAACAGCGGAGCTGTGTCCCCAAAGTGGAGCAGCATCCCCACGGTGGAGCAGCTTCCCCACAGTGGAGCAGCTTCCCCACAGCAAAGCAGCTTACCCACAGTGGAGCAGCTTCCCCACAGCAAAGCAGATTCCCCAGAGCAGAGCAGGGTCCACACACTGAAGCAGCATCCCCACAGTGGAGGAGAAACCTCACAGCAAAGCAGCATCCAGATAGCAGAGCTGCTTCCCCACAGTGGAGCAGTTTCCCAACAGCAAAGCAGCTTCGCCACAGCAAAGCAGGGTCACCGCAGTGGAGCAGCTTCCCCACAGCAAAGAAGCATCTCCACAGCGGAGCATCTACCTCACAGAAAAGCAGCATCCACATAGCAGAGCTGCTTCCCCACAGTGGAGCAGTTTCCCCACAGCAAAGCAGCTTCCACAGAACAGAGCAGGGTCCACACAGCGAAGCAGCTTCCCCACAGCAAAGCACATTCCCCACAGTGGAGCATCTTCGCAACAGCGGTGTAGAGTCCCCACAGTGGAGCAGCATCCCCACGGGGGAGCAGCTTCCCCACAGTGGAGCAGTTTCCCCACAGCAAAGGAGGATCCACAAAGCAAAGCAGGGTCCCCACAGTGGAGCAGCATCCTCAAAGCAAAGCAACATCCCCACCACGGAGCATTTTCCCCACAGCAAAGCAGCTTCCCCAGAGAAGAGCAGCGTCGCAACAGCGCAGCAGAGTCTCCACAGCGGAGCAGTTTCCAGACAGCAGCACAGCACCCTCACAGCAGAGCAACTTCCCCAGAGTGGAACAGCTTCTCCACAGCAGACCAGCTTCCCCACAGTGGACCAGCTTCCCCACAGGAAAGCAGCTTCCCCACAGCAAAGTAGCTTCCCCACGACGGAGCAGCTTCGCAACAGCAGAGGAGGATCCACACAGCAAAGCAGAGTCACCACAGCGGAGCAGCTTCCCCACAGAAAAGCAGCATCCCCACAGTGCAGCAGCTTTCCCACAGCAAACTAACGTGCCCACTGCAAAGCAGCTTCCCCACAGCAAAGCGGCTTCCTCGGAGCAGAGCAGGGTACCACAGCGAAGCAGCTTCTCCACAGTGGAGTATCTTCCCCACAGCAAAGCAGGGTGCCCACAGCGGAGCAGCTTCCTCACAGAAAAGCAGCATCCCCACAGTGGAGCATCTAACACACAGCAAAGCACCATCCACATAGGCGAACTGCTTCCCCACAGTGGAGCAGCTTCCCACAGCAAAGTAGCTTCCACACAGCAATGCAGCTTCCCCACAGCGGAGAAGCTTCCCCACAGCAAAGCGGCTTCCCCACAGCGGTGCAGCTTCTCTACAGCAAAGCAGCTTCCGCAAAGCAGAGCAGTTTCTCCACAGCAGAGCAGCACCCTCACAGCGGAGCAACTTCTCCAAAGTGGAACAGCTTCCCCACAAAAAGCAGCATCCCCACAGCGGAGCAGCTTCCCCTCAGAAGAGCAGCATCCACACAGTGCAGCAGCTTTCCCACAGCAAACTAACGTGCCCACTGCAAAGCAGCTTCCCCACAGCAAAGCGGCTTCCTCGGAGCAGAGCAGGGTACCACAGCGAAGCAGCTTCTCCACAGTGGAGTATCTTCCCCACAGCAAAGCAGGGTGCCCACAGCGGAGAAGCTTCCTCACAGAAAAGCAGCATCCCCACAGTGGAGCATCTACCACACAGCAAAGCACCATCCACATAGGGGAACTGCTTCCCCACAGTGGAGCAGCTTCCCACAGCAAAGTAGCTTCCACACAGCAATGCAGCTTCCCCACAGCGGAGAAGCTTCCCCACAGCAAAGCGGCTTCCCCACAGCGGTGCAGCTTCTCTACAGCAAAGCAGCTTCCGCAAAGCAGAGCAGTTTCTCCACAGCAGAGCAGCACCCTCACAGCGGAGCAACTTCTCCAAAGTGGAACAGCTTCCCCACAAAAAGCAGCATCCCCACAGCGGAGCAGCTTCCCCTCAGCGGAGCAGATCCCCACAGCAAAGCAGCTTCTGCTTAGTGAAGCAGCTTTCCCACAGTGGACTATCTTCCCCACAGCGGATCAGCTTCCCCACAGCAAACCAACGTCCCCACAGCAAAGCAGCATCCCCACAGCAAAGAAGCTTCCCCAGAGCAGAGCAGGATCCTCACAGCACAGCAGCTTCCCCAAAGGAAAGCAGCTTACCCACAGCAAAGCAGGGTCCCCACAGCGGAGCAGCTTCCCCAAAGCAATGCAGCATCCCCATAGCGGAGTATCTACCTCACAGCAAAGCAGCATTAATAAAGCAGAGCTGCTTCCCCACCATGGAGCAGCTTCCCAACAGCAAATTAGCTTCCCTACAGCGGAGCAGTTTCCCCACAGCAAAGCAGATTCCCCACAGCGGAGCAGCTTTGCAACAGCGGAGCAGAGTCCCCAAAGTGGAGCAGCATCCGCACGGTGGAGCAGCTTCCCCACAGCAAAGCAGCTTCCCCACAGTGGAGCAACTTCCCCACAGCGAAGTAGCTTCCCAACAGCAAAGCAGCTTCCACACAGCAAACCAACATCCCCACAGCAAAGCAGCATCCCCACAGTGGAGCAGCAACCCCACAGAAAAGCAGCTTCCCCACAGCAAAGCAGCTTCCACACAGCATAGCAGGGTCCCCACAGCAGAGCAGCTTCCACACAGCAAAGCAGCATCCCCACAGCGGAACATTTTCCCCAAAGCAAAGCACCTTCCCAACAGCAGAGCAGCTTCGCAACAGCGGAGTAGAGACCCCACAGTGGAGCAGCTTCCCAATGGTGGAGCAGCTTCCCCACGGTGGAGCAGCTTCCACAATGCAGAGGAGGATCCACAGAGCAAAGCAAGGTCCCCACAGAGGAGCAGCTTCCTCAAAGCAAAGCAACATCCTCAAAGCAAAGCAGCTTCAACACAGCGGAGCAGCTTCCCCACAGCAAAGCAGCTTCCCCACAGCAAAGCAGCTTCACCAGAGCAGAGCAGGTTCCACAAAATGAAGCAGCTTCCGCACAGCGGAGTAGCTTCCCCACAGCAAAGCAACTTCCCCACAGCAAAGCAGGGTAACCACAGCAGAGCAGCTTCCACACAGAAAAGCAGCATCCCCACAGCGGAGCAGCTTTCCCACAGCAAACTAAAGTGCCCACTGCAAAGCTGCTTCCCCTCAGCAAAGCAGCTTCCCCAGAGCAGAGCAGGGTCCCACAGCGAAGCAGCTTCTCCACAGTGGAGTAGCTTCCCCACAGCAAAGCAGCTTCCCCACAGCAAAGCAGGGTCCCCACAGCTGAGCAGCTTCCCCACGGTGGAGCAGCTTCCACACAGCAGAGGAGGATCCACAGAGCAAAGCAAGGAGCCCACAGTGGAGCAGCTTCCTCAAAGCAAAGCAACATCCTCACAGCAAAGCAGCTTCTCCACAGTGGAGTAGCTTCCCCACAGCAAAGTAGCTTCCCCACAGCAAAGCAGGGTCCCCACAGCGGAGCAGTTTCCCCACAGAAAAGCAGCATCCCCACAGCGGAGCATCTACCACACAGCAAAGCAGCATCCACATAGGGGAGCTGCTTCCCCACAGTGGAGCAGCATCACACAGCAAAGTAGCTTCCCCACAGCAAAGCGGCTTCCCCAAAGCGGTGCAGATTCTCTACAGCAAAGCAGCTTCCGCAAAGCAGAGCAGTTTCCCCACAGCAGTGCAGCACCCTCACAGCGGAGCAAATTCTCCAATGTGGAACAGCTTCCCCACAGCAAAGCAGCTTCCCCAGAGCGGAGCAGCTTTCCCACAGTGGAGCATTTTCCCTACAGCGGAGCAGCTTCCACACAGCAAACCAACGTCCCCACAGCAAAGCAGCTTCCCCACAGCGAGGCAGCTTCCCCACAGCAAAGCAGCTTCCACAGAGCAGAGCAGGGTCCATGCAGGGAAGCAGATTCTCCACAGCGGAGCAGCATCCTCACAGCACAGCAACTTCCCCACAGCAAAGCAGCATCCCCAAAGCGGAGCATCTACCTCACAGCAAAGCAGCATCCCCACAGCAGAGCAGCTTCCCCTCAGCGGAGCAGATCCCCACAGCAAAGCAGCTTCTGCTCAGCGAAGCAGCTTTCCCACAGTGGACTAGTTTCACCACAGCGGATCAGCTTCCCAACAGCAAACCAAAGTCCCCACAGCAAAGCAGCATCCCCACAGCAAAGCAGCTTCCCCAGTACAGAGCAGGGTCCCAAAGTGAAGCAGCTTCTCCACAGTGGAGCAGCAACCTCACTGCGGAGCAGCTTCCCCAAAGCAAAGCAGCTTCCCCACAGCGGAGCGCTTCGCAACAGCGCAGCAGAGTCCCCACAGTTGAGCAGCTTCACCACGGGGGAGCAGCTTCCACACAGCAGAGGAGGATCCACAGAGCAAAGCAAGGACACCACAGTGGAGCAGCATCCTCAAAGCAAAGCAACATCCTCACAGCAAAGCAGCTTCAACACAGTGGAGCAGCTTCCCCACAGCAAAGCAGCTTCCCCACTGCAAAGCAGGGTCCCCACAGCGGAGCAGCTTCCACACAGAAAAGCAGCATCCACACAGCGGAGCAGCTTTCCCACAGCAAACTAACGTGCCCACTGCAAAGCAGCTTCCCCACAGCAAAGCAGCTTCCCCAGAGCAGAGCAGGGTCCCACAGCGAAGCAGCTTCTCCACAGTGGAGTAGCATCCCCACAGCAAAGCAGGGTCCCCACAGCGGAGCAGCTTCCCCACAGAAAAGCAGCATCCCCACAGTGGAGCATCTACCACACAGCAAAGCAGCATCCACATAGGGGAACTGCTTCCCCACAGTGGTGCAGCTTCCCACAGCAAAGTAGCTTCCACACAGCAAAGCAGCTTCCCCACAGCGGAGAAGCTTCCCAACAGCAAAGCGGCTTCCCCACAGCGGTGCAGCTTCTCTACAGCAAAGCAGCTTCAGCAAAGCAAGCAGCTTCTCCACAGCAGAGCAGCACCCTCACAGCGGAGCAACTTCTCCAAAATGGAACAGCTTCCCCACAGCAAAGCAGCTTCCGCAGAGCGGAGCAGCTTTCCCACAGTGGAGCATTTTCCCTACAGTGGAGCAGCTTCCACACAGCAAACCAACGTCCCCACAGCAAAGCAGCTTCCCCACAGCGGGGCAGCTTTCCCACAGCAAAGCATCTTCCACAGAGCAGTGTCCATGCAGGGAAGCAGCTTCTCCACAGCGGAGCAGCATCCTCACAGAAGATCAGCTTCCCCACAGCAAAGCACCTGCCCCACAGCAAAGCATTGACCCCACAGCAACGCAGGGTCCCCACAGCAGAGCAACATCCCCACAGCAAAGCAGCATCCCCACAGTGGAGCAGCTACCCCTCAGCGGAGCAGATCCCCACAGCAAAGCAGCTTCTGCTTAGTGAAGCAGCTTTCCCACAGTGGACTAGCTTCCCCACAGCGGATCAGCTTCCCCACAGCAAACCAACGTCCCCACAGCAAAGCAGCATCCCCACAGCAAAGAAGCTTCCCCAGAGCAGAGCAGGATCCTCACAGCACAGCAGCTTCCCCAAAGGAAAGCAGCTTACCCACAGCAAAGCAGGGTCCCCACAGCGGTGCAGCTTCCCCAAAGCAATGCAGCATCCCCATAGCGGAGCATCTACCTCACAGCAAAGCAGCATTAATAGAGCAGAGCTGCTTCCCCACCATGGAGCAGCTTTCCGACAGCAAATTAGCTTCCCTACACGGAGCAGTTTACCCACAGCAAAGCAGATTCCCCACAGCGGAGCAGCTTCGCAACAGCGGAGCAGAGTCCCCAAAGTGGAGCAGCATCCGCACGGTGGAGCAGCTTCCCCACAGCAAAGCAGCTTCCCCACAGTGGAGCAGCTTCCCCACAGCGAAGTAGCTGCCCAACAGCAAAGCAGCTTCCCCACAGCAAACCAACATCCCCACAGCAAAGCAGCATCCCACAGCGGAGCAGCATCCCCACAGCAAAGCAGCTTCCCCACAGCAAAGCAGCTTCCCCACAGCATAGCAGGGTCCCCACAGCAGAGCAGCTTCCACACAGCAAAGCAGCATCCCCACAGCGGAACATTTTCCCCAAAGCAAAGCAGCTTCCCAACAGCAGAGCAGCTTTGCAACAGCGGAGTAGAGTCCCCACAGTGGAGCAGCATCCCCACGGTGGAGCAGCTTCCCCACGGTGGAGCAGCTTCCACAATACAGAGGAGGATCAACAGAGCAAAGCAAGGTCCCCACAGAGGAGCAGCTTCCTCAAAGCAAAGCAACATCCTCAAAGCAAAGCAGCTTCAACACAGCGGAGCAGCTTCCCCACAGCAAAGCAGATTCCCCACAGCAAAGCAGCTTCCCCAGAGCAGAGCAGGTTCCACACAGTGAAGCAGCTTCCCCACAGCGGAGAAGCTGCCCCACAGCAAAGCAGCTTCCCCACAGCAAAGCAGGGTCGCCACAGCGGAGCAGCTTCCCCAAAGAAAAGCAGCATCCCCACAGCGGAGCAGCTTTCCCACAGCAAACTAAAGTGCCCACTGCAAAGTTGCTTCCCCTCAGCAAAGCAGCTTCCCCACAGCAGAGCAGCTCCCCCACAGCAAATCAGCATCCCCACAGCGGTGCATCTTCCCCACAACAGAGCAGCTTCCCCACAGAGGAGGAACTTCATAACAGCAATGAGGCATTTCTGCAGTATGTCCGCTTCCCCACAGCAAATCAGCATCCTCACAGTGGAGCAGCTTCCTCACAGCAAATTAACATACCCACAGCGGAGCAGTTTCCCCTCAGTGGAGCAGCTTCCCCTCAGCAAAGCAACTTCCCCACAGCAGAGCAGCTTTCCCAAAGTGGAGCAGCTTCCCTATAGTGGACTAGCTTCCCCACAGCAAACCAACGTCCCCACAGCAAAGCAGATGCCCCACAGTGGAGCAGCTTCTCCTAGACAATGACGCTTCCACACAGAAAAGCAGCTTACCCAGAGGGGAGCAGGGTCCACACAGAAAAGCAGCTTCCCCACAGCGGAGTAGCTTTCCCAAAGGGGAGCAGCATCCTCACAGCACAGCGGCTTCCCCACAGCAACACAGCATCCCCACAACGGAACAGCTTACCCACAGCAAAGCAGCTTCCTCACAGCAAAGCAGCTTCCCCAGAGCAAAGCAGAGTCCCCACAGCAGAGCAGCTTCCTCAAAGCAAAGCAACATCCCCACAGTGGAGCAGCTTCCCCTCAGCGGAGGCTTCCCCACATCAAAGCATCATCCCCACAGTGAGGCAGCTTTCCCACAGTGGAGCAGTTTCCCTACAGCGGAGCAGCTTCCCCCACAGCTAACCAATGTGCCCACTGCAAAGCAGCTTCCCCACAGCGGAGCAGCTTTGCCACAATGCAGCAGAGTCCCCACAGTGGAGCAGCATCCCCATGGTGGAGCAGCTTCTCCACAGTGGAGCAGCTTCCCCACAGCAAAGCAGCTTCCACAGAGCAGAGCAGGGTGCACGCAGGGAAGCAGTTTCTCCACAACGGAGCAGCATCCTCACAGCAGATCAGCTTCCCCACAGCAAAGCAGCTTCCCCACAGCAAAGCAGTGTCCCAACAGCAATGCAGAGTCCTCACAGCAGAGCAGCTTCCCCACAGCAAAGCAGCATCCCCACAGCGGAGCAGCTTCCCCTCAGTGGAGCAGATCCCCACAGCAAAGCATCTTCTGCTCAGCGAAGCAGCTTTCCCACAGTGGACTAGTTTCCCCACAGCGGACCAGCTTCCCCACAGCAAACCAACATCCCAACAGCAAAGCAGCATCCCCACAGCAATGAAGCTTCCCCAGAGCAGAGCAGGATCCTCACAGCACAGCAGCTTCCCCACAGCAAAGCAGGGTCCCCACAGCGGAGCAGCTTCCCCACAGCAAAGCAGCATCCCCATAGCGGAGCATCTACCTCACAGCAAAGCAGCATTAATAGAGCAGAGCTGCTTCCCCACAGTGGAGCAGCTTCCCAACAGCAAATTAGCTTCCCTACAGCGGAGCAGTTTCCCCACAGCATAGCAGGGTCCCCACAGCAGAGCAGCTTCCACACAGCAAAGCAGCATCCCCACAGCGGAACATTTTCCCCAAAGCAAAGCAGCTTCCCAACAGCAGAGCAGCTTTGCAACAGCGGAGTAGAGTCCCCACATTGGAGCAGCATCCCCACGGTGGAGCAGCTTCCCCACGGTGGAGCAGCTTCCACAATACAGAGGAGGATCAACAGAGCAAAGCAAGGTCCCCACAGAGGAGCAGCTTCCTCAAAGCAAAGCAACATCCTCAAAGCAAAGCAGCTTCAACACAGCGGAGCAGCTTCCCCACAGCAAAGCAGATTCCCCACAGCAAAGCAGCTTCCCCAGAGCAGAGCAGGTTCCACACAGTGAAGCAGCTTCCCCACAGCGGAGAAGCTGCCCCACAGCAAAGCAGCTTCCCCACAGCAAAGCAGGGTCGCCACAGCGGAGCAGCTTCCCCAAAGAAAAGCAGCATCCCCACAGCGGAGCAGCTTTCCCACAGCAAACTAAAGTGCCCACTGCAAAGTTGCTTCCCCTCAGCAAAGCAGCTTCCCCACAGCAGAGCAGCTCCCCCACAGCAAATCAGCATCCCCACAGCGGTGCATCTTCCCCACAACAGAGCAGCTTCCCCACAGAGGAGGAACTTCATAACAGCAATGAGGCATTTCTGCAGTATGTCCGCTTCCCCACAGCAAATCAGCATCCTCACAGTGGAGCAGCTTCCTCACAGCAAATTAACATACCCACAGCGGAGCAGTTTCCCCTCAGTGGAGCAGCTTCCCCTCAGCAAAGCAACTTCCCCACAGCAGAGCAGCTTTCCCAAAGTGGAGCAGCTTCCCTATAGTGGACTAGCTTCCCCACAGCAAACCAACGTCCCCACAGCAAAGCAGATGCCCCACAGTGGAGCAGCTTCTCCTAGACAATGACGCTTCCACACAGAAAAGCAGCTTACCCAGAGGGGAGCAGGGTCCACACAGAAAAGCAGCTTCCCCACAGCGGAGTAGCTTTCCCAAAGGGGAGCAGCATCCTCACAGCACAGCGGCTTCCCCACAGCAACACAGCATCCCCACAACGGAACAGCTTACCCACAGCAAAGCAGCTTCCTCACAGCAAAGCAGCTTCCCCAGAGCAAAGCAGAGTCCCCACAGCAGAGCAGCTTCCTCAAAGCAAAGCAACATCCCCACAGTGGAGCAGCTTCCCCTCAGCGGAGGCTTCCCCACATCAAAGCATCATCCCCACAGTGAGGCAGCTTTCCCACAGTGGAGCAGTTTCCCTACAGCGGAGCAGCTTCCCCCACAGCTAACCAATGTGCCCACTGCAAAGCAGCTTCCCCACAGCGGAGCAGCTTTGCCACAATGCAGCAGAGTCCCCACAGTGGAGCAGCATCCCCATGGTGGAGCAGCTTCTCCACAGTGGAGCAGCTTCCCCACAGCAAAGCAGCTTCCACAGAGCAGAGCAGGGTGCACGCAGGGAAGCAGTTTCTCCACAACGGAGCAGCATCCTCACAGCAGATCAGCTTCCCCACAGCAAAGCAGCTTCCCCACAGCAAAGCAGTGTCCCAACAGCAATGCAGAGTCCTCACAGCAGAGCAGCTTCCCCACAGCAAAGCAGCATCCCCACAGCGGAGCAGCTTCCCCTCAGTGGAGCAGATCCCCACAGCAAAGCATCTTCTGCTCAGCGAAGCAGCTTTCCCACAGTGGACTAGTTTCCCCACAGCGGACCAGCTTCCCCACAGCAAACCAACATCCCAACAGCAAAGCAGCATCCCCACAGCAATGAAGCTTCCCCAGAGCAGAGCAGGATCCTCACAGCACAGCAGCTTCCCCACAGCAAAGCAGGGTCCCCACAGCGGAGCAGCTTCCCCACAGCAAAGCAGCATCCCCATAGCGGAGCATCTACCTCACAGCAAAGCAGCATTAATAGAGCAGAGCTGCTTCCCCACAGTGGAGCAGCTTCCCAACAGCAAATTAGCTTCCCTACAGCGGAGCAGTTTCCCCACAGCAAAGCAGATTCCCCACAGCGGAGCAGCTTCGCAACAGCGAAGCACTGTCCCCAAAGTGGAGCAGCATCCCCACGGTGGAGCAGCTTCCACACAGTAAAGCAGCTTCCCCACAGTGGAGCAGCTTCCCCACAGCAAAGCAGCTTCCCCAGAGCAGAGCAGGGTCCACACAGTGAAGCAGCATCCCCACAGTGGAGGAGAAACCTCACAGCAAAGCAGCATCTAGATAGCAGAGCTGCTTTCCCACAGTGGAGCAGTTTCCCAACAGCAAAGCAGCTTCGCCACAGCAAAGCAGGGTCCCCACAGCGGAGCAGGTTCCCCATAGCAAAGAAGCATCTCCACAGCGGAGCATCTACCTCACAGCAAAGCAGCATCCGCATAGCAGAACTGCTTCCCCACAGTGGAGCAGTTTCCCCACAGCAAAGCAGCTTCCACAGAACAGAGCAGGGTCCACACAGCGAAGCAGCTTCCCCACAGCAAAGCAGCTTCCCCAGAGCAGAGCAGGGTCCCACAGCGGAGCAGCTTCTCCACAGTGGAGCAGCTTCATCACAGCGGAGCAGCTTCCTCACAGCAAAGCAGCTTCCTCACAGCGGAGCAGCTTCCTCAAAGCAAAGCAGCTGCCCCACAGCAAAGCAGGGTCCGCACAGCGGAGCATTTTCCCCAAAGCAAAGCAGCTTCCCCACAGCCGAGCAGTTTCGCAACAGCGCAGCAGTGTCCCCACAGTGGAGCAGCTTCCCCACGGTGGAGCAGCTTCCACACAGCAGAGGAGGATCCACAGAGCAAAGCAAGGTCCCCACAGTGGAGCAGCTTCCTCAAAGCAAAGCAACATCCTCACAGCAAGGCAGCTTCAACACAGCGGAGCAGCTTCCCCACAGCAAAGCAGCTTAATCACAGCAAACAGCTTCCCCAGAGCAGAGCAGGTTCCACACAGCGAGGCAGCTTCCCCACAGTGGAGGAGCAACCTCACAGCAAAGCAGCATCCACATAGCAGAGCTGCTTCCCCACCGTGGAGCAGCTTTCCGACAGCAAATTAGCTTCCCTAAAGTGGAGCAGTTTCCCCACAGCAAAGCAGATTCCCCACAGTGGAGCAGCTTCACAACAGCGGAGCAGTGTCCC
Source organism: Carcharodon carcharias (assembly GCF_017639515.1). NCBI lineage: Eukaryota > Metazoa > Chordata > Chondrichthyes > Lamniformes > Lamnidae > Carcharodon > Carcharodon carcharias. The sequence continues at coordinate 33,113,434 of NC_054483.1, forward strand.
CAAAGTGGAGCAGCATCCCCACGGTGGAGCAGCTTCCCCACAGTGGAGCAGCTTCCCCACAGCAAAGCAGCTTACCCACAGTGGAGCAGCTTCCCCACAGCAAAGCAGATTCCCCAGAGCAGAGCAGGGTCCACACAGTGAAGCAGCATCCCCACAGTGGAGGAGAAACCTCACAGCAAAGCAGCATCCAGATAGCAGAGCTGCTTCCACACAGTGGAGCAGTTTCCCAACAGCAAAGCAGCTTCGCCACAGCAAAGCAGGGTCACCGCAGTGGAGCAGCTTCCCCACAGCAAAGAAGCATCTCCACAGCGGAGCATCTACCTCACAGAAAAGCAGCATCCACATAGCAGAGCTGCTTCCCCACAGTGGAGCAGTTTCCCCACAGCAAAGCAGCTTCCACAGAACAGAGCAGGGTCCACACAGCGAAGCAGCTTCCCCACAGCAAAGCACATTCCCCACAGTGGAGCATCTTCGCAACAGCGGTGTAGAGTCCCCACAGTGGAGCAGCATCCCCACGGGGGAGCAGCTTCCCCACGGGGGAGCAGTTTCCCCACAGCAAAGGAGGATCCACAAAGCAAAGCAGGGTCCCCACAGTGGAGCAGCATCCTCAAAGCAAAGCAACATCCCCACCACGGAGCATTTTCCCCACAGCAAAGCAGCTTCCCCAGAGAAGAGCAGCGTCGCAACAGCGCAGCAGAGTCTCCACAGCGGAGCAGTTTCCAGACAGCAGCACAGCACCCTCACAGCGGAGCAACTTCCCCAGAGTGGAACAGCTTCCCCACAGCGGACCAGCTTCCCCACAGTGGAACAGCTTCCCCACAGGAAAGCAGCTTCCCCACAGCAAAGTAGCTTCCCCACGACGGAGCAGCTTCGCAACAGCAGAGGAGGATCCACACAGCAAAGCAGAGTCACCACAGCGGAGCAGCTTCCCCACAGAAAAGCAGCATCCCCACAGTGGAGCAGCTTTCCCACAGCAAACTAACGTGCCGACTGCAAAGCAGCTTCCCCACAGCAAAGCGGCTTCCTCAGAGCAGAGCAGGGTAACACAGCGAAGCAGCTTCTCCACAGTGGAGTAGCTTCCCCACAGCAAAGCAGGGTGCCCACAGCGGAGCAGCTTCCCCACAGAAAAGCAGCATCCCCACAGTGGAGCATCTACCACACAGCAAAGCAGCATCCACATAGGGGACCTGCTTCCCCACAGTGGAGCAGCTTCCCACAGCAACGTAGCTTCCACACATCAAAGCAACTTCCCCACAGCGGAGAAGCTTCCCCACAGCAAAGCGGCTTCCCCACAGCGGTGCAGCTTCTCTACAGCAAAGCAGCTTCCGCAAAGCAGAGCAGTTTCTCCACAGCAGAGCAGCACCCTCACAGCGGAGCAACTTCTCCAAAGTGGAACAGCTTCCCCACAAAAAGCAGCATCCCCACAGCGGAGCAGCTTCCCCTCAGCGGAGCAGATCCCCACAGCAAAGCAGCTTCTGCTTAGTGAAGCAGCTTTCCCACAGTGGACTAGCTTCCCCACAGCGGATCAGCTTCCCCACAGCAAACCAACGTCCCCACAGCAAAGCAGCATCCCCACAGCAAAGAAGCTTCCCCAGAGCAGACCAGGATCCTCACAGCACAGCAGCTTCCCCAAAGGAAAGCAGCTTACCCACAGCAAAGCAGGGTCCCCACAGCGGAGCAGCTTCCCCACAGCAATGCAGCATCCCCATAGCGGAGTATCCCCATAGCTTCCCACAGCAAAGTAGCTTCCACACAGCAAAGCAGCTTCCCCACAGCAGAGAAGCTTCCCAACAGCAAAGCGGCTTCCCCACAGCGGTGCAGCTTCTCTGCAGCAAAGCAGCTTCAGCAAAGCAAGCAGTTTCTCCACAGCAGAGCAGCACGCTCACAGCGGAGCAACATCTCCAAAGTGGAACAACTTCCCCACAGCAAAGCAGCTTCCGCAGAGCGGAGCAGCTTTCCCACAGTGGAGCATTTTCCCTACAGTGGAGCAGCTTCCACACAGCAAACCAACGTCCCCACAGCAAAGCAGCTTCCCCACAGCGGGGCAGCTTTCCCACAGCAAAGCAGCTTCCACAGAGCAGTGTCCATGCAGGGAAGCAGCTTCTCCACAGCGGAGCAGCATCCTCACAGAAGATCAGCTTCGCCACAGCAAAGCAGCTGCCCCACAGCAAAGCATTGACCCCACAGCAACGCAGGGTCCTCACAGCAGAGCAACATCCCCACAGCAAAGCAGCATCCCCACAGTGGAGCAGCTACCCCTCAGCGGAGCAGATCCCCACAGCAAAGCAGCTTCTGCTTAGTGAAGCAGCTTTCCCACAGTGGTCTAGCTTCCCCACAGCGGATCAGCTTCCCCACAGCAAACCAACGTCCCCACAGCAAAGCAGCATCCCCACAGAAAAGAAGCTTCCCCAGAGCAGAGCAGGATCCTCACAGCACAGCAGCTTCCCCAAAGGAAAGCAGCTTACCCACAGCAAAGCAGGGTCCCCACAGCGGAGCAGCTTCCCCAAGGCAATGCAGCATCCCCATAGCGGAGCATCTACCTCACAGCAAAGCAGCATTAATATAGCAGAGCTGCTTCCCCACCATGGAGCAGCTTCCCGACAGCAAATTAGCTTCCCTACAGCGGAGCAGTTTACCCACAGCAAAGCAGATTCCCCACAGCGGAGCAGCTTCGCAACAGCGGAGCAGAGTCCCCAAAGTGGAGCAGCATCCGCACGGTGGAGCAGCTTCCCCAAAGCAAAGCAGCTTCCCCACAGTGGAGCAGCTTCCCCACAGCGAAGTAGCTGCCCAACAGCAAAGCAGCTTCCCCACAGCAAACCAACATCCCCACAGCAAAGCAGCATCCCCACAGCGGAGCAGCATCCCCACAGCAAAGCAGCTTCCCCACAGCAAAGCAGCATCCCCACAGCGGAACATTTTCCCCAAAGCAAAGCAGCTTCCCAACAGCAGAGCAGCTTTGCAACAGCGGAGTAGAGTCCCCACGGTGGAGCAGCTTCCACAATACAGAGGAGGATCCACAGAGCAAAGCAAGGTCCCCACAGAGGAGCAGCTTCCTCAAAGCAAAGCAACATCCTCAAAGCAAAGCAGCTTCAACACAGCGGAGCAGCTTCCCCACAGCAAAGCAGCTTCCCCACAGCAAAGCAGCTTCTCCAGCGCAGAGCAGGTTCCACACAGTGAAGCAGCTTCCCCACAGCGGAGAAGCTGCCCCACAGCAAAGCAACTTCCCCACAGCAAAGCAGGGTCCCCACAGCGGAGCAGCTTCCCCACAGAAAAGCAGCATCCCCACAGCGGAGCAGATTTCCCACAGCAAACTAAAGTGCCCACTGCAAAGCTGCTTCCCCTCAGCAAAGCAGCTTCCCCAGAGCAGAGCAGGGTCCCACAGCGAAGCAGCTTCTCCACAGTGGAGTAGCTTCCCCACAGCAAAGCAGCTTCCCCACAGCAAAGCAGGGTCCCCACAGCGGAGCAGCTTCCCCATGGTGGAGCAGCTTCCACACAGCAGAGGAAGATCCACAGAGCAAAGCAAGGACCCCAGAGTGGAGCAGCTTCCTCAAAGCAAAGCAACATCCTCACAGCAAAGCAGCTTCAACACAGCGGATCAGCTTCCCAACAGCAAAGCAGCTTCCCCACAGCAAAGCAGGGTCCCCACAGCAGAGCAGCATCCCCACAGAAAAGCAGCATCCCCAGAGCGGAGCAGCTTTCCCACAGCAAACTAACGTGCCCCCTGCAAAGCAGCTTCGCCATAGCAAAGCAGCTAAACAGAGCAGAGCAGGGTCCCACAGCGAAGCAGCTTCTCCACAGTGGAGTAGCTTCCCCACAACAAAGCAGCTTCCCCACAGCAAAGCACGGACCCACAGCGGAGCAGCTTCCCCACAGAAAAGCAGCATCCCCACAGCGGAGCATGTACCACACAGCAAAGCAGCATCCACATAGGGGAGCTGCTTCCCCACAGTGGAGCAGCTTCCCACAGCAAAGTAGCTTCCACACAGCAAAGCAGCTTCCCCATAGCGGAGAAGCTTCCCCACAGCAAAGCGGCTTCCCCAGAGCTGAGCAGCTTTCACGCAGTGGAGCATTTTCCCTACAGCGGAGCAGCTTCCACACAGCAAACCAACGTCCCCACAGCAAAGCAGGGTCCCCACAGCGGAGCAGCTTCCCCAAAGCAATGCAGCATCCCCATAGCGGAGCATCTACCTCACAGCAAAGCAGCATTAATAGAGCAGAGCTGCTTCCCCACCATGGAGCAGCTTCCCGACAGCAAATTAGCTTCCCTACAGCGGAGCAGTTTCCCCACAGCAAAGCAGATTCCCCACAGCGGAGCAGCTTCCCCACAGCAAAGCAGCTTCCCCACAGCAAAGCAGCTTCCCCAGAGCAGAGCAGGTTCCACACAGTGAAGAAGCTTCCCCACAGCGGAGTAGCTGCGCCACAGCAAAGCAGCTTCCCCACAGCAAAGTAGGGTCCCCACAGCGGAGCAGCTTCCCCACAGAAAAGCAGCATCCCCACAGCGGAGCAGCTTTCCCACAGCAAACTAAAGTGCCCACTGCAAAGCTGCTTCCCCTCAGCAAAGCAGCTTCCCCAGAGCAGAGCAGGGTCCCACAGCGAAGCAGCTTCTCCACAGTGGATTAGCTTCCCCACAGCAAAGCAGCTTCCCCACAGCAAAGTAGGGTCCCCACAGCGGAGCAGCTTCCCCACAGTGGAGCAGCTTCCACACAGCAGAGGAGGATCCACAGAGCAAAGCAAGGACCCCACAGTGGAGCAGCTTCCTCAAAGCAAAGCAACCTCCTCACAGCAAAGCAGCTTCAACACAGCGGATCAGCATCCCCACAGCAAAGCAGCTTCCCCACAGCAAAGCAGGGTCCCCACAGCTGAGCAGCATCCCCACAGAAAAGCAGCATCCCCAGAGCGGAGCAGCTTTCCCACAGCAAACTAACGTGCCCACTGTAAAGCAGCTTCCCCACAGCAAAGCAGCTAAACAGAGCAGAGCAGGGTCCCACAGCGAAGCAGCTTCTCCACAGTGGAGTAGCTTCCCCACAGAAAAGCAGCATCCCCACAGTGGAGCATGCACCACACAGCAAAGCAGCATCCACATAGGGGAGCTGCTTCCCCACAGTGGAGCAGCTTCCCACAGCAAAGTAGCTTCCACACAGCAAAGCAGCTTCCCCACAGCGGAGAAGCTTCCCCACAGCAAAGCGGCTTCCCCAAAGTGGTGCAGCTTCTCTACAGCAAAGCAGCTTCCGCAAAGCAGAGCAGTTTCCCCACAGCAGAGCAGCACCATCACAGCGGAGCAACTTCTCCAATGTGGAACAGCTTCCCCACAGCAAAGCAGCTTCCCCAGAGCGGAGCAGCTTTCCCACAGTGGAGCATTTTCTCTACAGCGGAGCAGCTTCCACACAGCAAACCAACGTCCCCACAGCAAAGCAGCTTCCCCACAGCGGGGCAGCATCCTCACAGCAGAGCAACCTCCCCACAGCAAAGCAGCATACCCACAGCGGAGCATCTACCTCACAGCAAAGCAGCGTCCCCACAGCAGAGCAGCTTCCCCTCAGCGGAGCAGATACCCACAGCAAAGCAGCTTCTGTTCAGCGAAGCAGCTTTCCCACAGTGGACTAGTTTCACCACAGCGGATCAGCTTCAAAACAGCAAACCAACGTCCCCACAGCAAAGCAGCATCCCCACAGTGGAGCAGCTACCCCTCAGCGGAGCAGATCCCCACAGCAAAGCAGCTTCTGCTTAGTGAAGCAGCTTTCCCACAGTGGACTAGCTTCCCCACAGCGGATCAGCTTCCCCACAGCAAACCAACGTCCCCACAGCAAAGCAGCATCCCCACAGCAAAGAAGCTTCCCCAGAGCAGAGCAGGATCCTCACAGCACAGCAGCTTCCCCAAAGGAAAGCAGCTTACCCACAGCAAAGCAGGGTCCCCACAGCGGTGCAGCTTCCCCAAAGCAATGCAGCATCCCCATAGCGGAGCATCTACCTCACAGCAAAGCAGCATTAATAGAGCAGAGCTGCTTCCCCACCATGGAGCAGCTTTCCGACAGCAAATTAGCTTCCCTACACGGAGCAGTTTACCCACAGCAAAGCAGATTCCCCACAGCGGAGCAGCTTCGCAACAGCGGAGCAGAGTCCCCAAAGTGGAGCAGCATCCGCACGGTGGAGCAGCTTCCCCACAGCAAAGCAGCTTCCCCACAGTGGAGCAGCTTCCCCACAGCGAAGTAGCTGCCCAACAGCAAAGCAGCTTCCCCACAGCAAACCAACATCCCCACAGCAAAGCAGCATCCCCACAGCGGAGCAGCATCCCCACAGCAAAGCAGCTTCCCCACAGCAAAGCAGCTTCCCCACAGCATAGCAGGGTCCCCACAGCAGAGCAGCTTCCACACAGCAAAGCAGCATCCCCACAGCGGAACATTTTCCCCAAAGCAAAGCAGCTTCCCAACAGCAGAGCAGCTTTGCAACAGCGGAGTAGAGTCCCCACATTGGAGCAGCATCCCCACGGTGGAGCAGCTTCCCCACGGTGGAGCAGCTTCCACAATACAGAGGAGGATCAACAGAGCAAAGCAAGGTCCCCACAGAGGAGCAGCTTCCTCAAAGCAAAGCAACATCCTCAAAGCAAAGCAGCTTCAACACAGCGGAGCAGCTTCCCCACAGCAAAGCAGATTCCCCACAGCAAAGCAGCTTCCCCAGAGCAGAGCAGGTTCCACACAGTGAAGCAGCTTCCCCACAGCGGAGAAGCTGCCCCACAGCAAAGCAGCTTCCCCACAGCAAAGCAGGGTCCCCACAGCGGAGCAGCTTCCCCAAAGAAAAGCAGCATCCCCACAGCGGAGCAGCTTTCCCACAGCAAACTAAAGTGCCCACTGCAAAGTTGCTTCCCCTCAGCAAAGCAGCTTCCCCACAGCAGAGCAGCTCCCCCACAGCAAATCAGCATCCCCACAGCGGTGCATCTTCCCCACAACAGAGCAGCTTCCCCACAGAGGAGGAACTTCATAACAGCAATGAGGCATTTCTGCAGTATGTCCGCTTCCCCACAGCAAATCAGCATCCTCACAGTGGAGCAGCTTCCTCACAGCAAATTAACATACCCACAGCGGAGCAGTTTCCCCTCAGTGGAGCAGCTTCCCCTCAGCAAAGCAACTTCCCCACAGCAGAGCAGCTTTCCCAAAGTGGAGCAGCTTCCCTATAGTGGACTAGCTTCCCCACAGCAAACCAACGTCCCCACAGCAAAGCAGATGCCCCACAGTGGAGCAGCTTCTCCTAGACAATGACGCTTCCACACAGAAAAGCAGCTTACCCAGAGGGGAGCAGGGTCCACACAGAAAAGCAGCTTCCCCACAGCGGAGTAGCTTTCCCAAAGGGGAGCAGCATCCTCACAGCACAGCGGCTTCCCCACAGCAACACAGCATCCCCACAACGGAACAGCTTACCCACAGCAAAGCAGCTTCCTCACAGCAAAGCAGCTTCCCCAGAGCAAAGCAGAGTCCCCACAGCAGAGCAGCTTCCTCAAAGCAAAGCAACATCCCCACAGTGGAGCAGCTTCCCCTCAGCGGAGGCTTCCCCACATCAAAGCATCATCCCCACAGTGAGGCAGCTTTCCCACAGTGGAGCAGTTTCCCTACAGCGGAGCAGCTTCCCCCACAGCTAACCAATGTGCCCACTGCAAAGCAGCTTCCCCACAGCGGAGCAGCTTTGCCACAATGCAGCAGAGTCCCCACAGTGGAGCAGCATCCCCATGGTGGAGCAGCTTCTCCACAGTGGAGCAGCTTCCCCACAGCAAAGCAGCTTCCACAGAGCAGAGCAGGGTGCACGCAGGGAAGCAGTTTCTCCACAACGGAGCAGCATCCTCACAGCAGATCAGCTTCCCCACAGCAAAGCAGCTTCCCCACAGCAAAGCAGTGTCCCAACAGCAATGCAGAGTCCTCACAGCAGAGCAGCTTCCCCACAGCAAAGCAGCATCCCCACAGCGGAGCAGCTTCCCCTCAGTGGAGCAGATCCCCACAGCAAAGCATCTTCTGCTCAGCGAAGCAGCTTTCCCACAGTGGACTAGTTTCCCCACAGCGGACCAGCTTCCCCACAGCAAACCAACATCCCAACAGCAAAGCAGCATCCCCACAGCAATGAAGCTTCCCCAGAGCAGAGCAGGATCCTCACAGCACAGCAGCTTCCCCACAGCAAAGCAGGGTCCCCACAGCGGAGCAGCTTCCCCACAGCAAAGCAGCATCCCCATAGCGGAGCATCTACCTCACAGCAAAGCAGCATTAATAGAGCAGAGCTGCTTCCCCACAGTGGAGCAGCTTCCCAACAGCAAATTAGCTTCCCTACAGCGGAGCAGTTTCCCCACAGCAAAGCAGATTCCCCACAGCGGAGCAGCTTCGCAACAGCGAAGCACTGTCCCCAAAGTGGAGCAGCATCCCCACGGTGGAGCAGCTTCCACACAGTAAAGCAGCTTCCCCACAGTGGAGCAGCTTCCCCACAGCGAAGCAGCTTCCCCAGAGCAGAGCAGGGTCCACACAGTGAAGCAGCATCCCCACAGTGGAGGAGAAACCTCACAGCAAAGCAGCATCTAGATAGCAGAGCTGCTTTCCCACAGTGGAGCAGTTTCCCAACAGCAAAGCAGCTTCGCCACAGCAAAGCAGGGTCCCCACAGCGGAGCAGGTTCCCCATAGCAAAGAAGCATCTCCACAGCGGAGCATCTACCTCACAGCAAAGCAGCATCCGCATAGCAGAACTGCTTCCCCACAGTGGAGCAGTTTCCCCACAGCAAAGCAGCTTCCACAGAACAGAGCAGGGTCCACACAGCGAAGCAGCTTCCCCACAGCAAAGCAGCTTCCCCAGAGCAGAGCAGGGTCCCACAGCGGAGCAGCTTCTCCACAGTGGAGCAGCTTCATCACAGCGGAGCAGCTTCCTCACAGCAAAGCAGCTTCCTCACAGCGGAGCAGCTTCCTCAAAGCAAAGCAGCTGCCCCACAGCAAAGCAGGGTCCGCACAGCGGAGCATTTTCCCCAAAGCAAAGCAGCTTCCCCACAGCCGAGCAGTTTCGCAACAGCGCAGCAGTGTCCCCACAGTGGAGCAGCTTCCCCACGGTGGAGCAGCTTCCACACAGCAGAGGAGGATCCACAGAGCAAAGCAAGGTCCCCACAGTGGAGCAGCTTCCTCAAAGCAAAGCAACATCCTCACAGCAAGGCAGCTTCAACACAGCGGAGCAGCTTCCCCACAGCAAAGCAGCTTAATCACAGCAAACAGCTTCCCCAGAGCAGAGCAGGTTCCACACAGCGAGGCAGCTTCCCCACAGCGGAGGAGCAACCTCACAGCAAAGCAGCATCCACATAGCAGAGCTGCTTCCCCACCGTGGAGCAGCTTTCCGACAGCAAATTAGCTTCCCTAAAGTGGAGCAGTTTCCCCACAGCAAAGCAGATTCCCCACAGTGGAGCAGCTTCACAACAGCGGAGCAGTGTCCCCAAAGTGGAGCAGCATCCCCACGGTGGAGCAGCTTCCCCACAGTGGAGCAGCTTCCCCACAGCAAAGCAGCTTACCCACAGTGGAGCAGCTTCCCCACAGCAAAGCAGATTCCCCAGAGCAGAGCAGGGTCCACACAGTGAAGCAGCATCCCCACAGTGGAGGAGAAACCTCACAGCAAAGCAGCATCCAGATAGCAGAGCTGCTTCCACACAGTGGAGCAGTTTCCCAACAGCAAAGCAGCTTCGCCACAGCAAAGCAGGGTCACCGCAGTGGAGCAGCTTCCCCACAGCAAAGAAGCATCTCCACAGCGGAGCATCTACCTCACAGAAAAGCAGCATCCACATAGCAGAGCTGCTTCCCCACAGTGGAGCAGTTTCCCCACAGCAAAGCAGCTTCCACAGAACAGAGCAGGGTCCACACAGCGAAGCAGCTTCCCCACAGCAAAGCACATTCCCCACAGTGGAGCATCTTCGCAACAGCGGTGTAGAGTCCCCACAGTGGAGCAGCATCCCCACGGGGGAGCAGCTTCCCCACGGGGGAGCAGTTTCCCCACAGCAAAGGAGGATCCACAAAGCAAAGCAGGGTCCCCACAGTGGAGCAGCATCCTCAAAGCAAAGCAACATCCCCACCACGGAGCATTTTCCCCACAGCAAAGCAGCTTCCCCAGAGAAGAGCAGCGTCGCAACAGCGCAGCAGAGTCTCCACAGCGGAGCAGTTTCCAGACAGCAGCACAGCACCCTCACAGCGGAGCAACTTCCCCAGAGTGGAACAGCTTCCCCACAGCGGACCAGCTTCCCCACAGTGGAACAGCTTCCCCACAGGAAAGCAGCTTCCCCACAGCAAAGTAGCTTCCCCACGACGGAGCAGCTTCGCAACAGCAGAGGAGGATCCACACAGCAAAGCAGAGTCACCACAGCGGAGCAGCTTCCCCACAGAAAAGCAGCATCCCCACAGTGGAGCAGCTTTCCCACAGCAAACTAACGTGCCGACTGCAAAGCAGCTTCCCCACAGCAAAGCGGCTTCCTCAGAGCAGAGCAGGGTAACACAGCGAAGCAGCTTCTCCACAGTGGAGTAGCTTCCCCACAGCAAAGCAGGGTGCCCACAGCGGAGCAGCTTCCCCACAGAAAAGCAGCATCCCCACAGTGGAGCATCTACCACACAGCAAAGCAGCATCCACATAGGGGACCTGCTTCCCCACAGTGGAGCAGCTTCCCACAGCAAAGTAGCTTCCACACATCAAAGCAACTTCCCCACAGCGGAGAAGCTTCCCCACAGCAAAGCGGCTTCCCCACAGCGGTGCAGCTTCTCTACAGCAAAGCAGCTTCCGCAAAGCAGAGCAGTTTCTCCACAGCAGAGCAGCACCCTCACAGCGGAGCAACTTCTCCAAAGTGGAACAGCTTCCCCACAAAAAGCAGCATCCCCACAGCGGAGCAGCTTCCCCTCAGCGGAGCAGATCCCCACAGCAAAGCATCTTCTGCTTAGTGAAGCAGCTTTCCCACAGTGGACTAGCTTCCCCACAGCGGATCAGCTTCCCCACAGCAAACCAACGTCCCCACAGCAAAGCAGCATCCCCACAGCAAAGAAGCTTCCCCAGAGCAGACCAGGATCCTCACAGCACAGCAGCTTCCCCAAAGGAAAGCAGCTTACCCACAGCAAAGCAGGGTCCCCACAGCGGAGCAGCTTCCCCACAGCAATGCAGCATCCCCATAGCGGAGTATCCCCATAGCTTCCCACAGCAAAGTAGCTTCCACACAGCAAAGCAGCTTCCCCACAGCGGAGAAGCTTCCCAACAGCAAAGCGGCTTCCCCACAGCGGTGCAGCTTCTCTGCAGCAAAGCAGCTTCAGCAAAGCAAGCAGTTTCTCCACAGCAGAGCAGCACGCTCACAGCGGAGCAACATCTCCAAAGTGGAACAACTTCCCCACAGCAAAGCAGCTTCCGCAGAGCGGAGCAGCTTTCCCACAGTGGAGCATTTTCCCTACAGTGGAGCAGCTTCCACACAGCAAACCAACGTCCCCACAGCAAAGCAGCTTCCCCACAGCGGGGCAGCTTTCCCACAGCAAAGCAGCTTCCACAGAGCAGTGTCCATGCAGGGAAGCAGCTTCTCCACAGCGGAGCAGCATCCTCACAGAAGATCAGCTTCGCCACAGCAAAGCAGCTGCCCCACAGCAAAGCATTGACCCCACAGCAACGCAGGGTCCTCACAGCAGAGCAACATCCCCACAGCAAAGCAGCATCCCCACAGTGGAGCAGCTACCCCTCAGCGGAGCAGATCCCCACAGCAAAGCAGCTTCTGCTTAGTGAAGCAGCTTTCCCACAGTGGTCTAGCTTCCCCACAGCGGATCAGCTTCCCCACAGCAAACCAACGTCCCCACAGCAAAGCAGCATCCCCACAGAAAAGAAGCTTCCCCAGAGCAGAGCAGGATCCTCACAGCACAGCAGCTTCCCCAAAGGAAAGCAGCTTACCCACAGCAAAGCAGGGTCCCCACAGCGGAGCAGCTTCCCCAAGGCAATGCAGCATCCCCATAGCGGAGCATCTACCTCACAGCAAAGCAGCATTAATATAGCAGAGCTGCTTCCCCACCATGGAGCAGCTTCCCGACAGCAAATTAGCTTCCCTACAGCGGAGCAGTTTACCCACAGCAAAGCAGATTCCCCACAGCGGAGCAGCTTCGCAACAGCGGAGCAGAGTCCCCAAAGTGGAGCAGCATCCGCACGGTGGAGCAGCTTCCCCAAAGCAAAGCAGCTTCCCCACAGTGGAGCAGCTTCCCCACAGCGAAGTAGCTGCCCAACAGCAAAGCAGCTTCCCCACAGCAAACCAACATCCCCACAGCAAAGCAGCATCCCCACAGCGGAGCAGCATCCCCACAGCAAAGCAGCTTCCCCACAGCAAAGCAGCATCCCCACAGCGGAACATTTTCCCCAAAGCAAAGCAGCTTCCCAACAGCAGAGCAGCTTTGCAACAGCGGAGTAGAGTCCCCACGGTGGAGCAGCTTCCACAATACAGAGGAGGATCCACAGAGCAAAGCAAGGTCCCCACAGAGGAGCAGCTTCCTCAAAGCAAAGCAACATCCTCAAAGCAAAGCAGCTTCAACACAGCGGAGCAGCTTCCCCACAGCAAAGCAGCTTCCCCACAGCAAAGCAGCTTCTCCAGCGCAGAGCAGGTTCCACACAGTGAAGCAGCTTCCCCACAGCGGAGAAGCTGCCCCACAGCAAAGCAACTTCCCCACAGCAAAGCAGGGTCCCCACAGCGGAGCAGCTTCCCCACAGAAAAGCAGCATCCCCACAGCGGAGCAGATTTCCCACAGCAAACTAAAGTGCCCACTGCAAAGCTGCTTCCCCTCAGCAAAGCAGCTTCCCCAGAGCAGAGCAGGGTCCCACAGCGAAGCAGCTTCTCCACAGTGGAGTAGCTTCCCCACAGCAAAGCAGCTTCCCCACAGCAAAGCAGGGTCCCCACAGCGGAGCAGCTTCCCCATGGTGGAGCAGCTTCCACACAGCAGAGGAAGATCCACAGAGCAAAGCAAGGACCCCAGAGTGGAGCAGCTTCCTCAAAGCAAAGCAACATCCTCACAGCAAAGCAGCTTCAACACAGCGGATCAGCTTCCCAACAGCAAAGCAGCTTCCCCACAGCAAAGCAGGGTCCCCACAGCAGAGCAGCATCCCCACAGAAAAGCAGCATCCCCAGAGCGGAGCAGCTTTCCCACAGCAAACTAACGTGCCCCCTGCAAAGCAGCTTCGCCATAGCAAAGCAGCTAAACAGAGCAGAGCAGGGTCCCACAGCGAAGCAGCTTCTCCACAGTGGAGTAGCTTCCCCACAACAAAGCAGCTTCCCCACAGCAAAGCACGGACCCACAGCGGAGCAGCTTCCCCACAGAAAAGCAGCATCCCCACAGCGGAGCATGTACCACACAGCAAAGCAGCATCCACATAGGGGAGCTGCTTCCCCACAGTGGAGCAGCTTCCCACAGCAAAGTAGCTTCCACACAGCAAAGCAGCTTCCCCATAGCGGAGAAGCTTCCCCACAGCAAAGCGGCTTCCCCAGAGCTGAGCAGCTTTCACGCAGTGGAGCATTTTCCCTACAGCGGAGCAGCTTCCACACAGCAAACCAACGTCCCCACAGCAAAGCAGGGTCCCCACAGCGGAGCAGCTTCCCCAAAGCAATGCAGCATCCCCATAGCGGAGCATCTACCTCACAGCAAAGCAGCATTAATAGAGCAGAGCTGCTTCCCCACCATGGAGCAGCTTCCCGACAGCAAATTAGCTTCCCTACAGCGGAGCAGTTTCCCCACAGCAAAGCAGATTCCCCACAGCGGAGCAGCTTCCCCACAGCAAAGCAGCTTCCCCACAGCAAAGCAGCTTCCCCAGAGCAGAGCAGGTTCCACACAGTGAAGAAGCTTCCCCACAGCGGAGTAGCTGCGCCACAGCAAAGCAGCTTCCCCACAGCAAAGTAGGGTCCCCACAGCGGAGCAGCTTCCCCACAGAAAAGCAGCATCCCCACAGCGGAGCAGCTTTCCCACAGCAAACTAAAGTGCCCACTGCAAAGCTGCTTCCCCTCAGCAAAGCAGCTTCCCCAGAGCAGAGCAGGGTCCCACAGCGAAGCAGCTTCTCCACAGTGGATTAGCTTCCCCACAGCAAAGCAGCTTCCCCACAGCAAAGTAGGGTCCCCACAGCGGAGCAGCTTCCCCACAGTGGAGCAGCTTCCACACAGCAGAGGAGGATCCACAGAGCAAAGCAAGGACCCCACAGTGGAGCAGCTTCCTCAAAGCAAAGCAACCTCCTCACAGCAAAGCAGCTTCAACACAGCGGATCAGCATCCCCACAGCAAAGCAGCTTCCCCACAGCAAAGCAGGGTCCCCACAGCTGAGCAGCATCCCCACAGAAAAGCAGCATCCCCAGAGCGGAGCAGCTTTCCCACAGCAAACTAACGTGCCCACTGTAAAGCAGCTTCCCCACAGCAAAGCAGCTAAACAGAGCAGAGCAGGGTCCCACAGCGAAGCAGCTTCTCCACAGTGGAGTAGCTTCCCCACAGAAAAGCAGCATCCCCACAGTGGAGCATGCACCACACAGCAAAGCAGCATCCACATAGGGGAGCTGCTTCCCCACAGTGGAGCAGCTTCCCACAGCAAAGTAGCTTCCACACAGCAAAGCAGCTTCCCCACAGCGGAGAAGCTTCCCCACAGCAAAGCGGCTTCCCCAAAGTGGTGCAGCTTCTCTACAGCAAAGCAGCTTCCGCAAAGCAGAGCAGTTTCCCCACAGCAGAGCAGCACCATCACAGCGGAGCAACTTCTCCAATGTGGAACAGCTTCCCCACAGCAAAGCAGCTTCCCCAGAGCGGAGCAGCTTTCCCACAGTGGAGCATTTTCTCTACAGCGGAGCAGCTTCCACACAGCAAACCAACGTCCCCACTGCAAAGCAGCTTCCCCACAGCGGGGCAGCATCCTCACAGCAGAGCAACCTCCCCACAGCAAAGCAGCATACCCACAGCGGAGCATCTACCTCACAGCAAAGCAGCGTCCCCACAGCAGAGCAGCTTCCCCTCAGCGGAGCAGATACCCACAGCAAAGCAGCTTCTGTTCAGCGAAGCAGCTTTCCCACAGTGGACTAGTTTCACCACAGCGGATCAGCTTCAAAACAGCAAACCAACGTCCCCACAGCAAAGCAGCATCCCCACAGCAAAGCATCTTCCCCAGAGCAGAGCAGGGTCTCACAGCGAAGCAGCTTCTCCACAGAGGAGCAGCATCCTCACTGCGGAGCAGCTTCCCTCAGCAAAGCAGCTGCCCCACAGCAAAGCAGGGTCCGCACAGCGGAGCATTTTCCCCAAAGCAAAGCAGCTTCCCCACAGCGGAGCAGCTTTGCAAAAGCGCAGCAGAGTCCCCACAGTGGACCAGCTTCCCCACGGTGGAGCAGCTTCCACACAGCAGAGGAGGATCCACAGAGCAAAGCAAGGTCCCCACAGTGGAGCAGCTTCCTCAAAGCAAAGCAACATCCTCACAGCAAAGCAGCTTCAACACAGCGGAGCAGCTTCCCCACAGCAAAGCAGCTTCCCCACAGCAAACAGCTTCCCCAGAGCAGCGCGGGTTCCACACAGCGAGGCAGCTTCCACACAGTGGAGGAGCAACCTCACAGCAAAGCAGCATCCACATAGCAGAGCTGCTTCCCCACAGTGGAGCAGCTTCCCGACAGCAAATTAGCTTCCCTACAGTGGAGCAGTTTCCCCACAGCAAAGCAGATTCCCCACAGCTGAGCAGCCTTGAAACAGCGGAGCAGTGTCCGGAAAGTGGAGCAGCATCCCCACGGTGGAGCAGCTTCCCCACAGTGGAGCAGCTTCCCCATAGAAAAGCAGCTTACCCACAGTGGAGCAGCTTCGCAACAACGGAGCAGTGTCCCCAAAGTGGAGCAGCATCCCCACGCTGGAGCAGCTTCCCCACAGTGGAGCAGCTTCCCCACAACAAAGCAGATTCCCCAGAGCAGAGCAGGGTCCACACTGTGAAGCAGCATCCCCACAGTGGAGGAGCAACCTCACAGCAAAGCAGCATCCAGATAGCAGAGCTGCTTCCCCACAGTGGAGCAGTTTCCTAACAGCAAAGCAGCTTCGCCACAGCAAAGCAGTGTTCCAACAGCGGAGCAGGTTCCCCACAGCAAAGAAGCATCTCCACAGCGGAGCATCTACCTCACAGCAAAGCAGCATCCACATAGCCGAGCTGCTTCCCCACAGTGGAGCAGTTTCCCCACAGCAAAGCAGCGTCCACAGAACAGAGCAGGGTCCACACAGCGAAGCAGCTTCCCCACAGCAAAGCAGCTTCCCCAGAGCAGAGCAGGGTCCCACAGCGAAGCAGCTTCTCCACAGTGGAGCAGCTTCCTCACAGCGGAGCAGCTTCCCCACAGTAAAGCAGCTGCCCCACAGCAAAGCAGTGTCCGCACAGCGGAGCATTTTCCCCAAAGCAAAGCAGCTTCCCCACAGCGGAGCAGCTTCGCAACAGCGCAGCAGAGTCCCCACAGTGGAGCAGCTTCCCCACGGTGGAGCAGCTTCCACACAGCAGAGGAGGATCCACAGAGCAAATCAAGGTCCCGACAGTGGAGCAGCTTCCTCAAAGCAAAGCAACATCCTCACAGCAAAGCAGCTTCAACACAGCGGAGCAGCTTCCCCACAGCAAAGCAGCTTCCCCACAGCAAACAGCTTCCCCAGAGCAGAGCAGGTTCCACACAGCGAAGCAGCTTCCCCACAGTGGAGGAGCAACCTCACAGCAAAGCAGCATCCACATAGCAGAGCTGCTTCCCCACAGTGGAGCAGCTTCCCGACAGCAAATTAGCTTCCCTACAGTGGAGCAGTTTCCCCACAGCAAAGCAGATTCCCCACAGCGGAGCAGCTTCGCAACAGCGGAGCAGTGTCCCCAAAGTGGAGCAGCATCCCAACGGTGGAGCAGCTTCTCCACAGTGGAGCAGCTTCGCCACAGCAAAGCAGCTTACCCACAGTGGAGCAGCTTCCCCACAGCAAAGCAGATTCCCCAGAGCAGAGCAGGGTCCACACAGTGAAGCAGCATCCCCACAGTGGAGGAGAAACCTCACAGCAAAGCAGCATCCAGATAGCAGAGCTGCTTCCCCACAGTGGAGCAGTTTCCCAAGAGCAAAGAAGCTTTGCCACAGCAAAGCAGGGTCACCACAGTGGAGCAGCTTCCCCACAGCAAAGAAGCATCTCCACAGCGGAGCATCTACCTCACAGAAAAGCAGCATCCACATAGCAGAGCTGCTTCCCCACAGTGGAGCAGTTTCCCCACAGCAAAGCAGCTTCCACAGAACAGAGCAGGGTCCACACAGCGAAGCAGCTTCACCACAGCAAAGCAGCTTCCCCAGAGCAGAGCAGGGTCCCACAGTGAAGCAGCTTCTCCACAGAGGAGCAGCATCCTCACAGTGGAGCAGCTTCCCCACAGCAAAGCAGCTGCCCCACAGCAAAACAGGGTCCGCACAGCAGAGCATTTTCCCCAAAGCAAAGCAGCTTCCCCACAGCGGAGCAGCTTCGCAACAGCGCAGCAGAGTCCCCACAGTGGAGCAGCTTCCCCATGGTGGAGCAGCTTCCACACAGCAGAGGAGGATCCACAGATCAAAGCAAGGTCCCCACAGTGGAGCAGCTTCCTCAAAGCAAAGCAACATCCTCACAGCAAAGCAGCTTCAACACAGCGGAGCAGCTTCCCCACAGCAAAGCAGTTTCCCCACAGCAAACAGCTTCCCCAGAGCAGAGCAGGTTCCACGCAGAGAAGCAGATTGCCCACAGCGGAGCAGCTTCGAAACAGCGGAGCAGTGTCCCCAAAGTGGAGCAGCATCCCCACGGTGGAGCAGCTTCCCCACAGTGAAGCAGCTTCCCCACAGCAAAGCAGCTTACCCACAGTGGAGCAGCTTCCCCAAAGCAAAGCAGATTCCCCAGAGCAGAGCAGGGTCCACACAGTGAAGCAGCATCCCCACAGTGGAGGAGCAACATTACAGCAAAGCAGCATCCAGATAGCAGAGCTGTTTCCCTACAGTGGAGCAGCTTCCCGACAGCAAATTAGCTTCCCTACAGTGGAGCAGTTTCCCCACAGCAAAGCAGCTTCACACAGCGGAGCAGCTTCGCAACAGCGGAGCAGTGTCCCCAAAGTGGAGCAGCATCCCCACGTTGGAGTAGCTTCCCCACAGTGGAGCAGCTTCCCCACAGCAAAGCAGCTTACCCACAGTGGAGCAGCTTCCCCACAGCAAAGCAGATTCCCCAGAGCAGAGCAGGGTCCACACAGCGAAGCAGCTTCCCCACAGTGGAGTAGCTTCCCCACAGCAAAGCAGCTTCCCCACAGCAAAGCAGGGACCCACAGCAGAGCAGCCTCCCCGCAGAAAAGCAGCATCCCCATAGCGGAGCAGATTTCCCACAGCAAACTAAAGTGCCCACTGCAAAGCTGCTTCCCCACAGCAAAGCAGCTTCCCAAGAGCAGAGCAGGGTGCCACAGCGAAGCAGCTTCTCCACAGTGGAGTAGCTTCCCCACAGCAAAGCAGTTTCCCCACAGCAAAGCAGGGTCCACACAGCGGAGCAGCTTCCCCACGGTGGAGCAGCTTCCACACAGCAGAGGAGGATCCACAGAGCAAAGCAAGGTCCCCACAGTGGAGCAGCTTCCTCAAAGCAAAGCAACATCCTCACAGCAAAGCAGCTTCAACACTGCGGAGCAGCTTCCCCACAGCAAAGCAGCTTCCACACAGCAAAGCAGCTTCCACAGAGCAGAGCAGGTTCCACAAAGCGAAGCAGTTTCCCCACAGTGGAGTAGCTTCCCCACAGCAAAGCAGCTTCCCCACAGCAAAGCAGGGTACCCACAGCGGAGCAGCTTCCCCACAGAAAAGTAGCATCTCCACAGCGGAACAGCTTTCCCAAAGCAAAGTAACGTGCCAACTGCAAAGCAGCTTCCCCACAGCAAAGCAGCTTCCCCAGAGCAGAGCAGGGTCCCACAGCGAAGCAGCTTCCCCACAGTGGAGTAGCTTCCCCACAGCAAAGCAGCTTCCCCACCGCAAAGCTGGGTCCCCACAGCCAAGCAGCTTCCCCACAGAAAAGCAGCATCCCTACAGTGGAGCATCTGCCTCACAGCAAAGCAGCATCCACATAGCGGAGCTGCTTCCCCACAGTGGAGCAGCTTCCCACAGCAAAGTAGCTTCCACATAGAAACGCAGCTTCCCCACAGCGGAGAAGCTTCCCCACAGCAAAGCAGCTTCCCCACAGCGGTGCAGCTTCCGTACAGCAAAGCAGCTTCTGCAAAGCAGAGCAGTTTCCCCACAGCAGAGCAGCACCCTCACAGCGGAGCAACTTCTCCAACGTGGAACAGCTTCCCCACAGCAAAGCAGCGTCCCCAGAGCGGAGCAGCTTTACCACAGTGGAGCAGTTTCCCTACAGCGAAGCAGCTTCCACACAGCAAACCAACGTCCACACAGCAAAGCAGCTTCCCCACAGCGGGGCAGCTTCCCCACAGCAAAGCAGCTTCTCCACAGCAAAGCAGTGACCCAGAGCAACGCAGGGTCCTCACAGCAGAGCAGCTTCCCCACAGCAAAGCAGCATCCCCACAGCCTAGCATCTACCTCACAGCAAAGCAGCATCCCAACAGCGGAGCAGGTTCCCCTCAGCGGAGCAGAGCCCCACAGCAAAGCAGCTTCTGCTCAGCGAAGCAGCTTTCCCACAGTGGACTAGTTTCCCTACAGCGGACCAGCTTCCCCACAGCAAACCAAAGTCCCCACAGCAAAGCAGCATCCCCACAGTGGATCACCTTCCCCACAGCAAACCAACGTCCCCACAGCAAAGCAGCATCCTCACAGCGGACCAGCTTCCCCTCTGCAAAGCAGCTTCCCCACAGCAAAGAAGCTTCCCCAGAGCAGAGCAGGATCCTCACGGCACGGCAGCTTCCCCAAAGGAAAGCAGGTTCCCCACAGCAAAACATAGCCCCACTGCAGAGCAGCTTCCCCACAGCAAAGCAGCATCCTCATAGCGGAACATCTACATCACAGCAAAGCAGCATTAATAGAGCAGATCTGCTTCCCCAAAGTGGAGCAGCTTCCCAACAGCAAATTAGCTTCCCTACAGCGGAGCAGTTTCCCCACTGCAAAGCAGATTCCCCATAGCAAAGTCCCCAAAGTGGAGCAGCATCCCCACGGTGGAGCAGCTTCCCCACAGTGGAGCAGCTTCCCAACAGCAAAGCAACTTCCCTAGAGCAGAGCAGGGTCCGCACAGTGAAGCAGCATCCCCGCAGTGGAGCAGCAAACTCAGAGCGGAGAATCTTCCCCACAGCAAAGCAGCTTCGCCACAGCAAAGCAGGGTCCCCACAGCGGAGCAGCTTCCCCACTGCAAAGAAGCATCTCCACAGTGGAGCATCTACGTCACAGCAAAGCAGCATCCACATAGCAGAGCTGCTTCCCCACAGTGGAGCAGTTTCCCCACAGCAAAGCAGCTTCCACAGAGCAGAGCAGGGTCCACACAGCGAAGCAGCTTCCCCACAGCAAAGCAGATTCCCCACAGCGGAGCATCTTCGCAACAGCGGAGTAGAGTCCCCATAGTGGAGCAGCATCCCAACGGGGGAGCAGCTTTCCCACAGTGGAGCAGTTTCCCTACAGTGGAGCAGCTTCCCCACAGCAAACCAACGTCCCCAAAGCAAAGCAGTGTCCCCACAGCGGAGCAGCATCCCCACAGCGGAGCAGCTTTCCCACAGCAAAGCAGCTTCCCCACAGCAATGCAGCTTCCCCACAGCGGAGCAGCATCCCCACAGCGGAGCAGCTTCCCCCACAGCAAACCAACGTGCCCAATGCAAAGCAGCTTCCCCACAGTGGAACAGCTTCCCCACAGCAAAGCAGATGCCCCACAGCAAAACAGCATCCCCAGAGCAGAGCATCTTCCCCACAGCAAAGCAGCTTCCCCACAGCGGAGCAGCTTTCCCACAGTGCAGCAGTTTCCCTACAGCGGAGCAGCTTCCCCCACAGCAAACCAACGTGCCCACTGCAAAGCAGCTTCCCCACAGTGGAGCAGCTTCCCCACAGCAAAGCAGATGCCCCACAACAAAGCAGCATACCCACAGTGGAGCATTTTCCCCACAGCAAAGCAGCTTCCCCACCGTGGAGCAGCTTCGCCACAGCGCAGCAGAGTCCCCACAGTGGAGCAGCATCCCCACGGTGGAGCAGCCTCTCCACAGTGGAGCAGCTTCCACGCAGCAGAGGAGGATCCACAGAGCAAAGCAAGGTCCCCAACGTGGAGCAGCTTCCTCAAAGCAAAGCAACATCCTCACAGCAAAGCAACTCCCCACAGTGGAGCAGCTTTCCCACAGTGGAGCAGCTTACCACAGCAAAGTAGTTTCCAGTCAGCAAAGCACCTTCCCCAAATTGGAGAAGGTTCCCCACAGCAAAGCAGCTTCCCCACAGTTTTGCAGCTTTCCGTTGGCAAAGCAGCTTCCCCACAGTAAAGCAGCTTCCCCAGAGCAGAGCAGGTTCCACACAGCGAAGCAGCTCCCCCACAGCGGAGCAGCATCCTCACATCGAAGTACCTTGCCCACAGCAAAGCAGCTTCCCCACAGCAAACCAACGTCCCCACAGCAAGGCAGCATCCCCACAGCGGAGCAGCTTCCCCACAGCCAAGCAGCTCCCCACAGCAAAGCAGGGAACCCACAGCAGAGCAGCTTCCACACAGCAAAGCAGCATCCCCACAGCGGAACATTTTCCCCAATGCAAAGCAGTTTCCCAACAGCGGAACAGCTTTGCAACAGCGGAGTAGGGTCCCCACAGTGAAGCAGCATCCCCATGGTGGAGCAGCTTCCCCACGGTGGAGCAGCTTCCCCACAGCAAACTAACATCCCCAAAGCAAAGCAGCATCCCCACAGAGGAGCAGCATCCCCACAGCGGCGCAGCTTCCCCACAGCAAAGCAGATTCCCCACAGCAATGCAGCTTCCCCAAAGCAGAGCAGCATCCCCACAGCGGAGCAGCTTCCCCACCGCAAAGCAGCTTCACCACAGCCAAGCAGCTTCCCCAGAGCAAAGTAGAGTCACCACTGCAGAGCAGAAACCTCAAAGCAAAGTAATATCCCCACAGTGGATCAGCTTCCCCTCAGCGGAGGAGCTTCCCCTCATCAAAGCAGCTTCCGCACAGTGGAGCAGCTTTCCCACAGTGGAGCAGTTTCCCTACAGCGGAGCAGCTTCCCCCATGGCAAACCAACGTGCCCACTGCAAAGCAGCTTCCCCACAGTGGAACAGCTTCCCCACAGCAAAGCAGATGCCCCACAGCAAAACAGCATCCCCAGAGCAGAGCATTTTCCCCACAGCAAAGCAGCTTCCCCACAGCGGAGCTGCTTCGCCACAGCGCAGCAGAGTCCTCACAGTGGAGCAGCATCCCCACGGTGGAGCAGCTTCTCCACAGTGGAGCAGCTTCCAAACAGCAGAGGAGGATCCACAGAGCAAAGCAAGGTCCCCACAGTGGAGCAGCTTCCTCAAAGCAAAGCAACATCCTCACATCAAAGCAGCTCCCCACAGTGGAGCAGCTTTCCCACTGTGGAGCAGCTTACCACTGCAAAGCAGCTTCCCCACAGCAAACCAACGGCCCCACAGAAAATCAGCATCCCCACAGCGGAGCAGCTTCCCCTCAGCAAAGCAGCTCCCCACAGCAAAGCAAGGTCCCCAGAGCAGAGCAGCCTTCACACAGCAAAGCAGCATCCCCACAGCGGAACATTTTCCCCAAAGCAAAGCAGCTTCCCCACAGTGGAGCAGTTTCCCAAGAGCAAATTAGCTTCCCTACAGTGGAGCAGTTTCCGAACAGCAAAGCAGATTCCCCAAAGTAAAGTCCCCAAAGTGGAGCAGCATCTTCACGGTGGAGCAACTTCCCCACAGTGGAGCAGCTTCCCCACAGCAAAGCAGATTCCCCAGAGCAGAGCAGGGTCCACGCAGTGAAGCAGCATCCCCACAGTGGAGCAGCAAACTCATAGCGGAGCATCTTCCCCACAGCAAAGCATTTTCGCCACAGCAAAGCAGGGTCCCCACAGCGGAGCAGCTTCCCCACAGCAAAGAAGCATCTCCACAGTGGAGCATCTATCTCACAGCAAAGCAGCATCCACATAGCAGAGCTGCTTCCCCACAGTGGAGCAGTTTCCCCACAGCAAAGCAGCTTCCACAGAACAGAGCAGGGTCCACACAGCGAAGCAGCTTCACCACAGCAAAGCAGATTCCCCACAGCGGAGCATCTTCGCAACAGCGGAGTAGAGTCCCCAGAGTGGAGCAGCATCCCCACGGGGGAGCTGCTTTCCCACAGTGGAGCAGCTTCCCCACAGCAGAGGAGGATCCACACAACAAAGCAGGGTCCCCACAGCGGAGCAGCTTCCTCAAAGCAAAGCAACATCCCCACAGCGGAGCAGCATCCCCACAGCAAAGCAGCTTCCCCAGAGCGGAGCAGCTTTCCCACAGTGGAGCAGTTTCCCTACAGTGGAGCAGCTTCCCCACAGCAAACCAACGTTCCCAAAGCAAAGCAGTGACCCAAAGCGGAGCAGCATCCGCACAGCAAAGCAGCTTCCCCACAGCAAAGCAGCTTCCCCACAGCAATGCAGCTTCCCCACAGCAGAGCAGCATCCCCACAGCGGAGCAGCTTCCCCACAGCAAAGCAGCTTCCCCACAGCAAAGCTGCTTCCCCAGAGCAAAGCAGAGTACCCACAGCAGAGCAGCTTGCTCAAAGCAAAGTAACATCCCCACAGTGGATCAGCTTCCCCTCAGCGGAGGAGCTTCCCCACAGCAAAGCAGCTTCCGCAGAGCGGAGCAGCTTTCCCACAGTGGAGCATTTTCCCTACAGTGGAGCAGCTTCCACACAGCAAACCAACGTCCCCACAGCAAAGCAGCTTCCCCACAGCGGGGCAGCTTTCCCACAGCAAAGCAGCTTCCACAGAGCAGTGTCCATGCAGGGAAGCAGCTTCTCCACAGCGGAGCAGCATCCTCTTAGAAGATCAGCTTCGCCACAGCAAAGCAGCTGCCCCACAGCAAAGCATTGACCCCACAGCAACGCAGGGTCCTCACAGCAGAGCAACATCCCCACAGCAAAGCAGCATCCCCACAGTGGAGCAGCTACCCCTCAGCGGAGCAGATCCCCACAGCAAAGCAGCTTCTGCTTAGTGAAGCAGCTTTCCCACAGTGGTCTAGCTTCCCCACAGCGGATCAGCTTCCCCACAGCAAACCAACGTCCCCACAGCAAAGCAGCATCCCCACAGCAAAGAAGCTTCCCCAGAGCAGAGCAGGATCCTCACAGCACAGCAGCTTCCCCAAAGGAAAGCAGCTTACCCACAGCAAAGCAGGGTCCCCACAGCGGAGCAGCTTCCCCAAAGCAATGCAGCATCCCCATAGCGGAGCATCTACCTCACAGCAAAGCAGCATTAATAGAGCAGAGCTGCTTCCCCACCATGGAGCAGCTTCCCAACAGCAAATTAGCTTCCCTACAGCGGAGCAGTTTACCCACAGCAAAGCAGATTCCCCACAGCGGAGCAGCTTCGCAACAGCGGAGCAGAGTCCCCAAAGTGGAGCAGCATCCGCACGGTGGAGCAGCTTCCCCAAAGCAAAGCAGCTTCCCCACAGTGGAGCAGCTTCCCCACAGCGAAGTAGCTGCCCAACAGCAAAGCAGCTTCCCCACAGCAAACAAACATCCCCACAGCAAAGCAGCATCCCCACAGCGGAGCAGCATCCCCACAGCAAAGCAGCTTCCCCACAGCAAAGCAGCATCCCCACAGCGGAACATTTTCCCCAAAGCAAAGCAGCTTCCCAACAGCAGAGCAGCTTTGCAACAGCGGAGTAGAGTCCCCACAGTGGAGCAGCATCCCCACGGTGGAGCAGCTTCCCCACGGTGGAGCAGCTTCCACAATACAGAGGAGGATCCACAGAGCAAAGCAAGGTCCCCACAGAGGAGCAGCTTCCTCAAAGCAAAGCAACATCCTCAAAGCAAAGCAGCTTCAACACAGCGGAGCAGCTTCCCCACAGCAAAGCAGCTTCCCCACAGCAAAGCAGCTTCTCCAGAGCAGAGCAGGTTCCACACAGTGAAGCAGCTTCCCCACAGCGGAGAAGCTGCCCCACAGCAAAGCAACTTCCCCACAGCAAAGCAGGGTCCCCACAGCGGAGCAGCTTCCCCACAGAAAAGCAGCATCCCCACAGCGGAGCAGATTTCCCACAGCAAACTAAAGTGCCCACTGCAAAGCTGCTTCCCCTCAGCAAAGCAGCTTCCCCAGAGCAGAGCAGGGTCCCACAGCGATGCAGCTTCTCCACAGTGGAGTAGCTTCCCCACAGCAAAGCAGCTTCCCCACAGCAAAGCCGGGTCCCCACAGCGGAGCAGCTTCCCCATGGTGGAGCAGCTTCCACACAGCAGAGGAGGATCCACAGAGCAAAGCAAGGACCCCAGAGTGGAGCAGCTTCCTCAAAGCAAAGCAACATCCTCACAGCAAAGCAGCTTCAACACAGCGGATCAGCTTCCCAACAGCAAAGCAGCTTCCCCACAGCAAAGCAGGGTCCCCACAGCAGAGCAGCATCCCCACAGAAAAGCAGCATCCCCAGAGCGGAGCAGCTTTCCCACAGCAAACTAACGTGCCCCCTGCAAAGCAGCTTCGCCATAGCAAAGCAGCTAAACAGAGCAGAGCAGGGTCCCACAGCGAAGCAGCTTCTCCACAGTGGAGTAGCTTCCCCACAACAAAGCAGCTTCCCCACAGCAAAGCACGGACCCACAGCGGAGCAGCTTCCCCACAGAAAAGCAGCATCCCCACAGCGGAGCATGTACCACACAGCAAAGCAGCATCCACATAGGGGAGCTGCTTCCCCACAGTGGAGCAGCTTCCCACAGCAAAGTAGCTTCCACACAGCAAAGCAGCTTCCCCATAGCGGAGAAGCTTCCCCACAGCAAAGCGGCTTCCCCAGAGCTGAGCAGCTTTCACGCAGTGGAGCATTTTCCCTACAGCGGAGCAGCTTCCACACAGCAAACCAACGTCCCCACAGCAAAGCAGGGTCCCCACAGCGGAGCAGCTTCCCCAAAGCAATGCAGCATCCCCATAGCGGAGCATCTACCTCACAGCAAAGCAGCATTAATAGAGCAGAGCTGCTTCCCCACCATGGAGCAGCTTCCCGACAGCAAATTAGCTTCCCTACAGCAGAGCAGTTTCCCCACAGCAAAGCAGATTCCCCACAGCGGAGCAGCTTCCCCACAGCAAAGCAGCTTCCCCACAGCAAAGCAGCTTCCCCAGAGCAGAGCAGGTTCCACACAGTGAAGAAGCTTCCCCACAGCGGAGTAGCTGCCCCACAGCAAAGCAGCTTCCCCACAGCAAAGTAGGGTCCCCACAGCGGAGCAGCTTCCCCACAGAAAAGCAGCATCCCCACAGCGGAGCAGCTTTCCCACAGCAAACTAAAGTGCCCACTGCAAAGCTGCTTCCCCTCAGCAAAGCAGCTTCCCCAGAGCAGAGCAGGGTCCCACAGCGAAGCAGCTTCTCCACAGTGGATTAGCTTCCCCACAGCAAAGCAGCTTCCCCACAGCAAAGTAGGGTCCCCACAGCGGAGCAGCTTCCCCACAGTGGAGCAGCTTCCACACAGCAGAGGAGGATCCACAGAGCAAAGCAAGGACCCCACAGTGGAGCAGCTTCCTCAAAGCAAAGCAACCTCCTCACAGCAAAGCAGCTTCAACACAGCGGATCAGCATCCCCACAGCAAAGCAGCTTCCCCACAGCAAAGCAGGGTCCCCACAGCAGAGCAGCATCCCCACAGAAAAGCAGCATCCCCAGAGCGGAGCAGCTTTCCCACAGCAAACTAACGTGCCCACTGCAAAGCAGCTTCCCCACAGCAAAGCAGCTAAATAGAGCAGAGCAGGGTCCCACAGCGAAGCAGCTTCTCCACAGTGGAGTAGCTTCCCCACAGCAAAGCAGCTTCCCCACAGCAAAGCACGGACCCACAGCGGAGCAGCTTCCCCACAGAAAAGCAGCATCCCCACAGTGGAGCATGCACCACACAGCAAAGCAGCATCCACATAGGGTAGCTGCTTCCCCGCAGTGGAGCAGCTTCCCACATCAAAGTAGCTTCCACACAGCAAAGCAGCTTCCCCACAGCGGAGAAGCTTCCCCACAGCAAAGCGGCTTCCCCAAAGTGGTGCAGCTTTTCTACAGCAAAGCAGCTTCCGCAAAGCAGAGCAGTTTCCCCACAGCAGAGCAGCACCATCACAGCGGAGCAACTTCTCCAATGTGGAACAGCTTCCCCACAGCAAAGCAGCTTCCCCAGAGCGGAGCAGCTTTCCCACAGTGGAGCATTTTCTCTACAGCGGAGCAGCTTCCACACAGCAAACCAACGTCCCCACAGCAAAGCAGCTTCCCCACAGCGGGGCAGCATCCTCACAGCAGAGCAACCTCCCCACAGCAAAGCAGCATACCCACAGCGGAGCATCTACCTCACAGCAAAGCAGCGTCCCCACAGCAGAGCAGCTTCCCCTCAGCGGAGCAGATACCCACAGCAAAGCAGCTTCTGTTCAGCGAAGCAGCTTTCCCACAGTGGACTAGTTTCACCACAGCGGATCAGCTTCAAAACAGCAAACCAACGTCCCCACAGCAAAGCAGCATCCCCACAGCAAAGCATCTTCCCCAGAGCAGAGCAGGGTCTCACAGCGAAGCAGCTTCTCCACAGAGGAGCAGCATCCTCACTGCGGAGCAGCTTCCCCACAGCAAAGCAGCTGCCCCACAGCAAAGCAGTGTCCGCACAGCGGAGCATTTTCCCCAAAGCAAAGCAGCTTCCCCACAGCGGAGCAGCTTTGCAAAAGCGCAGCAGAGTCCCCACAGTGGACCAGCTTCCCCACGGTGGAGCAGCTTCCACACAGCAGAGGAGGATCCACAGAGCAAAGCAAGGTCCCCACAGTGGAGCAGCATCCTCAAAGCAAAGCAACATCCTCACAGCAAAGCAGCTTCAACACAGCGGAGCAGCTTCCCCACAGCAAAGCAGCTTCCCCACAGCAAACAGCGTCCCCAGAGCAGCGCGGGTTCCACACAGCGAAGCAGCTTCCACACAGTGGAGGAGCAACCTCACAGCAAAGCAGCATCCACATAGCAGAGCTGCTTCCCCACAGTGGAGCAGCTTCCCGACAGCAAATTAGCTTCCCTACAGTGGAGCAGTTTCCCCACAGCAAAGCAGATTCCCCACAGCTGAGCAGCCTTGAAACAGCGGAGCAGTGTCCGGAAAGTGGAGCAGCATCCCCACGGTGGAGCAGCTTCCCCACAGTGGAGCAGCTTCCCCATAGAAAAGCAGCTTACCCACAGTGGAGCAGCTTCGCAACAACGGAGCAGTGTCCCCAAAGTGGAGCAGCATCCCCACGCTGGAGCAGCTTCCCCACAGTGGAGCAGCTTCCCCACAACAAAGCAGATTCCCCAGAGCAGAGCAGGGTCCACACTGTGAAGCAGCATCCCCACAGTGGAGGAGCAACCTCACAGCAAAGCAGCATCCAGATAGCAGAGCTGCTTCCCCACAGTGGAGCAGTTTCCTAACAGCAAAGCAGCTTCGCCACAGCAAAGCAGTGTTCCAACAGCGGAGCAGGTTCCCCACAGCAAAGAAGCATCTCCACAGCGGAGCATCTACCTCACAGCAAAGCAGCATCCACATAGCCGAGCTGCTTCCCCACAGTGGAGCAGTTTCCCCACAGCAAAGCAGCGTCCACAGAACAGAGCAGGGTCCACACAGCGAAGCAGCTTCCCCACAGCAAAGCAGCTTCCCCAGAGCAGAGCAGGGTCCCAAAGCGAAGCAGCTTCTCCACAGTGGAGCAGCTTCCTCACAGCGGAGCAGCTTCCCCACAGTAAAGCAGCTGCCCCACAGCAAAGCAGTGTCCGCACAGCGGAGCATTTTCCCCAAAGCAAAGCAGCTTCCCCACAGCGGAGCAGCTTCGCAACAGCGCAGCAGAGTCCCCACAGTGGAGCAGCTTCCCCACGGTGGAGCAGCTTCCACACAGCAGAGGAGGATCCACAGAGCAAATCAAGGTCCCGACAGTGGAGCAGCTTCCTCAAAGCAAAGCAACATCCTCACAGCAAAGCAGCTTCAACACAGCGGAGCAGCTTCCCCACAGCAAAGCAGCTTCCCCACAGCAAACAGCTTCCCCAGAGCAGAGCAGGTTCCACACAGCGAAGCAGCTTCCACACAGTGGAGGAGCAACCTCACAGCAAAGCAGCATCCACATAGCAGAGCTGCTTCCCCACAGTGGAGCAGCTTCCCGACAGCAAATTAGCTTCCCTACAGTGGAGCAGTTTCCCCACAGCAAAGCAGATTCCCCACAGCGGAGCAGCTTCGCAACAGCGGAGCAGTGTCCCCAAAGTGGAGCAGCATCCCCACGGTGGAGCAGCTTCCCCACAGTGGAGCAGCTTCGCCACAGCAAAGCAGCTTACCCACAGTGGAGCAGCTTCCCCACAGCAAAGCAGATTCCCCAGAGCAGAGCAGGGTCCACACAGTGAAGCAGCATCCCCACAGTGGAGGAGAAACCTCACAGCAAAGCAGCATCCAGATAGCAGAGCTGCTTCCCCACAGTGGAGCAGTTTCCCAAGAGCAAAGCAGCTTTGCCACAGCAAAGCAGGGTCACCACAGTGGAGCAGCTTCCCCACAGCAAAGAAGCATCTCCACAGCGGAGCATCTACCTCACAGAAAAGCAGCATCCACATAGCAGAGCTGCTTCCCCACAGTGGAGCAGTTTCCCCACAGCAAAGCAGCTTCCACAGAACAGAGCAGGGTCCACAGAGCGAAGCAGCTTCACCACAGCAAAGCTGCTTCCCCAGAGCAGAGCAGGGTCCCGCAGTGAAGCAGCTTCTCCACAGTGGAGCAGCATCCTCACAGTGGAGCAGCTTCCCCACAGCAAAGCAGCTGCCCCACAGCAAAACAGGGTCCGCACAGCAGAGCATTTTCCCCAAAGCAAAGCAGCTTCCCCACAGCGGAGCAGCTTCGCAACAGCGCAGCAGAGTCCCCACAGTGGAGCAGCTTCCCCATGGTGGAGCAGCTTCCACACAGCAGAGGAGGATCCACAGATCAAAGCAAGGTCCCCACAGTGGAGCAGCTTCCTCAAAGCAAAGCAACATCCTCACAGCAAAGCAGCTTCAACACAGCGGAGCAGCTTCCCCACAGCAAAGCAGTTTCCCCACAGCAAACAGCTTCCCCAGAGCAGAGCAGGTTCCACGCAGAGAAGCAGATTGCCCACAGCGGAGCAGCTTCGAAACAGCGGAGCAGTGTCCCCAAAGTGGAGCAGCTTCCCCACGGTGGAGCAGCTTCCCCACAGTGAAGCAGCTTCCCCACAGCAAAGCAGCTTACCCACAGTGGAGCAGCTTCCCCAAAGCAAAGCAGATTCCCCAGAGCAGAGCAGGGTCCACACAGTGAAGCAGCATCCCCACAGTGGAGGAGCAACATTACAGCAAAGCAGCATCCAGATAGCAGAGCTGTTTCCCTACAGTGGAGCAGCTTCCCGACAGCAAATTAGCTTCCCTACAGTGGAGCAGTTTCCCCACAGCAAAGCAGCTTCACACAGCGGAGCAGCTTCGCAACAGCGGAGCAGTGTCCCCAAAGTGGAGCAGCATCCCCACGTTGGAGTAGCTTCCCCACAGTGGAGCAGCTTCCCCACAGCAAAGCAGCTTACCCACAGTGGAGCAGCTTCCCCACAGCAAAGCAGATTCCCCAGAGCAGAGCAGGGTCCACACAGCGAAGCAGCTTCCCCACAGTGGAGTAGCTTCCCCACAGCAAAGCAGCTTCCCCACAGCAAAGCAGGGACCCACAGCAGAGCAGCCTCCCCGCAGAAAAGCAGCATCCCCATAGCGGAGCAGATTTCCCACAGCAAACTAAAGTGCCCACTGCAAAGCTGCTTCCCCACAGCAAAGCAGCTTCCCAAGAGCAGAGCAGGGTGCCACAGCGAAGCAGCTTCTCCACAGTGGAGTAGCTTCCCCACAGCAAAGCAGTTTCCCCACAGCAAAGCAGGGTCCACACAGCGGAGCAGCTTCCCCACGGTGGAGCAGCTTCCACACAGCAGAGGAGGATCCACAGAGCAAAGCAAGGTCCCCACAGTGGAGCAGCTTCCTCAAAGCAAAGCAACATCCTCACAGCAAAGCAGCTTCAACACTGCGGAGCAGCTTCCCCACAGCAAAGCAGCTTCCACACAGCAAAGCAGCTTCCACAGAGCAGAGCAGGTTCCACAAAGCGAAGCAGTTTCCCCACAGTGGAGTAGCTTCCCCACAGCAAAGCAGCTTCCCCACAGCAAAGCAGGGTACCCACAGCGGAGCAGCTTCCCCACAGAAAAGTAGCATCTCCACAGCGGAACAGCTTTCCCAAAGCAAAGTAACGTGCCAACTGCAAAGCAGCTTCCCCACAGCAAAGCAGCTTCCCCAGAGCAGAGCAGGGTCCCACAGCGAAGCAGCTTCCCCACAGTGGAGTAGCTTCCCCACAGCAAAGCAGCTTCCCCACCGCAAAGCTGGGTCCCCACAGCCAAGCAGCTTCCCCACAGAAAAGCAGCATCCCTACAGTGGAGCATCTGCCTCACAGCAAAGCAGCATCCACATAGCGGAGCTGCTTCCCCACAGTGGAGCAGCTTCCCACAGCAAAGTAGCTTCCACATAGAAACGCAGCTTCCCCACAGCGGAGAAGCTTCCCCACAGCAAAGCAGCTTCCCCACAGCGGTGCAGCTTCCGTACAGCAAAGCAGCTTCCGCAAAGCAGAGCAGTTTCCCCACAGCAGAGCAGCACCCTCACAGCGGAGCAACTTCTCCAACGTGGAACAGCTTCCCCACAGCAAAGCAGCGTCCCCAGAGCGGAGCAGCTTTACCACAGTGGAGCAGTTTCCCTACAGCGAAGCAGCTTCCACACAGCAAACCAACGTCCACACAGCAAAGCAGCTTCCCCACAGCGGGGCAGCTTCCCCACAGCAAAGCAGCTTCTCCACAGCAAAGCAGTGACCCAGAGCAACGCAGGGTCCTCACAGCAGAGCAGCTTCCCCACAGCAAAGCAGCATCCCCACAGCCTAGCATCTACCTCACAGCAAAGCAGCATCCCAACAGCGGAGCAGGTTCCCCTCAGCGGAGCAGAGCCCCACAGCAAAGCAGCTTCTGCTCAGCGAAGCAGCTTTCCCACAGTGGACTAGTTTCCCTACAGCGGACCAGCTTCCCCACAGCAAACCAAACTCCCCACAGCAAAGCAGCATCCCCACAGTGGATCACCTTCCCCACAGCAAACCAACGTCCCCACAGCAAAGCAGCATCCTCACAGCGGAGCAGCTTCCCCTCTGCAAAGCAGCTTCCCCACAGCAAAGAAGCTTCCCCAGAGCAGAGCAGGATCCTCACGGCACGGCAGCTTCCCCAAAGGAAAGCAGGTTCCCCACAGCAAAACATAGCCCCACTGCAGAGCAGCTTCCCCACAGCAAAGCAGCATCCTCATAGCGGAACATCTACATCACAGCAAAGCAGCATTAATAGAGCAGAGCTGCTTCCCCAAAGTGGAGCAGCTTCCCAACAGCAAATTAGCTTCCCTACAGCGGAGCAGTTTCCCCACAGCAAAGCAGATTCCCCATAGCAAAGTCCCCAAAGTGGAGCAGCATCCCCACGGTGGAGCAGCTTCCCCACAGTGGAGCAGCTTCCCAACAGCAAAGCAACTTCCCTAGAGCAGAGCAGGGTCCGCACAGTGAAGCAGCATCCCCGCAGTGGAGCAGCAAACTCAGAGCGGAGAATCTTCCCCACAGCAAAGCAGCTTTGCCACAGCAAAGCAGGGTCCCCACAGCGGAGCAGCTTCCCCACTGCAAAGAAGCATCTCCACAGTGGAGCATCTACGTCACAGCAAAGCAGCATCCACATAGCAGAGCTGCTTCCCCACAGTGGAGCAGTTTCCCCACAGCAAAGCAGCTTCCACAGAGCAGAGCAGGGTCCACACAGCGAAGCAGCTTCCCCACAGCAAAGCAGATTCCCCACAGCGGAGCATCTTCGCAACAGCGGAGTAGATTCCCCACAGTGGAGCAGCATCCCAACGGGGGAGCAGCTTTCCCACAGTGGAGCAGTTTCCCTACAGTGGAGCAGCTTCCCCACAGCAAACCAACGTCCCCAAAGCAAAGCAGTGTCCCCACAGCGGAGCAGCATCCCCACAGCGGAGCAGCTTTCCCACAGCAAAGCAGCTTCCCCACAGCAATGCAGCTTCCCCACAGCGGAGCAGCATCCCCACAGCGGAGCAGCTTCCCCACAGCAAAGCAGCTTCCCCACAGCAAAGCAGCTTAACAAGAGCAAAGCAGAGTCCCCACAGCAGAGCTGCTTCCTCAAAGCAAAGCAACATCCCCACAGTGGATCAGCTTCCCCTCAGCGGAGGAGCTTCCCCACATCAAAGCAGCATCCCCACAGTGGAGCAGCTTTCCCACAGTGGAGCAGTTTCCCTACAGCGGAGCAGCTTCCCCCACAGCAAACCAACGTGCCCACTGCAAAGCAGCTTCCCCACAGTGGAGCAGCTTCCCCACAGCAAAGCAGATGCCCCACAACAAAGCAGCATACCCACAGTGGAGCATTTTCCCCAAAGCAAAGCAGCTTCCCCACAGCGGAGCAGCTTCGCCACAGCGCAGCAGAGTCCCCACAGTGGAGCAGCATCCCCACGGTGGAGCAGCTTCTCCACAGTGGAGCAGCTTCCACGCAGCAGAGGAGGATCCACAGAGCAAAGCAAGGTCCCCAACGTGGAGCAGCTTCCTCAAAGCAAAGCAACATCCTCACAGCAAAGCAACTCCCCACAGTGGAGCAGCTTTCCCACAGTGGAGCAGCTTACCACAGCAAAGTAGTTTCCACACAGCAAAGCAGCTTCCCCAAATTGGAGAAGCTTCCCCACAGCAAAGCAGCTTCCCCACAGTTTTGCAGCTTTCCGTTGGCAAAGCAGCTTCCCCACAGTAAAGCAGCTTCCCCAGAGCAGAGCAGGTTCCACACAGCGAAGCAGCTCCCCCACAGCGGAGCAGCATCCTCACATCGAAGTACCTTCCCCACAGCAAAGCAGCTTCCCACAGCAAACCAACGTCCCCACAGCAAAGCAGCATCCCCACAACGGAGCAGCTTCCCCACAGCAAAGCAGCTCCCCACAGCAAAGCAGGGTACCCACAGCAGAATATTTTCCCCAATGCAAAGCAGTTTCCCAACAGTGGAACAGCTTTGCAACAGCGGAGTAGGTTCGCCACAGTGGAGCAGCATCCCCACGGTGGAGCAGCTTCCCCACGGTGGAGCAGCTTCCCCACAGCAAACTAACGACCCCAAAGCAAAGCAGCATCCCCACAGAGGAGCAGCATCCCCACAGCGGCGCAGCTTCCCCACAGCAAAGCAGATTCCCCACAGCAATGCAGCTTCCCAACAGCGGAGCAGGTTCCCCACCGCAAAGCAGCTTCACCACAGCAAAGCAGCTTCCCCAGAGCAAAGTAGAGTCCCCACTGCAGAGCAGAAACCTCAAAGCAAAGTAATATCCCCACAGTGGATCAGCTTCCCCTCAGCGGAGGAGCTTCCCCTTATCAAAGCTGCTTCCGCACAGTGGAGCAGCTTTCCCACAGTGGAGCAGTTTCCCTACAGCGGAGCAGCTTCCCCCACAGCAAACCAACGTGCCCAATGCAAAGCAGCTTCCCCACAGTGGAACAGCTTCCCCACAGCAAAGCAGATGCCCCACAGCAAAACAGCATCCCCAGAGCAGAGCATCTTCCCCACAGCAAAGCAGCTTCCCCACCGTGGAGCAGCTTCGCCACAGCGCAGCAGAGTCCCCACAGTGGAGCAGCATCCCCACGGTGGAGCAGCCTCTCCACAGTGGAGCAGCTTCCACGCAGCAGAGGAGGATCCACAGAGCAAAGCAAGGTCCCCAACGTGGAGCAGCTTCCTCAAAGCAAAGCAACATCCTCACAGCAAAGCAACTCCCCACAGTGGAGCAGCTTTCCCACAGTGGAGCAGCTTACCACAGCAAAGTAGTTTCCACACAGCAAAGCACCTTCCCCAAATTGGAGAAGGTTCCCCACAGCAAAGCAGCTTCCCCACAGTTTTGCAGCTTTCCGTTGGCAAAGCAGCTTCCCCACAGTAAAGCAGCTTCCCCAGAGCAGAGCAGGTTCCACACAGCGAAGCAGCTCCCCCACAGCGGAGCAGCATCCTCACATCGAAGTACCTTGCCCACAGCAAAGCAGCTTCCCCACAGCAAACCAACGTCCCCACAGCAAGGCAGCATCCCCACAGCGGAGCAGCTTCCCCACAGCCAAGCAGCTCCCCACAGCAAAGCAGGGAACCCACAGCAGAGCAGCTTCCACACAGCAAAGCAGCATCCCCACAGCGGAACATTTTCCCCAATGCAAAGCAGTTTCCCAACAGCGGAACAGCTTTGCAACAGCGGAGTAGGGTCCCCACAGTGAAGCAGCATCCCCATGGTGGAGCAGCTTCCCCACGGTGGAGCAGCTTCCCCACAGCAAACTAACATCCCCAAAGCAAAGCAGCATCCCCACAGAGGAGCAGCATCCCCACAGCGGCGCAGCTTCCCCACAGCAAAGCAGATTCCCCACAGCAATGCAGCTTCCCCAAAGCAGAGCAGCATCCCCACAGCGGAGCAGCTTCCCCACCGCAAAGCAGCTTCACCACAGCCAAGCAGCTTCCCCAGAGCAAAGTAGAGTCACCACTGCAGAGCAGAAACCTCAAAGCAAAGTAATATCCCCACAGTGGATCAGCTTCCCCTCAGCGGAGGAGCTTCCCCTCATCAAAGCAGCTTCCGCACAGTGGAGCAGCTTTCCCACAGTGGAGCAGTTTCCCTACAGCGGAGCAGCTTCCCCCATGGCAAACCAACGTGCCCACTGCAAAGCAGCTTCCCCACAGTGGAACAGCTTCCCCACAGCAAAGCAGATGCCCCACAGCAAAACAGCATCCCCAGAGCAGAGCATTTTCCCCACAGCAAAGCAGCTTCCCCACAGCGGAGCTGTTTTGCCACAGCGCAGCAGAGTCCTCACAGTGGAGCAGCATCCCCACGGTGGAGCAGCTTCTCCACAGTGGAGCAGCTTCCAAACAGCAGAGGAGGATCCACAGAGCAAAGCAAGGTCCCCACAGTTGAGCAGCTTCCTCAAAGCCACGCAACATCCTCACATCAAAGCAGCTCCCCACAGTGGAGCAGCTTTCCCACTGTGGAGCAGCTTACCACTGCAAAGCAGCTTCCCCACAGCAAACCAACGGCCCCACAGAAAAGCAGCATCCCCACAGCGGAGCAACTTCCCCTCAGCAAAGCAGCTCCCCACAGCAAAGCAAGGTCCCCAGAGCAGAGCAGCCTTCACACAGCAAAGCAGCATCCCCACAGCGGAACATTTTCCCCAAAGCAAAGCAGCTTCCCCACAGTGGAGCAGTTTCCCAAGAGCAAATTAGCTTCCCTACAGTGGAGCAGTTTCCGAACAGCAAAGCAGATTCCCCAAAGTAAAGTCCCCAAAGTGGAGCAGCATCCCCACGGTGGAGCAGCTTCCCCACAGTGGAGCAGCTTCCCCACAGCAAAGCAGATTCCCCAGAGCAGAGCAGGGTCCACGCAGTGAAGCTGCATCCCCACAGTGGAGCAGCAAACTCATAGCGGAGCATCTTCCCCACAGCAAAGAATTTTCGCCACAGCAAAGCAGGGTCCCCACAGCGGAGCAGCTTCCCCACAGCAAAGAAGCATCTCCACAGTGGAGAATCTATCTCACAGCAAAGCAGTATCCACATAGCAGAGCTGCTTCCCCACAGTGGAGCAGTTTCCCCACAGCAAAGCAGCTTCCACAGAACAGAGCAGGGTCCACACAGCGAAGCAGCTTCACCACAGCAAAGCAGATTCCCCACAGCGGAGCATCTTCGCAACAGCGGGGTAGAGTCCCCAGAGTGGAGCAGCATCCCCACGGGGGAGCTGCTTTCCCACAGTGGAGCAGCTTCCCCACAGCAGAGGAGGATCCACACAACAAAGCGGGGTCCCCACAGCGGAGCAGCTTCCTCAAAGCAAAGCAACATCCCCACAGCGGAGCAGCATCCCCACAGCAAAGCAGCTTCCTCAGAGCGGAGCAGCTTTCCCACAGTGGAGCAGTTTCCCTACAGTGGAGCAGCTTCCCCACAGCAAACCAACGTTCCCAAAGCAAAGCAGTGACCCACAGCGGAGCAGCATCCCCACAGCAAAGCAGCTTCCCCACAGCAAAGCAGCTTCCCCACAGCAATGCAGCTTCCCCACAGCAGAGCAGCATCCCCACAGCGGAGCAGCTTCCCCACAGCAAAGCAGCTTCCCCACAGCAAAGCTGCTTCCCCAGAGCAAAGCAGAGGACCCACAGCAGAGCAGCTTGCTCAAAGCAAAGTAACATCCCCACAGTGGATCAGCTTCCCCTCAGCGGAGGAGCTTCCCCACATCAAAGCAGCTTCCCAACAGTAAAGCAGCTTTCCCACAGTGGAGCAGTTTCCCTACAGCGGAGCAGCTTCCCCCACAGCAAACCAACGTGCCCACTGCAAAGCAGCTTTCCCACAGTGGATCAGCTTCCCCACAGCAAAGCAGATGCCCCACAGCAAAGCAGCATCACCACAGCGGAGCATTTTCCCCACAGCAAAGCAGCTTCCACACAGCAGAGGAGGATCCAAAGAGCAAAGCATGGTCCCCACAGCGGAGCAGCTTCCTCAAAGCAAAGCAACATCCTCACAGCAAAGCGGCTCCCCACAGTGGAGCAGCTTTCCCACAGTGGAGCAGCTTACCACAGCAAAGTAGCTTCCACACAGCAAAGCAGCTTCCCCACAGTGGAGAAGCTTCCCCACAGCAAAACAGCTTCCCCACAGTTTAGCAGCTTTCCCTCGGCAAAGCAGCTTCCCTCAGTAATGCAGCTTCCTCAGAGAAGAGCAGTTTCCACACAGCGAAGCAGCTTCCCCAGAGCGGAGCAGCATCCTCACATCGAAGTAGCTTCCCCACAGCAAAGCAGCTTCCAGACAGCAAAGCAGGGTCCCCACAGCAGAGCAGCTTCCACACAGCAAAGCAGCTCCCCACATTGGAGCAGCTTTCCCACAGTGGAGTAGCTTACCACAGCAAAGCAGCTTCCCCACAGCAAACCAACGTCCCCACAGCAAAGCAGCATCCCCACTTCGGAGCAGCTTCCCCACAGCAAAGCAGCTCCCCACAGCAAAGCAGGGTCCCCACAGCTGAGAAGCTTCCACACAGCAAAGCAGCCTCCCCACAGCGGAACATTTTCCCCAAAGCAAAGCAGCTTCCCCACAGTGGAGCAGCTTCACTACCGCAAATTAGCTTCCCTACAGCGGAGCAGTTTCCCCACAGCAAAGCAGATTCCCCACAGCAAAGTCCCCAAAGTAGAGCAGCAACCCCACGGTGGAGCAGCTCCCCCACAGTGGAGCAGCTTCCCCACAGCAAAGCAGCTTCCCCAGAGCAGAGCAGGGTCCACACAGTGAAGCACCATACCCACAGTGGAGCAGCCAACTCACAGCGGAGCATCTTCCCCACACCAAAGCAGCTTCGCCACAGCAAAGAAGCATCTCCACAGTGGAGCATCTACCTCACAGCAAAGCAGCATCCACATAGCAGAGCTGCTTCCCCACAGTGGAGCAGTTTCCCCACAGCAAAGCAGCTTCCACAGAACAGATCAGGGTCCACACAGCGAAGCAGCTTCCCCACAGCAAAGCAGATACCCCAAGCGGAGCATCTTCGCAACAGCGGAGTAGAGTCCCCGCAGTGGAGCAGCATCCCCACGGGGGAGCAGCTTCCCCACAGTGGAGCAGCTTCCCCACAGCAGAGGAGGATCCAAACAGCAAAGCAGGGTCCCCACAGCGGAGCAGCTTCCTCAAAGCAAAGCAACATCCCCACAGCGGAGCAGCTTCCCAACAGCAAAGCAGCTTCCCCAGAGCGGAGCAGCTTTCCCACAGTGGATCAGCTTCCCTAAAGTGGAGCATCTTCCCCACAGCAAACCAACATCCCCAAAGCAAAGCAGCGTCCCCACAGCGGAGCAGCATCCCCACAGCGGAGCAGCTACCCCACAGCAAAGCAGCTACCCCACAGCAATGCAGCTTCCCCACAGCAGAACAGCATCCCCATAGCGGAGCAGCTTCCCAACAGCAAAGCAGCTTCCCCAGAGCAAAGCAGAGTCCCCACAGCAGAGCAGCTTCCTCAAAGCAAAGTAACATCCCCACAGTGGATCAGCTTCCCCTCAGCGGATGAGGTTCCCCATATCAAAGCAAATTCCCCACAGTGGAGCAGCTTTACCACAGTGGAGCAGTTTCCCTACAGCGGAGCAGCTTCCCCCACAGCAAACCAACGTGCCCACTGCAAAGCAGCTTTCCCACAGTGGAGCAGCTTCCCCACAGGAAAGCAGATGCCCCACAGCAAAGCAGCATCCCCACAGTGGAGCATTTTCCCCACAGCAAAGCAGCTTCCCCACAGTGGATGAGCTTCGCCACAGCGCAGCAGAGTCCCCACAGTGGAGCAGCATCCCCACGGTGGAGCAGCTTCTCCACAGTGGAGCAGCTTCCACGCAGCAGAGGAGGATCCACAGAGCAAAGCAAGGTCCCCACAGTGGAGCAGCTTCCTCAAAGCAAA
This sequence comes from Carcharodon carcharias, assembly GCF_017639515.1. NCBI lineage: Eukaryota > Metazoa > Chordata > Chondrichthyes > Lamniformes > Lamnidae > Carcharodon > Carcharodon carcharias. Next base: position 33,152,898 of record NC_054483.1, read on the forward strand.
GCAACATCCTCACAGCAAAGCAGCTCCCCACATTGGAGCAGCTTTCCCACAGTGGAGCAGCTTACCACAGCAAATGAGCTTCCACACAGCAAAGCAGCTTCCCCACAGTTTAGCAGCTTTCCCTCGGCAAAGCAGCTTCCCCACAGTAAAGCAGCTTCCCCAGAGCGAGCAGGTTCCACAAGGCGAAGCAGCTTCCCCACAGCGGAGCAGCATCCTCACATCGAAGTAGCTTCCCCACAGCAAAGCAGCTTCCCCACAGCAAAGCAGGGTCCCCACAGCAGAGCAGCTTCCACACAGCAAAGCAGCATCCCCACAGCGGAACATTTTCCCCAAAGCAAAGCAGCTTCCCAAGAGTGGAGCTGCTTTGCAACAGCGGAGCAGGGTCCCCACGGTGGAGCTGCATCCCCACGGTGGAGCAGCTTCCCCACGGTGGAGCAGCTTCCCTACAGCAAACCAATTTCCCCAAAGCAAAGCAGCATCCCCACAGCGCAGCAGCATCCCCACAGCGGAGCAGCTTCCCCACAGCAAAGCAGCTTCCCCACAGCAATGCAGCTTCCCCACAGCAGAGCAGCATCCCCACAGCGGAGCAGCTTCCCCACAGCAAAACAGCTTCCCAACAGCAGAGCAGCTTCCCCAGAGCAAAGCAGAGTCCCCACAGCAGAGCAGCTTCCTCAAAGCAAAGTAACATCCCCACAGCGGAGCAGCATCCTCACAGCAGATCAGCTTCCCCACAGCAAAGCAGCTTCCCCACAGCAAAGCATTAACCCCACAGCAACGCAGGGTCCTCACAGCAGAGCAACATCCCCACAGCAAAGCTGCATCCCCACAGCGGAGCAGCTCCCCCTCAGCGGAGCAGATCCCCACAGCAAAGCAGCTTCCGCTCAGCGAAGCAGCTTTCCCACAGTGGACTAGCTTCCCCACAGCTGATCAGCTTCCCCACAGCAAACCAACGTCCCCACAGCAAAGCAGCATCCCCACAGCAAAGAAGCTTCCCCAGGGCAGAGCAGGATCCTCACAGCACAGGAGTTTCCCCAAAGGAAAGCAGCTTCCCCACAGCAATGCAGCATCCCCATAGCGGAGCATCTACCTCACAGCAAAGCAGCATTAATAGAGCAGAGCTGCTTCCCCACCATGGAGCAGCTTCACGACAGCAAATTAGCTTCCCTACAGCGGAGCAGTTTCCCCACAGCAAAGCAGATTCCCCACAGCGGAGTAGCTTCACAACAGCGGAGCAGAGTCCGCAAAGTGGAGCATCATCCCCACGGTGGAGCAGCTTCCCGACAGCAAAGCAGTTTCCCCACAGTGGAGCAGCTTCCCCACAGCGAAGTAGCTTCCCAACAGCAAAGCAGCTTCCCCACAGCAAACCAGCATCCCCACAGCAAAGCAGCTTCCCCACAGCAAAGCAGCTTCCCCACAGCAAAGCAGCTTCCACACAGCATAGCAGGGTTACCACAGCAGAGCAGCTTCCACACAGCAAAGCAGCATCCCCACAGCGGAACATTTTCCCCAAAGCAAAGCAGCTTCCCAACAGCAGAGCAGCTTTGCAACAGCGGAGTAGAGTCCCCACAGTGGAGCAGCATCCCCACGGTGGAGCAGCTTCCCCACGGTGGAGCAGCTTCCACAATGCAGAGGAGGATCCACAGAGCAAAGCAATGTCCCCACAGTGGAGCAGCTTCCTCAAAGCAAAGCAACATCCTCAAAGCAAAGCAGCTTCAACACAGCGGAGCAGCTTCCCCACAGCAAAGCAGCTTCCCAACAGCAAAGCAGCTTCACCAGAGCAGAGCAGGTTCCACACAGCAAAGCAGCTTCTCCACAGTGGAGTAGCTTCCCCACAGCAAAGCAGCTTCCCCACAGCAAAGCAGGGTCCCCACAGCGAAGCAGCTTCCCCACAGAAAAGCAGCATCCCCACAGCGGAGCAGCTTTCCCACAGCAAACTAAAGTGCCCACTGCAAAGCTGCTTCCCCTCAGCAAAGCAGCTTCCCCAGAGCAGAGCAGGGTCCCACAGCGAAGCAGCTTCTCCACAGTGGAGTAGCTTCCCCACAGCAAAGCAGCTTCCCCACAGCAAAGCAGTGTCCCCACAGCGGAGCAGCTTCCCCACAGCAAAGCAGCTTCCCCACAGCGGAGCAGCTTCCCCACAGCAATGCAGCATCCCCATAGCGGAGCATCTACCTCACAGCAAAGCAGCATTAATAGTGCAGAGCTGCTTCCCCACCATGGTGCAGCTTCCCGACAGCAAATTAGCTTCCCTACAGCGGAGCAGTTTCCCCACAGCAAAGCAGATTCCCCACAGCGGAGTAGCTTCGCAACAGCGGAGCAGAGTCCGCAAAGTGGAGCAGCATCCCCACGGTGGAGCAGCTGCCCCACAGCAAAGCAGGTTCCCGACAGTGGGGCAGCTTCCCCACAACGAAGTAGCTTCCCAACAGCAAAGCAGCTTCCCCACAGCAAACCAGCATCCCCACAGCAAAGCAGCATCCCCACAGTGGAGCAGCATCCCCACAGCAAAGCAGCTTCCCCACAGCAAAGCAGCTTCCCCACAGCAAAGCAGCTTCCACACAGCATAGTAAGGTCCCCACAGCAGAGCAGTTTCCACACAGCAAAGCAGCATCCCCAGAGCGGAACATTTTCCCCAAAGCAAAGCAGCTTCCCAACAGCAGAGCAGCTTTGCAACAGCGGAGTAGAGTCCCCACAGTGGAGCAGCATCCCCACGGTGGAGCAGCTTCCCCACGGTGGAGCAGCTTCCACAATGCAGAGGAAGATCCACCGAGCAAAGCAAGGTCCCCACAGTGGAGCAGCTTCCTCAAAGCAAAGCAACATCCTCAAAGCAAAGCAGCTTCAACGCAGCGGAGCAGCTTCCCCACAGCAAAGCAGCTTCCCCACAGCAAAGCAGCTTCCCCAGAGCAGAGCAGGTTCCACACAGCAAAGCAGCTTCTCCACAATGGAGTAGCTTCCCCACAGCAAAGCAGCTTCCCCAGAGCAAAGCAGGGTCCCCACAGCGGAGCAGCTTCCCCACAGAAAAGCAGCATCCCCACAGCGGAGCAGCTTTCCCACAGCAAACTAAAGTGCCCACTGCAAAGCTGCTTCCCCACAGCAAAGCAGCTTCCCCAAAGCAGAGCATGGTCCCACAGCGAAGCAGCTTCTCCACAGTGGAGTAGCTTCCCCACAGCAAAGCAGGGTCCCCACAGCGGAGCAGCTTCCCCACAGAAAAGCAGCATCCCCACAGCGGAGCATCTACCACACAGCAAAGCAGCATCCACATAGGGGAGCTGCTTCCCCACAGTGGAGCAGCTTCCCACAGCAAAGTAGCTTCCACACAGCAAAGCAGCTTCCCCATAGCGGAGAAGCTTCCCCACAGCAAAGCGGCTTCCCCACAGTGGTGCAGCTTCTCTACAGCAAAGCAGCTTCCGCAAAGCAGAGCAGTTTCCCCACAGCAGAGCAGCACCCTCACAGCGGAGCAACTTCTCCAACGTGGAACAGCTTCCCCACAGCAAAGCAGCTTCCCCAGAGCGGAGCAGCTTTCCCACATGGAGCATTTTCCCTACAGCGGAGCAGCTTCCACACAGCAAACCAACGTCCCCACAGCAAAGCAGCTTCCCCACAGCGGGGCAGCTTCCCCACAGCAAAGCAGCTTCCACAGAGCAGAGCAGTGTCCATGCAGGGAAGCAGCTTCACCACAGCGGAACAGCATCCTCACAGCAGATCAGCTTCCCCACAGCAAAGCAGCTGCCGCACAGCAAAGCATTGACCCCACAGCAACGCAGGGTCCTCAAAGCAGAGCAACATCCCCACAGCAAAGCAGCATCCCCACAGCGGAGCAGCTTCCCCTCAGCGGAGCAGTTCCCCACAGCAAAGCAGCTTCTGCTCAGCGAAGCAGCTTTCCCACAGTGGACTAGCTTCCCCAAAGCGGAGCAGCTTCCCCACAGCAAACCAACGTCCCCACAGCAAAGCAGCATCCCCACAGCAAAGAAGCTTCCCCAGAGCAGAGCAGGATCCTCACAGCACAGCAGCTTCCCCCAAGGAAAGCAGCTTCCCCACAGCAAAGCAGGGTCCCCACAGCGGAGCAGCTTCCCCACAGCAATGCAGCATCCCCATAGCGGAGCATCTACCTCACAGAAAAGCAGCATTAATAGAGCAGAGCTGCTTCCCCACCATGGAGCAGCTTCCCGACAGCAAATTAACTTCCCTACAGCGGAGCAGTTTCCCCACAGCAAAGCTGATTCCCCACAGCGGAGCAGCTTCGCAACAGTGGAGCAGAGTCCCCAGAGTGGAGCAGCTTCCTCACGGTGGAGCGGCTTCCCGACAGCAAAGCAGTTTCCCCACAGTGGAGCAGCTTCCCCACAGCAAAGCAGCTTCCCCACAGCAAACCAACGTCCCCACAGCAAAGCAGCATCCCCACAGTGGAGCAGCATCCCCACAGCAAAGCAGCTTCCCCACAGCCAAGCAGCATCCCCACAGCATAGCAGGGTCCCCACAGCAGAGCAGCTTCCACACAGCAAAGCAGCATCCACACAGCGGAACATTTTCCCCAAAGCAAAGCAGCTTCCCAACAGCAGAGCAGCTTCGCAACAGCGGAGTAGAGTCCCCACAGTGGAGCAGCATCCCCACGGTGGAGCAGCTTCCCCACAGTGGAGCAGCTTCCACAATGCAGAGGAGGATCCACAGAGCAAAGCAAGGTCCCCACAGTGGAGCAGCTTCCTCAAAGCAAAGCAACATCCTCAAAGCAAAGCAGCTTCAACACAGCAAAGCAGCTTCCCCACAGCAAAGCAGCTTCCCCACAGCAAAGCAGCTTCCCCAGAGCAGAGCAGGGACCCACAGCGAAGCAGCTTCACCACAGTGGAGTAGCTTCCCCACAGCAAAGCAGCTTCCCCACAGCAAAGCAGGGTCCCCACAGTGGAGCAGCTTCCCCACAGAAAAACAGCATCCCCACAGCGGAGCATCTACCACACAGCAAAGCAGCATCCACATAGGGGAGCTGCTTCCCCACAGTGGAGCAGCTTCCCACAGCAAAGTAGCTTCCACACAGCAAAGCAGCTTCCCCACAGCGGAGAAGCTTCCACACAGCAAAGCAGCTTCCCCAAAGTGGTGCAGCTTCTCTACAGCAAAGCAGCTTCTGCAAAGCAGAGCAGTTTCCCCAAAGCAGAGCAGCTTCTCACAGCGGAGCAACTTCTCCAATGTGGAACAGCTTCCCCACAGCAAAGCAGCTTCCCCAGAGCGGAGCAGCTTTCCCACATGGAGCATTTTCCCATCAGCGGAGTAGCTTCCACACAGCAAACCAACGTCCCCACAGCAAAGCAGCTTCCCCACAGCGGGGCAGCTTCCCCACAGCAAAGCAGCTTCCACAGAGCAGAGCAGGGTCCATGCAGGGAAGCAGCTTCTCCACAGCGGAGCAGCATCCTCACAGCAGAGCAACTTCCCCACAGCAAAGCAGCATCCCCCCAGCGGAGCATCTACCTCACAGCAGAGCAGCATCCCCACAGCAGAGCAGCTTCCCATCAGCGGAGCAGATCCTCACAGCAAAGCAGCTTCTGCTCAGCGAAGCAGATTTCCCACAGTGGACTAGTTGCACCACAGCGGATCAGCTTCCCAACAGCAAACCAACGTCCCCTCAGCAAAGCAGCATCCCCACAGCAAAGCAGCTTCCCCAGAGCAGAGCAGGGTCCCCACAGCGGAGCAGCTTCCCCACAGAAAAGCAGCATCCACACAGCGGAGCATCTTTCAAACACAAACTAACGTGCCCACTGCAAAGCAGCTTCCCCACAGCAAAGCAGCTTCCCCAAAGCAGAGCATGGTCCCACAGCGAAGCAGCTTCTCCACAGTGGAGTAGCTTCCCCAGAGCAAAGCAGCTTCCCCACAGCGGAGCAGCTTCCCCACAGAAAAGCAGCTTCCACAGAGCAGAGAAGGGTCCATGCAGGGGAGCAGCTTCTCTACAGCGGAGCAGCATCCTCACAGCACAGCAACTTCCCCACAGCAAAGCAGCATCCCCCCAGCGGAGCATCTACCTCACAGCAGAGCAGCATCCCCACAGCAGAGCAGCTTCCCCTCAGCGGAACAGATCCTCACAGCAAAGCAGCTTCTGCTCAGCGAAGCAGATTTCCCACAGTGGACTAGTTGCACCACAGCGGATCAGCTTCCCAACAGCAAACCAACGTCCCCTCAGCAAAGCAGCATCCCCACAGCAAAGCAGCTTCCCCAGAGCAGAGCAGGGTCCCCACAGCGGAGCAGCTTCCCCACAGAAAAGCAGCATCCACACAGCGGAGCATCTTTCCCACACAAACTAACGTGCCCACTGCAAAGCAGCTTCCCCACAGCAAAGCAGCTTCCCCAAAGCAGAACATGGTCCCACAGCGAAGCAGCTTCTCCACAGTGGAGTAGCTTCCCCACAGCAAAGCAGGGTCCCCACAGTGGAGCAGCTTCCCCACAGAAAAGCAGCATCCCCACAGCGGAGCATTTACCACACAGCAAAGCAGCATCCACATAGGGGAGCTGCTTCCCCACAGTGGAGCAGCTTCCCACAGCAAAGTAGCTTCCACACAGCAAAGCAGCTTCCCCACAGCGGAGAAGCTTCCCCACAGCAAAGCGGCTTCCCCACAGCGGTGCAGCTTCTCTACAGCAAAGCAGCTTCCGCAAAGCAGAGCAGTTTCCCCACAGCAGAGCAGCACCCTCACAGCGGAGCAACTTCTCCAACGTGGAACAGCTTCCCCACAGCAAAGCAGCTTCCCCAGAGCGGAGCAGCTTTCCCACAGTGGAGCATTTTCCCTACAGCGGAGCAGCTTCCACACAGCAAACCAACGTCCCCACAGCAAAGCAGCTTCCCCACAGCGGGGCAGCTTCCCCACAGCAAAGCAGCTTCCACAGAGCAGAGCAGTGTCCATGCAGGGAAGCAGCTTCACCACAGCGGAACAGCATCCTCACAGCAGATCAGCTTCCCCACAGCAAAGCATTGACCCCACAGCAACGCAGGGTCCTCAAAGCAGAGCAACATCCCCACAGCAAAGCAGCATCCCCACAGCGGAGCAGCTTCCCCTCAGCGGAGCAGTTCCCCACAGCAAAGCAGCTTCTGCTCAGCGAAGCAGCTTTCCCACAGTGGACTAGCTTCCCCACAGCGGATCAGCTTCCCCACAGCAAACCAACGTCCCCACAGCAAAGCAGCATCCCCACAGCAAAGAAGCTTCCCCAGAGCAGAGCAGGATCCTCACAGCACAGCAGCTTCCCCCAAGGAAAGCAGCTTCCCCACAGCAAAGCAGGGTCCCCACAGAGGAGCAGCTTCCCCACAGCAATGCAGCATCCCCATAGCGGAGCATCTACCTCACAGAAAAGCAGCATTAATAGAGCAGAGCTGCTTCCCCACCATGGAGCAGCTTCCCGACAGCAAATTAACTTCCCTACAGCGGAGCAGTTTCCCCACAGCAAAGCTGATTCCCCACAGCGGAGCAGCTTCGCAACAGCGGAGCAGAGTCCCCAGAGTGGAGCAGCTTCCTCACGGTGGAGCAGCTTCCCGACAGCAAAGCAGTTTCCCCACAGTGGAGCAGCTTCCCCACAGCAAAGCAGCTTCCCCACAGCAAACCAACGTCCCCACAGCAAAGCAGCATCCCCACAGTGGAGCAGCATCCCCACAGCAAAGCAGCTTCCCCACAGCCAAGCAGCATCCCCACAGCATAGCAGGGTCCCCACAGCAGAGCAGCTTCCACACAGCAAAGCAGCATCCACACAGCGGAACATTTTCCCCAAAGCAAAGCAGCTTCCCAACAGCAGAGCAGCTTCGCAACAGCGGAGTAGAGTCCCCACAGTGGAGCAGCATCCCCACGGTGGAGCAGCTTCCCCACGGTGGAGCAGCTTCCACAATGCAGAGGAGGATCCACAGAGCAAAGCAAGGTCCCCACAGTGGAGCAGCTTCCTCAAAGCAAAGCAACATCCTCAAAGCAAAGCAGCTTCAACACAGCAAAGCAGCTTCCCCACAGCAAAGCAGCTTCCCCACAGCAAAGCAGCTTCCCCAGAGCAGAGCAGGGACCCACAGCGAAGCAGCTTCACCACAGTGGAGTAGCTTCCCCACAGCAAAGCAGCTTCCCCACAGCAAAGCAGGGTCCCCACAGTGGAACAGCTTCCCCACAGAAAAACAGCATCCCCACAGCGGAGCATCTACCACACAGCAAAGCAGCATCCACATAGGGGAGCTGCTTCCCCACAGTGGAGCAGCTTCCCACAGCAAAGTAGCTTCCACACAGCAAAGCAGCTTCCCCACAGCGGAGAAGCTTCCACACAGCAAAGCAGCTTCCCCAAAGTGGTGCAGCTTCTCTACAGCAAAGCAGCTTCCGCAAAGCAGAGCAGTTTCCCCAAAGCAGAGCAGCTTCTCACAGCGGAGCAACTTCTCCAATGTGGAACAGCTTCCCCACAGCAAAGCAGCTTTCCCAGAGCGGAGCAGCCTTCCCACATGGAGCATTTTCCCATCAGCGGAGTAGCTTCCACACAGCAAACCAACGCCCCCACAGCAAAGCAGCTTCCCCACAGCGGGGCAGTTCCCCACAGCAAAGCAGCTTCCACAGAGCAGAGCAGGGTCCATGCAGGGAAGCAGCTTCTCCACAGCGGAGCAGCATCCTCACAGCAGAGCAACTTCCCCACAGCAAAGCAGCATCCCCCCAGCGGAGCATTTACCTCACAGCAGAGCAGCATCCCCACAGCAGAGCAGCTTCCCCTCAGCGGAGCAGATCCCCACAGCAAAGCAGCTTCTGCTCAGCGAAGCAGATTTCCCACAGTGGACTAGTTGCACCACAGCGGATCAGCTTCCCAACAGCAAACCAACGTCCCCTCAGCAAAGCAGCATCCCCACAGCAAAGCAGCTTCCCCAGAGCAGAGCAGGGTCCCCACAGCGGAGCAGCTTCCCCACAGAAAAGCAGCATCCACACAGCGGAGCATCTTTCCCACACAAACTAACGTGCCCACTGCAAAGCAGCTTCCCCACAGCAAAGCAGCTTCCCCAAAGGAGAGCATGGTCCCACAGCGAAGCAGCTTCTCCACAGTGGAGTAGCTTCCCCACAGCAAAGCAGGGTCCCCACAGCGGAGCAGCTTCCCCACAGAAAAGCAGCTTCCACAGAGCAGAGAAGGGTCCATGCAGGGGAGCAGCTTCTCTACAGCGGAGCAGCATCCTCACAGCACAGCAACTTCCCCACAGCAAAGCAGCATCCCCCCAGCGGAGCATCTACCTCACAGCAGAGCAGCATCCCCACAGCAGAGCAGCTTCCCCTCAGCGGAGCAGATCCGCACAGCAAAGCAGCTTCTGCTCAGCGAAGCAGATTTCCCACAGTGGACTAGTTGCACCACAGCGGATCAGCTTCCCAACAGCAAACCAACGTCCCCTCAGCAAAGCAGCTTCCCCACAGCAAAGCAGCTTCCCCAGAGCAGAGCAGGGTCCCCACAGCGGAGCAGCTTCCCCACAGAAAAGCAGCATCCACACAGCGGAGCATCTTTCCCACACAAACTAACGTGCCCACTGCAAAGCAGCTTCCCCACAGCAAAGCAGCTTCCCCAAAGCAGAACATGGTCCCACAGCGAAGCAGCTTCTCCACATTGGAGTAGCTTCCCCACAGCAAAGCAGGGTCCCCACAGCGGAGCAGCTTCCCCACAGAAAAGCAGCATCCCCACAGCGGAGCATCTACCACACAGCAAAGCAGCATCCACATAGGGGAGCTGCTTCCCCACAGTGGAGCAGCTTCCCACAGCAAAGTAGCTTCCACACAGCAAAGCAGCTTCCCCACAGCGGAGAAGCTTCCCCACAGCAAAGCGGCTTCCCCACAGCGGTGCAGCTTCTCTACAGCAAAGCAGCTTCCGCAAAGCAGAGCAGTTTCCCCACAGCAGAGCAGCACCCTCACAGCGGAGCAACTTCTCCAACGTGGAACAGCTTCCCCACAGCAAAGCAGCTTCCCCAGAGCGGAGCAGCTTTCCCACAGTGGAGCATTTTCCCTACAGCGGAGCAGCTTCCACACAGCAAACCAACGTCCCCACAGCAAAGCAGCTTCCCCACAGCGGGGCAGCTTCCCCACAGCAAAGCAGCTTCCACAGAGCAGAGCAGTGTCCATGCAGGGAAGCAGCTTCACCACAGCGGAACAGCATCCTCACAGCAGATCAGCTTCCCCACAGCAAAGCAGCTGCCGCACAGCAAAGCATTGACCCCACAGCAACGCAGGGTCCTCAAAGCAGAGCAACATCCCCACAGCAAAGCAGCATCCCCACAGCGGAGCAGCTTCCCCTCAGCGGAGCAGTTCCCCACAGCAAAGCAGCTTCTGCTCAGCGAAGCAGCTTTCCCACAGTGGACTAGCTTCCCCACAGCGGATCAGCTTCCCCACAGCAAACCAACGTCCCCACAGCAAAGCAGCATCCCCACAGCAAAGAAGCTTCCCCAGAGCAGAGCAGGATCCTCACAGCACAGCAGCTTCCCCCAAGGAAAGCAGCTTCCCCACAGCAAAGCAGGGTCCCCACAGCGGAGCAGCTTCCCCACAGCAATGCAGCATCCCCATAGCGGAGCATCTACCTCACAGAAAAGCAGCATTAATAGAGCAGAGCTGCTTCCCCACCATGGAGCAGCTTCCCGACAGCAAATTAACTTCCCTACAGCGGAGCAGTTTCCCCACAGCAAAGCTGATTCCCCACAGCGGAGCAGCTTCGCAACAGCGGAGCAGAGTCCCCAGAGTGGAGCAGCTTCCTCACGGTGGAGCAGCTTCCCGACAGCAAAGCAGTTTCCCCACAGTGGAGCAGCTTCCCCACAGCAAAGCAGCTTCCCCACAGCAAACCAACGTCCCCACAGCAAAGCAGCATCCCCACAGTGGAGCAGCATCCCCACAGCAAAGCAGCTTCCCCACAGCCAAGCAGCATCCCCACAGCATAGCAGGGTCCCCACAGCAGAGCAGCTTCCACACAGCAAAGCAGCATCCACACAGCGGAACATTTTCCCCAAAGCAAAGCAGCTTCCCAACAGCAGAGCAGCTTCGCAACAGCGGAGTAGAGTCCCCACAGTGGAGCAGCATCCCCACGGTGGAGCAGCTTCCCCACGGTGGAGCAGCTTCCACAATGCAGAGGAGGATCCACAGAGCAAAGCAAGGTCCCCACAGTGGAGCAGCTTCCTCAAAGCAAAGCAACATCCTCAAAGCAAAGCAGCTTCAACACAGCAAAGCAGCTTCCCCACAGCAAAGCAGCATCCCCACAGCAAAGAAGCTTCCCCAGAGCAGAGCAGGATCCTCACAGCACAGCAGCTTCCCCCAAGGAAAGCAGCTTCCCCACAGCAAAGCAGGGTCCCCACAGCGGAGCAGCTTCCCCACAGCAATGCAGCATCCCCATAGCGGAGCATCTACCTCACAGAAAAGCAGCATTAATAGAGCAGCGCTGCTTCCCCACCATGGAGCAGCTTCCCGACAGCAAATTAACTTCCCTACAGCGGAGCAGTTTCCCCACAGCAAAGCTGATTCCCCACAGCGGAGCAGCTTCGCAACAGCGGAGCAGAGTCCCCAGAGTGGAGCAGCTTCCTCACGGTGGAGCAGCTTCCCGACAGCAAAGCAGTTTCCCCACAGTGGAGCAGCTTCCCCACAGCAAAGCAGCTTCCCCACAGCAAACCAACGTCCCCACAGCAAAGCAGCATCCCCACAGTGGAGCAGCATCCCCACAGCAAAGCAGCTTCCCCACAGCCAAGCAGCATCCCCACAGCATAGCAGGGTCCCCACAGCAGAGCAGCTTCCACACAGCAAAGCAGCATCCACACAGCGGAACATTTTCCCCAAAGCAAAGCAGCTTCCCAACAGCAGAGCAGCTTCGCAACAGCGGAGTAGAGTCCCCACAGTGGAGCAGCATCCCCACGGTGGAGCAGCTTCCCCACGGTGGAGCAGCTTCCACAATGCAGAGGAGGATCCACAGAGCAAAGCAAGGTCCCCACAGTGGAGCAGCTTCCTCAAAGCAAAGCAACATCCTCAAAGCAAAGCAGCTTCAACACAGCAAAGCAGCTTCCCCACAGCAAAGCAGCTTCCCCACAGCAAAGCAGCTTCCCCAGAGCAGAGCAGGGACCCACAGCGAAGCAGCTTCACCACAGTGGAGTAGCTTCCCCACAGCAAAGCAGCTTCCCCACAGCAAAGCAGGGTCCCCACAGTGGAGCAACTTCCCCACAGAAAAACAGCATCCCCACAGCGGAGCATCTACCACACAGCAAAGCAGCATCCACATAGGGGAGCTGCTTCCCCACAGTGGAGCAGCTTCCCACAGCAAAGTAGCTTCCACACAGCAAAGCAGCTTCCCCACAGCGGAGAAGCTTCCACACAGCAAAGCAGCTTCCCCAAAGTGGTGCAGCTTCTCTAAGAAAAGCAGCTTCCGCAAAGCAGAGCAGTTTCCCCAAAGCAGAGCAGCTTCTCACAGCGGAGCAACTTCTCCAATGTGGAACAGCTTCCCCACAGCAAAGCAGCTTTCCCAGAGCGGAGCAGCCTTCCCACATGGAGCATTTTCCCATCAGCGGAGTAGCTTCCACACAGCAAACCAACGCCCCCACAGCAAAGCAGCTTCCCCACAGCGGGGCAGTTCCCCACAGCAAAGCAGCTTCCACAGAGCAGAGCAGGGTCCATGCAGGGAAGCAGCTTCTCCACAGCGGAGCAGCATCCTCACAGCAGAGCAACTTCCCCACAGCAAAGCAGCATCCCCCCAGCGGAGCATCTACCTCACAGCAGAGCAGCATCCCCACAGCAGAGCAGCTTCCCCTCAGCGGAGCAGATCCCCACAGCAAAGCAGCTTCTGCTCAGCGAAGCAGATTTCCCACAGTGGACTAGTTGCACCACAGCGGATCAGCTTCCCAACAGCAAACCAACGTCCCCTCAGCAAAGCAGCATCCCCACAGCAAAGCAGCTTCCCCAGAGCAGAGCAGGGTCCCCACAGCGGAGCAGCTTCCCCACAGAAAAGCAGCATCCACACAGCGGAGCATCTTTCCCACACAAACTAACGTGCCCACTGCAAAGCAGCTTCCCCACAGCAAAGCAGCTTCCCCAAAGGAGAGCATGGTCCCACAGCGAAGCAGCTTCTCCACAGTGGAGTAGCTTCCCCACAGCAAAGCAGGGTCCCCACAGCGGAGCAGCTTCCCCACAGAAAAGCAGCTTCCACAGAGCAGAGAAGGGTCCATGCAGGGGAGCAGCTTCTCTACAGCGGAGCAGCATCCTCACAGCACAGCAACTTCCCCACAGCAAAGCAGCATCCCCCCAGCGGAGCATCTACCTCACAGCAGAGCAGCATCCCCACAGCAGAGCAGCTTCCCCTCAGCGGAGCAGATCCGCACAGCAAAGCAGCTTCTGCTCAGCGAAGCAGATTTCCCACAGTGGACTAGTTGCACCACAGCGGATCAGCTTCCCAACAGCAAACCAACGTCCCCTCAGCAAAGCAGCTTCCCCACAGCAAAGCAGCTTCCCCAGAGCAGAGCAGGGTCCCCACAGCGGAGCAGCTTCCCCACAGAAAAGCAGCATCCACACAGCGGAGCATCTTTCCCACACAAACTAACGTGCCCACTGCAAAGCAGCTTCCCCACAGCAAAGCAGCTTCCCCAAAGCAGAACATGGTCCCACAGCGAAGCAGCTTCTCCACATTGGAGTAGCTTCCCCACAGCAAAGCAGGGTCCCCACAGCGGAGCAGCTTCCCCACAGAAAAGCAGCATCCCCACAGCGGAGCATCTACCACACAGCAAAGCAGCATCCACATAGGGGAGCTGCTTCCCCACAGTGGAGCAGCTTCCCACAGCAAAGTAGCTTCCACACAGCAAAGCAGCTTCCCCACAGCGGAGAAGCTTCCCCACAGCAAAGCGGCTTCCCCACAGCGGTGCAGCTTCTCTACAGCAAAGCAGCTTCCGCAAAGCAGAGCAGTTTCCCCACAGCAGAGCAGCACCCTCACAGCGGAGCAACTTCTCCAACGTGGAACAGCTTCCCCACAGCAAAGCAGCTTCCCCAGAGCGGAGCAGCTTTCCCACAGTGGAGCATTTTCCCTACAGCGGAGCAGCTTCCACACAGCAAACCAACGTCCCCACAGCAAAGCAGCTTCCCCACAGCGGGGCAGCTTCCCCACAGCAAAGCAGCTTCCACAGAGCAGAGCAGTGTCCATGCAGGGAAGCAGCTTCACCACAGCGGAACAGCATCCTCACAGCAGATCAGCTTCCCCACAGCAAAGCAGCTGCCGCACAGCAAAGCATTGACCCCACAGCAACGCAGGGTCCTCAAAGCAGAGCAACATCCCCACAGCAAAGCAGCATCCCCACAGCGGAGCAGCTTCCCCTCAGCGGAGCAGTTCCCCACAGCAAAGCAGCTTCTGCTCAGCGAAGCAGCTTTCCCACAGTGGACTAGCTTCCCCACAGCGGATCAGCTTCCCCACAGCAAACCAACGTCCCCACAGCAAAGCAGCATCCCCACAGCAAAGAAGCTTCCCCAGAGCAGAGCAGGATCCTCACAGCACAGCAGCTTCCCCCAAGGAAAGCAGCTTCCCCACAGCAAAGCAGGGTCCCCACAGCGGAGCAGCTTCCCCACAGCAATGCAGCATCCCCATAGCGGAGCATCTACCTCACAGAAAAGCAGCATTAATAGAGCAGAGCTGCTTCCCCACCATGGAGCAGCTTCCCGACAGCAAATTAACTTCCCTACAGCGGAGCAGTTTCCCCACAGCAAAGCTGATTCCCCACAGCGGAGCACCTTCGCAACAGCGGAGCAGAGTCCCCAGAGTGGAGCAGCTTCCTCACGGTGGAGCAGCTTCCCGACAGCAAAGCAGTTTCCCCACAGTGGAGCAGCTTCCCCACAGCAAAGCAGCTTCCCCACAGCAAACCAACGTCCCCACAGCAAAGCAGCATCCCCACAGTGGAGCAGCATCCCCACAGCAAAGCAGCTTCCCCACAGCCAAGCAGCATCCCCACAGCATAGCAGGGTCCCCACAGCAGAGCAGCTTCCACACAGCAAAGCAGCATCCACACAGCGGAACATTTTCCCCAAAGCAAAGCAGCTTCCCAACAGCAGAGCAGCTTCGCAACAGCGGAGTAGAGTCCCCACAGTGGAGCAGCATCCCCACGGTGGAGCAGCTTCCCCACGGTGGAGCAGCTTCCACAATGCAGAGGAGGATCCACAGAGCAAAGCAAGGTCCCCACAGTGGAGCAGCTTCCTCAAAGCAAAGCAACATCCTCAAAGCAAAGCAGCTTCAACACAGCAAAGCAGCTTCCCCACAGCAAAGCAGCATCCCCACAGCAAAGAAGCTTCCCCAGAGCAGAGCAGGATCCTCACAGCACAGCAGCTTCCCCCAAGGAAAGCAGCTTCCCCACAGCAAAGCAGGGTCCCCACAGCGGAGCAGCTTCCCCACAGCAATGCAGCATCCCCATAGCGGAGCATCTACCTCACAGAAAAGCAGCATTAATAGAGCAGCGCTGCTTCCCCACCATGGAGCAGCTTCCCGACAGCAAATTAACTTCCCTACAGCGGAGCAGTTTCCCCACAGCAAAGCTGATTCCCCACAGCGGAGCAGCTTCGCAACAGCGGAGCAGAGTCCCCAGAGTGGAGCAGCTTCCTCACGGTGGAGCAGCTTCCCGACAGCAAAGCAGTTTCCCCACAGTGGAGCAGCTTCCCCACAGCAAAGCAGCTTCCCCACAGCAAACCAACGTCCCCACAGCAAAGCAGCATCCCCACAGTGGAGCAGCATCCCCACAGCAAAGCAGCTTCCCCACAGCCAAGCAGCATCCCCACAGCATAGCAGGGTCCCCACAGCAGAGCAGCTTCCACACAGCAAAGCAGCATCCACACAGCGGAACATTTTCCCCAAAGCAAAGCAGCTTCCCAACAGCAGAGCAGCTTCGCAACAGCGGAGTAGAGTCCCCACAGTGGAGCAGCATCCCCACGGTGGAGCAGCTTCCCCACGGTGGAGCAGCTTCCACAATGCAGAGGAGGATCCACAGAGCAAAGCAAGGTCCCCACAGTGGAGCAGCTTCCTCAAAGCAAAGCAACATCCTCAAAGCAAAGCAGCTTCAACACAGCAAAGCAGCTTCCCCACAGCAAAGCAGCTTCCCCACAGCAAAGCAGCTTCCCCAGAGCAGAGCAGGGACCCACAGCGAAGCAGCTTCACCACAGTGGAGTAGCTTCCCCACAGCAAAGCAGCTTCCCCACAGCAAAGCAGGGTCCCCACAGTGGAGCAACTTCCCCACAGAAAAACAGCATCCCCACAGCGGAGCATCTACCACACAGCAAAGCAGCATCCACATAGGGGAGCTGCTTCCCCACAGTGGAGCAGCTTCCCACAGCAAAGTAGCTTCCACACAGCAAAGCAGCTTCCCCACAGCGGAGAAGCTTCCACACAGCAAAGCAGCTTCCCCAAAGTGGTGCAGCTTCTCTAAGAAAAGCAGCTTCCGCAAAGCAGAGCAGTTTCCCCAAAGCAGAGCAGCTTCTCACAGCGGAGCAACTTCTCCAATGTGGAACAGCTTCCCCACAGCAAAGCAGCTTTCCCAGAGCGGAGCAGCCTTCCCACATGGAGCATTTTCCCATCAGCGGAGTAGCTTCCACACAGCAAACCAACGCCCCCACAGCAAAGCAGCTTCCCCACAGCGGGGCAGCTTCCCCACAGCAAAGCAGCTTCCACAGAGCAGAGCAGGGTCCATGCAGGGAAGCAGCTTCTCCACAGCGGAGCAGCATCCTCACAGCAGAGCAACTTCCCCACAGCAAAGCAGCATCCCCCCAGCGGAGCATCTACCTCACAGCAGAGCAGCATCCCCACAGCAGAGCAGCTTCCCCTCAGCGGAGCAGATCCCCACAGCAAAGCAGCTTCTGCTCAGCGAAGCAGATTTCCCACAGTGGACTAGTTGCACCACAGCGGATCAGCTTCCCAACAGCAAACCAACGTCCCCTCAGCAAAGCAGCATCCCCACAGCAAAGCAGCTTCCCCAGAGCAGAGCAGGGTCCCCACAGCGGAGCAGCTTCCCCACAGAAAAGCAGCATCCACACAGCGGAGCATCTTTCCCACACAAACTAACGTGCCCACTGCAAAGCAGCTTCCCCACAGCAAAGCAGCTTCCCCAAAGGAGAGCATGGTCCCACAGCGAAGCAGCTTCTCCACAGTGGAGTAGCTTCCCCACAGCAAAGCAGGGTCCCCACAGCGGAGCAGCTTCCCCACAGAAAAGCAGCTTCCACAGAGCAGAGAAGGGTCCATGCAGGGGAGCAGCTTCTCTACAGCGGAGCAGCATCCTCACAGCACAGCAACTTCCCCACAGCAAAGCAGCATCCCCCCAGCGGAGCATCTACCTCACAGCAGAGCAGCATCCCCACAGCAGAGCAGCTTCCCCTCAGCGGAGCAGATCCCCACAGCAAAGCAGCTTCTGCTCAGCGAAGCAGATTTCCCACAGTGGACTAGTTGCACCACAGCGGATCAGCTTCCCAACAGCAAACCAACGTCCCCTCAGCAAAGCAGCATCCCCACAGCAAAGCAGCTTCCCCAGAGCAGAGCAGGGTCCCAAAAGCGGAGCAGCTTCCCCACAGAAAAGCAGCATCCACACAGCGGAGCATCTTTCCCACACAAACTAACGTGCCCACTGCAAAGCAGCTTCCCCACAGCAAAGCAGCTTCCCCAAAGCAGAACATGGTCCCACAGCGAAGCAGCTTCTCCACAGTGGAGTAGCTTCCCCACAGCAAAGCAGGGTCCCCACAGCGGAGCAGCTTCCCCACAGAAAAGCAGCATCCCCACAGCGGAGCATCTACCACACAGCAAAGCAGCATCCACATAGGGGAGCTGCTTCCCCACAGTGGAGCAGCTTCCCACAGCAAAGTAGCTTCCACACAGCAAAGCAGCTTCCCCACAGCGGAGAAGCTTCCCCACAGCAAAGCGGCTTCCCCACAGCGGTGCAGCTTCTCTACAGCAAAGCAGCTTCCGCAAAGCAGAGCAGTTTCCCCACAGCAGAGCAGCACCCTCACAGCGGAGCAACTTCTCCAACGTGGAACAGCTTCCCCACAGCAAAGCAGCTTCCCCAGAGCGGAGCAGCTTTCCCACAGTGGAGCATTTTCCCTACAGCGGAGCAGCTTCCACACAGCAAACCAACGTCCCCACAGCAAAGCAGCTTCCCCACAGTGGGGCAGCTTCCCCACAGCTAAGCAGCTTCCACAGAGCAGAGCAGTGTCCATGCAGGGAAGCAGCTTCACCACAGCGGAACAGCATCCTCACAGCAGATCATCTTCCCCACAGCAAAGCAGCTGCCGCACAGCAAATCGTTGACCCCACAGCAACGCAGGGTCCTCACAGCAGAGCAACATCCCCACAGCAAAGCAGCATCCCCACAGCGGAGCAGGTTCCCCTCAGCGGAGCAGTTCCCCACAGCAAAGCAGCTTCTGCTCAGCGAAGCAGCTTTCCCACAGTGGACTAGTTTCCCCACAGCGGATCAGCTTCCCCACAGCAAACCAACGTCCCCACAGCAAAGCAGCATCCCCACAGCAAAGAAGCTTCCCCAGAGCAGAGCAGGATCCTCACAGCACAGTAGCTTCCCCCAAGGAAAGCAGCTTCCCCACAGCAAAGCAGGGTCCCCACAGCGGAGCAGCTTCCCCACAGCAATGCAGCATCCCCATAGCGGAGCATCTACGTCACAGAAAAGCAGCATTAATAGAGCAGAGCTGCTTCCCCACCATGGAGCATCTTCCCCACAGCAAAGCAGCTTCCCCAGAGCAGAGCAGGTTCCACACAGTGAAGCAGCTTCCCCACAGCGGAGCAGCTTCCCCACAGCAAAGCAGCTTCCCCACAGCAAAGCAGCTTCCCGAGAGCAGAGCAGGTTCCACACAGTGAAGCAGCTTGCCCACAGCGGAGTAGCTTCCCCACAGCAAAGCAGCTTCCCCACAGCAAAGCACGGTCCCCACAGCGGAGCAGCTTCCCCACAGCAAAGCAGCTTCCCGAGAGCAGAGCAGGTTCCACACAGTGAAGCAGCTTCCCCACAGCGGAGTAGCTTCCCCACAGCAAACTAAAGTGCCCAATGCAAAGCAGCTTCCCCAGAGCAAAGCAGCTTCCCAAGAGCAGAGCATGGTCCCACAGCGAAGCAGCTTCTCCACAGTGGAGTAGCTTCCCCACAGCAAAGAAGCTTCCCCACAGCAAAGCAGGGTCCCCACAGCTGAGAAGCTTCCCCACGGTGGAGCAGCTTCCACACAGCAGAGGAGGATCCACAGAGCAAAGCAAGCACCCCACAGTGGAGCAGCTTCCTCAAAGCAATGCAACATCCTCACAGCAAAGCAGCTTCAACACAGTGGAGCAGCTTCCACACAGCAAAGCAGCTTCCCCACAGCAAAGCAGGGTCCCCACAGCAGAGCAGCATCCCCACAGAAAAGCAGCATCGCCAGAGCGGAGCAGCTTTCACACAGCAAACTAACGTGCCCACTGCAAAGCAGCTTCGCCACAGCAAAGCAGCTACCCAGAGCAGAGCAGGGTCCCACAGCGAAGCAGCTTCTCCACAGTGGAGTAGCTTCCCCACAGCAAAGCAGCTTCCCCACAGCAAAGCAGGGTCCCCATAGCGGAGCAGCTTCCCCACAGAAAAGCAGCATCCCCACAGCGGAGCATCTACCACACAGCAAAGCAGCATCCACATAGGGGAGATGCTTCCACACAGTGGAGCAGCTTCCCACAGCAAAGTAGCTTCCATACAGCTTCCCAACAGCAAACCAATGTCCCCCAGCAAAGCAGCATCCCCACAGCAAAGCAGCTTCCCCAGAGCAGAGCAGGGTCCCACAGCGAAGCAGCTTCTCCACAGTGGAGCAGCATCCTCACTGCGGAGCAGCTTCCACACAGCAAAGCAGCTGCCCCACAGCAAAGCAAGGTCCGCACAGCGGAGCATTTTCCCCAAAGCAAAGCAGCTTCCCTACAGCGGAGCAGCTTCGCAACAGCGCAGCAGAGTCCCCACAGTGGAGCAGCTTCCCCACAGTGGAGCAGCTTCCACACAGCAAAGCAACATCCTCACAGCAAAGCAGCTTCAACACAGTGGAGCAGCTTCCCCACAGCAAAGCAGCTTCCCCACAGCAAACAGCTTCCCCAGAGCAGAGCAGGTTCCACACAGCGAAGCAGCTTCCCCACAGTGGTGGAGCAACCTCACAGCAAAGCAGCATCCACATGGCAGAGCTGCTTCCCCACAGTGGAGCCGCTTCCCGACAGCAAATTAGCTTCCCTAAAGTGGAGCAGTTTCCCCACAGCAAAGCAGATTCCCCACAGCGGAGCAGCTTTGAAACAGCGGAGCAGTGTCCCCAAAGTGGAGCAGCATCCCCACGGTGGAGCAGCTTCCCCACAGTGGAGCAGCTTCCCCACAGCAAAGCAGCTTACCCACAGTGGAACAGCTTTGCAACAGCGGAGCAGTGTCCCCAAAGTGGAGCAGTTTCCCCACTATGGAGCAGCTTCCCCACAGGGGAGCAGCTTCCCCACAGCAAAGCAGATTACCCACAGCAGAGCAGGGTCCACACAGTGAAGCAGCATCGCCACAGTGGAGGAGCAACCTCACAACAAAGCAGCATCCAGATAGCAGAGCTGCTTCCCCACAGTGGAGCAGTTTCCCAACAGCAAAACATCTTCGCCACAGCAAAGCAGTGTCCCCACAGCGGAGCAGGTTCCCCACAGCCAAGAAGCATCTCCACAGCGGAGCATCTACCTCACAGCAAAGCAGCATCCACATAGCAGAGCTGCTTCCCCACAGTGGAGCAGTTTCCCCTCAGCAAAGCAGCTTCCACAGAACAGAGCAGGGTCTACACAGCGAAGCAGCTTCCCCACAGCAAAGCAGCTTCCCCAGAGCAGAGCAGGGTCCCACAGTGAAGCAGCTTCTCCACAGTGGAGCAGCTTCCTCACAGCGGAGCAGCTTCCCCACAGCAAAGCAGCTGCCCCACAGCAAAGCAGGGTCCGCACTGCAGAGCTTTTTCCCCCAAACAAAGCAGCTTCCCCACAGCGGAGCAGCTTCGCAACAGCGCAGCAGAGTCCCCACAGTGGAGCAGCTTCCCCACGGAAGAGCAGCTTCCACACAGCAGAGGAGGATCCACAGAGCAAAGCAAGGTCCCCACAGTGGAGCAGCTTCCTCAAAGCAAAGCAACATCCTCACAGCAAAGCAGCTTCAACACAGTGGAGCAGCTTCCCCACAGCAAAGCAGCTTCCCACAGAAAAAAACTTCCCCAGAGCAGAGCAGGTTCCACACAGCGAAGCAGCTTCCCCACAGTGGAGAAGCAACCTCACAGCAAAGCAGCATCCACATAGCAGAGCTGCTTCCCCACAGTGGAAAAGCTTCCCAACAGCAAATTAGCTTCCCTACAGTGGAGCTGTTTCCCCACAGCAAAGCAGATTCCCCACAGCGGAGCAGCTTCGCAACAGCGGAGCAGTGTCCCCAAAGTGGAGCAGCATCCCCACCGTGGAGCAGCTTCCCCACAGTGGAGCAGCTTCCCCACAGCAAAGCAGCTTAACCACAGTGGAGCTGCTACCCCACAGCAAAGCAGATTCCCCAGAGCAGAGTAGGGTCCACACAGTGAAGCAGCATCCCCACAGTGGAGGAGAAACCTCACAGCAAAGCAACATCCAGATAGCAGAGCTGCTTCCCCACAGTGGAGCAGTTTCCCAACAGCAAAGCAGCTTCGCCACAGCAAAGCAGGGTCACCACAGCGGAGCAGCTTCCCCAAAGCAAAGAAGCATCTCCACAGCGGAACATCTACCTCACAGCAAAGCAGCATCCACATAAGCGAGCTGCTTCCCCACAGTGGAGCAGTTTCCCCACAGCAAAGCAGCTTCCACAGAACAGAGCAGGGTTCACACAGCGAAGCAGCTTCCCCACAGCAAAGCAGCTTCCCCAGAGCAGAGCAGGGTCCCACAGTGAAGCAGCTTCTCCACAGTGGAGCAGCATCCTCACAGCGGAGCAGCTTCCCCGCAGCAAAGCAGCTGCCCCACAGCAAAGCAGGGTCCGCACAGCGGAGCATTTTCCACAAAGTAAAGCAGCTTCCCCACAGCGGAGCAGCTTCGCAACAGCGCAGCAGAGTCCCCACAGTGGAGCAGCTTCCCCATGGTGGAGCAGCTTCCACACAGCAGAGGAGGATCCACAGAGCAAAGCAAGGTCCCCACAGTGGAGCAGCTTCCTCAAAGCAAAACAACATCCTCACAGCAAAGCAGCTTCAACACAGCGGAGCAGATTCCCCACAGCAAAGCAGCTTCCCCACAGCAAACAGCTTCCCCAGAGCAGAGCAGGTTCCACACAGCGAAGCAGCTTCCCCACAGTTGAGGAGCAACCTCACAGCAAAGCAGCATCCACATAGCAGAGCTGCTTCCCCACAGTGGAGCAGCTTCCCGTCGGCAAATTAGCTTCCCTACAGTGGAGCAGTTTCCCCACAGCAAAGCAGCTTCCCGACAGTGGAGCAGCTTCCCCACAGCAAAGCAGATTCCCCAGAGCAGAGCAGGGTCCACACAGTGAAGCAGCATCTCCACAGTGGAGGAGCAACATCACAGCAAAGCAGCATCCAGATAGCAGATTTGCTTCCCTACAGTGGAGCAGCTTCCCGACAGCAAATTAGCTTCCCTACAGTGGAGCAGTTTCCCCACAGCAAAGCAGCTTCCCCACAGCGGAGCAGCTTCGCAACAGCGGAGCAGTGTCCCCAATGTGGAGCAGCATTCCCATGGTGGAGCAGCTTCCCCACAGTGGAGCAGCTTCCCCACAGCAAAGCAGCTTACCCACAGTGGAGCAGCTTCCCCACAGCAAAGCAGATTCCCCAGTGCAGAGCAGGGTCCACACAGCGAAGCAGCTTCCCCACAGCGGAGTAGCTTCCCCACAGCAAAGCAGCTTCCCCACAGCAATGCAGGGTCCCCACAGCAGAGCAGCTTCCCTACAGAAAAGCAGCATCCCCATAGCGGAGCAGCGTTCCCACAGCAAACTAAAGTGCCCACTGCAAAGCTGCTTCCCCACAGCAAAGCAGCTTCCCCAGAGCAGAGCAGGGTCATACAGCGAAGCAGCTTCTCCACAGTGGATTAGCTTCCCCACAGCAAAGCAGCTTACCCACAGTGGAGCAGCTTCCCCACAGCAAAGCAGATTCCCCAGAGCAGAGCAGGGTCCACACAGCGAAGCAGCTTCCCCACAGCGGAGTAGCTTCCCCACAGCAAAGTAGCTTCCCCACAGCAAAGCACGGTCCCCACAGTGGAGCAGCTTCCCCATAGCAAAGCAGCTTCCCCAGAGCAAAGCAGCTTCCCAAGAGCAGAGCATGGTCCCACAGCGAAGCAGCTTCTCCACAGTGGAGTAGCTTCCCCACAGCAAAGAAGCTTCCCCACAGCAAAGCAGGGTCCCCACAGCTGAGAAGCTTCCCCACGGTGGAGCAGCTTCCACACAGCAGAGGAGGATCCACAGAGCAAAGCAAGGACCCCACAGTGGAGCAGCTTCCTCAAAGCAATGCAACATCCTCACAGCAAAGCAGCTTCAACACAGTGGAGCAGCTTCCACACAGCAAAGCAGCTTCCCCACAGCAAAGCAGGGTCCCCACAGCAGAGCAGCATCCCCACAGAAAAGCAGCATCGCCAGAGCGGAGCAGCTTTCACACAGCAAACTAACGTGCCCACTGCAAAGCAGCTTCGCCACAGCAAAGCAGCTACCCAGAGCAGAGCAGGGTCCCACAGCGAAGCAGCTTCTCCACAGTGGAGTAGCTTCCCCACAGCAAAGCAGCTTCCCCACAGCAAAGCAGGGTCCCCATAGCGGAGCAGCTTCCCCACAGAAAAGCAGCATCCCCACAGCGGAGCATCTACCACACAGCAAAGCAGCATCCACATAGGGGAGATGCTTCCACACAGTGGAGCAGCTTCCCACAGCAAAGTAGCTTCCATACAGCTTCCCAACAGCAAACCAATGTCCCCCAGCAAAGCAGCATCCCCACAGCAAAGCAGCTTCCCCAGAGCAGAGCAGGGTCCCACAGCGAAGCAGCTTCTCCACAGTGGAGCAGCATCCTCACTGCGGAGCAGCTTCCACACAGCAAAGCAGCTGCCCCACAGCAAAGCAAGGTCCGCACAGCGGAGCATTTTCCCCAAAGCAAAGCAGCTTCCCTACAGCGGAGCAGCTTCGCAACAGCGCAGCAGAGTCCCCACAGTGGAGCAGCTTCCCCACAGTGGAGCAGCTTCCACACAGCAAAGCAACATCCTCACAGCAAAGCAGCTTCAACACAGTGGAGCAGCTTCCCCACAGCAAAGCAGCTTCCCCACAGCAAACAGCTTCCCCAGAGCAGAGCAGGTTCCACACAGCGAAGCAGCTTCCCCACAGTGGTGGAGCAACCTCACAGCAAAGCAGCATCCACATGGCAGAGCTGCTTCCCCACAGTGGAGCCGCTTCCCGACAGCAAATTAGCTTCCCTAAAGTGGAGCAGTTTCCCCACAGCAAAGCAGATTCCCCACAGCGGAGCAGCTTTGAAACAGCGGAGCAGTGTCCCCAAAGTGGAGCAGCATCCCCACGGTGGAGCAGCTTCCCCACAGTGGAGCAGCTTCCCCACAGCAAAGCAGCTTACCCACAGTGGAACAGCTTTGCAACAGCGGAGCAGTGTCCCCAAAGTGGAGCAGTTTCCCCACTATGGAGCAGCTTCCCCACAGGGGAGCAGCTTCCCCACAGCAAAGCAGATTACCCACAGCAGAGCAGGGTCCACACAGTGAAGCAGCATCGCCACAGTGGAGGAGCAACCTCACAACAAAGCAGCATCCAGATAGCAGAGCTGCTTCCCCACAGTGGAGCAGTTTCCCAACAGCAAAACATCTTCGCCACAGCAAAGCAGTGTCCCCACAGCGGAGCAGGTTCCCCACAGCCAAGAAGCATCTCCACAGCGGAGCATCTACCTCACAGCAAAGCAGCATCCACATAGCAGAGCTGCTTCCCCACAGTGGAGCAGTTTCCCCTCAGCAAAGCAGCTTCCACAGAACAGAGCAGGGTCTACACAGCGAAGCAGCTTCCCCACAGCAAAGCAGCTTCCCCAGAGCAGAGCAGGGTCCCACAGTGAAGCAGCTTCTCCACAGTGGAGCAGCTTCCTCACAGCGGAGCAGCTTCCCCACAGCAAAGCAGCTGCCCCACAGCAAAGCAGGGTCCGCACTGCAGAGCTTTTTCCCCCAAACAAAGCAGCTTCCCCACAGCGGAGCAGCTTCGCAACAGCGCAGCAGAGTCCCCACAGTGGAGCAGCTTCCCCACGGAAGAGCAGCTTCCACACAGCAGAGGAGGATCCACAGAGCAAAGCAAGGTCCCCACAGTGGAGCAGCTTCCTCAAAGCAAAGCAACATCCTCACAGCAAAGCAGCTTCAACACAGTGGAGCAGCTTCCCCACAGCAAAGCAGCTTCCCACAGAAAAAAACTTCCCCAGAGCAGAGCAGGTTCCACACAGCGAAGCAGCTTCCCCACAGTGGAGAAGCAACCTCACAGCAAAGCAGCATCCACATAGCAGAGCTGCTTCCCCACAGTGGAAAAGCTTCCCAACAGCAAATTAGCTTCCCTACAGTGGAGCTGTTTCCCCACAGCAAAGCAGATTCCCCACAGCGGAGCAGCTTCGCAACAGCGGAGCAGTGTCCCCAAAGTGGAGCAGCATCCCCACCGTGGAGCAGCTTCCCCACAGTGGAGCAGCTTCCCCACAGCAAAGCAGCTTAACCACAGTGGAGCTGCTACCCCACAGCAAAGCAGATTCCCCAGAGCAGAGTAGGGTCCACACAGTGAAGCAGCATCCCCACAGTGGAGGAGAAACCTCACAGCAAAGCAACATCCAGATAGCAGAGCTGCTTCCCCACAGTGGAGCAGTTTCCCAACAGCAAAGCAGCTTCGCCACAGCAAAGCAGGGTCACCACAGCGGAGCAGCTTCCCCAAAGCAAAGAAGCATCTCCACAGCGGAACATCTACCTCACAGCAAAGCAGCATCCACATAAGCGAGCTGCTTCCCCACAGTGGAGCAGTTTCCCCACAGCAAAGCAGCTTCCACAGAACAGAGCAGGGTTCACACAGCGAAGCAGCTTCCCCACAGCAAAGCAGCTTCCCCAGAGCAGAGCAGGGTCCCACAGTGAAGCAGCTTCTCCACAGTGGAGCAGCATCCTCACAGCGGAGCAGCTTCCCCGCAGCAAAGCAGCTGCCCCACAGCAAAGCAGGGTCCGCACAGCGGAGCATTTTCCACAAAGTAAAGCAGCTTCCCCACAGCGGAGCAGCTTCGCAACAGCGCAGCAGAGTCCCCACAGTGGAGCAGCTTCCCCATGGTGGAGCAGCTTCCACACAGCAGAGGAGGATCCACAGAGCAAAGCAAGGTCCCCACAGTGGAGCAGCTTCCTCAAAGCAAAACAACATCCTCACAGCAAAGCAGCTTCAACACAGCGGAGCAGATTCCCCACAGCAAAGCAGCTTCCCCACAGCAAACAGCTTCCCCAGAGCAGAGCAGGTTCCACACAGCGAAGCAGCTTCCCCACAGTTGAGGAGCAACCTCACAGCAAAGCAGCATCCACATAGCAGAGCTGCTTCCCCACAGTGGAGCAGCTTCCCGTCGGCAAATTAGCTTCCCTACAGTGGAGCAGTTTCCCCACAGCAAAGCAGCTTCCCGACAGTGGAGCAGCTTCCCCACAGCAAAGCAGATTCCCCAGAGCAGAGCAGGGTCCACACAGTGAAGCAGCATCTCCACAGTGGAGGAGCAACATCACAGCAAAGCAGCATCCAGATAGCAGATTTGCTTCCCTACAGTGGAGCAGCTTCCCGACAGCAAATTAGCTTCCCTACAGTGGAGCAGTTTCCCCACAGCAAAGCAGCTTCCCCACAGCGGAGCAGCTTCGCAACAGCGGAGCAGTGTCCCCAATGTGGAGCAGCATTCCCATGGTGGAGCAGCTTCCCCACAGTGGAGCAGCTTCCCCACAGCAAAGCAGCTTACCCACAGTGGAGCAGCTTCCCCACAGCAAAGCAGATTCCCCAGTGCAGAGCAGGGTCCACACAGCGAAGCAGCTTCCCCACAGCGGAGTAGCTTCCCCACAGCAAAGCAGCTTCCCCACAGCAATGCAGGGTCCCCACAGCAGAGCAGCTTCCCTACAGAAAAGCAGCATCCCCATAGCGGAGCAGCGTTCCCACAGCAAACTAAAGTGCCCACTGCAAAGCTGCTTCCCCACAGCAAAGCAGCTTCCCCAGAGCAGAGCAGGGTCATACAGCGAAGCAGCTTCTCCACAGTGGATTAGCTTCCCCACAGCAAAGCAGCTTACCCACAGTGGAGCAGCTTCCCCACAGCAAAGCAGATTCCCCAGAGCAGAGCAGGGTCCACACAGCGAAGCAGCTTCCCCACAGCGGAGTAGCTTCCCCACAGCAAAGTAGCTTCCCCACAGCAAAGCACGGTCCCCACAGTGGAGCAGCTTCCCCATAGCAAAGCAGCTTCCCCAGAGCAAAGCAGCTTCCCAAGAGCAGAGCATGGTCCCACAGCGAAGCAGCTTCTCCACAGTGGAGTAGCTTCCCCACAGCAAAGAAGCTTCCCCACAGCAAAGCAGGGTCCCCACAGCTGAGAAGCTTCCCCACGGTGGAGCAGCTTCCACACAGCAGAGGAGGATCCACAGAGCAAAGCAAGGACCCCACAGTGGAGCAGCTTCCTCAAAGCAATGCAACATCCTCACAGCAAAGCAGCTTCAACACAGTGGAGCAGCTTCCCCACAGCAAAGCAGCTTCCCCACAGCAAAGCAGGGTCCCCACAGCAGAGCAGCATCCCCACAGAAAAGCAGCATCGCCAGAGCGGAGCAGCTTTCACACAGCAAACTAACGTGCCCACTGCAAAGCAGCTTCGCCACAGCAAAGCAGCTACCCAGAGCAGAGCAGGGTCCCACAGCGAAGCAGCTTCTCCACAGTGGAGTAGCTTCCCCACAGCAAAGCAGCTTCCCCACAGCAAAGCAGGGTCCCCATAGCGGAGCAGCTTCCCCACAGAAAAGCAGCATCCCCACAGCGGAGCATCTACCACACAGCAAAACAGCATCCACATAGGGGAGATGCTTCCACACAGTGGAGCAGCTTCCCACAGCAAAGTAGCTTCCATACAGCTTCCCAACAGCAAACCAATGTCCCCCAGCAAAGCAGCATCCCCACAGCAAAGCAGCTTCCCCAGAGCAGAGCAAGGTCCCACAGCGAAGCAGCTTCTCCACAGTGGAGCAGCATCCTCACTGCGGAGCAGCTTCCACACAGCAAAGCAGCTGCCCCACAGCAAAGCAAGGTCCGCACAGCGGAGCATTTTCCCCAAAGCAAAGCAGCTTCCCTACAGCTGAGCAGCTTCGCAACAGCGCAGCAGAGTCCCCACAGTGGAGCAGCTTCCCCACAGTGGAGCAGCTTCCACACAGCAAAGCAACATCCTCACAGCAAAGCAGCTTCAACACAGTGGAGCAGCTTCCCCACAGCAAAGCAGCTTCCCCACAGCAAACAGCTTCCCCAGAGCAGAGCAGGTTCCACACAGCGAAGCAGCTTCCCCACAGTGGTGGAGCAACCTCACAGCAAAGCAGCATCCACATGGCAGAGCTGCTTCCCCACAGTGGAGCAGCTTCCCGACAGCAAATTAGCTTCCCTAAAGTGGAGCAGTTTCCCCACAGCAAAGCAGATTCCCCACAGCGGAGCAGCTTTGAAACAGCGGAGCAGTTTCCCCAAAGTGGAGCAGCATCCCCACGGTGGAGCAGCTTCCCCACAGTGGAGCAGCTTCCCCACAGCAAAGCAGCTTACCCACAGTGGAACAGCTTTGCAACAGCGGAGCAGTGTCCCCAAAGTGGAGCAGTTTCCCCACTATGGAGCAGCTTCCCCACAGGGGAGCAGCTTCCCCACAGCAAAGCAGATTACCCACAGCAGAGCAGGGTCCACACAGTGAAGCAGCATCGCCACAGTGGAGGAGCAACCTCACAACAAAGCAGCATCCAGATAGCAGAGCTGCTTCCCCACAGTGGAGCAGTTTCCCAACAGCAAAACAGCTTCGCCACAGCAAAGCAGTGTCCCCACAGCGGAGCAGGTTCTCCACAGCCAAGAAGCATCTCCACAGCGGAGCATCTACCTCACAGCAAAGCAGCATCCACATAGCAGAGCTGCTTCCCCACAGTGGAGCAGTTTCCCCTCAGCAAAGCAGCTTCCACAGAACAGAGCAGGGTCTACACAGCGAAGCAGCTTCCCCACAGCAAAGCAGCTTCCCCAGAGCAGAGCAGGGTCCCACAGTGAAGCAGCTTCTCCACAGTGGAGCAGCTTCCTCACAGCGGAGCAGCTTCCCCACAGCAAAGCAGCTGCCCCACAGCAAAGCAGGGTCCGCACTGCAGAGCTTTTTCCCCCAAACAAAGCAGCTTCCCCACAGCGGAGCAGCTTCGCAACAGCGCAGCAGAGTCCCCACAGTGGAGCAGCTTCCCCACGGAAGAGCAGCTTCCACACAGCAGAGGAGGATCCACAGAGCAAAGCAAGGTCCCCACAGTGGAGCAGCTTCCTCAAAGCAAAGCAACATCCTCACAGCAAAGCAGCTTCAACACAGTGGAGCAGCTTCCCCACAGCAAAGCAGCTTCCCACAGAAAAAAACTTCCCCAGAGCAGAGCAGGTTCCACACAGCGAAGCAGCTTCCCCACAGTGGAGAAGCAACCTCACAGCAAAGCAGCATCCACATAGCAGAGCTGCTTCCCCACAGTGGAAAAGCTTCCCAACAGCAAATTAGCTTCCCTACAGTGGAGCAGTTTCCCCACAGCAAAGCAGATTCCCCACAGCGGAGCAGCTTTGCAACAGCGGAGCAGTGTCCCCAAAGTGGAGCAGCATCCCCACCGTGGAGCAGCTTCCCCACAGTGGAGCAGCTTCCCCACAGCAAAGCAGCTTAACCACAGTGGAGCTGCTACCCCACAGCAAAGCAGATTCCCCAGAGCAGAGTAGGGTCCACACAGTGAAGCAGCATCCCCACAGTGGAGGAGAAACCTCACAGCAAAGCAACATCCAGATAGCAGAGCTGCTTCCCCACAGTGGAGCAGTTTCCCAACAGCAAAGCAGCTTCGCCACAGCAAAGCAGGGTCACCACAGCGGAGCAGCTTCCCCAAAGCAAAGAAGCATCTCCACAGCGGAACATCTACCTCACAGCAAAGCAGCATCCACATAAGCGAGCTGCTTCCCCACAGTGGAGCAGTTTCCCCACAGCAAAGCAGCTTCCACAGAACAGAGCAGGGTCCACACAGCGAAGCAGCTTCCCCACAGCAAAGCAGCTTCCCCAGAGCAGAGCAGAATCCCACAGCGAAGCAGCTTCTCCACAGTGGAGCAGCATCCTCACAGCGGAGCAGCTTCCCCGCAGCAAAGCAGCTGCCCCACAGCAAAGCAGGGTCCGCACAGCGGAGCATTTTCCACAAAGTAAAGCAGCTTCCCCACAGCGGAGCAGCTTCGCAACAGCGCAGCAGAGTCCCCACAGTGGAGCAGCTTCCCCATGGTGGAGCAGCTTCCACACAGCAGAGGAGGATCCACAGAGCAAAGCAAGGTCCCCACAGTGGAGCAGCTTCCTCAAAGCAAAGCAACATCCTCACAGCAAAGCAGCTTCAACACAGCGGAGCAGATTCCCCACAGCAAAGCAGCTTCCCCACAGCAAACAGCTTCCCCAGAGCAGAGCAGGTTCCACACAGCGAAGCAGCTTCCCCACAGTGGAGGAGCAACCTCACAGCAAAGCAGCATCCACATAGCAGAGCTGCTTCCCCACAGTGGAGCAGCTTCCCGTCGGCAAATTAGCTTCCCTACAGTGGAGCAGTTTCCCCACAGCAAAGCAGCTTCCCGACAGTGGAGCAGCTTCCCCACAGCAAAGCAGATTCCCCAGAGCAGAGCAGGGTCCACACAGTGAAGCAGCATCTCCACAGTGGAGGAGCAACATCACAGCAAAACAGCATCCAGATAGCAGATTTGCTTCCCTACAGTGGAGCAGCTTCCCGACAGCAAATTAGCTTCCCTACAGTGGAGCAGTTTCCCCACAGCAAAGCAGCTTCCCCACAGCGGAGCAGCTTCGCAACAGCGGAGCAGTGTCCCCAATGTGGAGCAGCATTCCCATGGTGGAGCAGCTTCCCCACAGTGGAGCAGCTTCCCCACAGCAAAGCAGCTTACCCACAGTGGAGCAGCTTCCCCACAGCAAAGCAGATTCCCCAGTGCAGAGCAGGGTCCACACAGCGAAGCAGCTTCCCCACAGCGGAGTAGCTTCCCCACAGCAAAGCAGCTTCCGCACAGCAATGCAGGGTCCCCACAGCAGAGCAGCTTCCCTACAGAAAAGCAGCATCCCCATAGCGGAGCAGCTTTCCCACAGCAAACTAAAGTGCCCACTGCAAAGCTGCTTCCCCACAGCAAAGCAGCTTCCCCAGAGCAGAGCAGGGTCATACAGCGAAGCAGCTTCTCCACAGTGGATTAGCTTCCCCACAGCAAAGCAGCTTACCCACAGTGGAGCAGCTTCCCCACAGCAAAGCAGATTCCCCAGTGCAGAGCAGGGTCCACACAGCGAAGCAGCTTCCCCACAGCGGAGTAGCTTCCCCACAGCAAAGCAGCTTCCCCACAGCAATGCAGGGTCCCCACAGTGGAGCAGCTTCCCTACAGAAAAGCAGCATCCCCATAGCGGAGCAGCTTTCCCACAGCAAACTAAAGTGCCCACTGCAAAGCTGCTTCCCCTCAGCAAAGCAGCTTCCCCAGAGCAGAGCTGCGTCCCACAGCGAAGCAGCTTCTCCACAGTGGAGTAGCTTCCCCACAGCAAAGCAGTTTCCCCACAGCAAAGCAGGGTCCCCACAGTGGAGCAGCTTCCCCACAGAAAAGCAGCATCCCCACAGCGGAGCATCTACCACACAGCAAAGCAGCATCCACATAGGGGAGCTGCTTCCCCACAGTGGAGCAGCTTCCCACAGCAAAGTAGCTTCCACACAGCAAAGCAGCTTCCCCACAGCGGAGAAGCTACCCCACAGCAAAGCGGCTTCCCCACAGCGGTGCAGCTTCCCTACAGCAAAGTAGCTTCCGCAAAGCAGAGCAGCTTCCCCACAGCAGAGCAGCACCCTCACAGCGGAGCAAATTCTCCAACGTGGAGCAGCTTCCCCACAGCAAAGCAGCTTCCCCAGAGCGGAGTAGCTTTCCCACAGTGGAGCATTTTCCCTGCAGCAGAGCAGCTTCCACACAGCAAACCAACGTCCCCACAGCAAAGCAGCTTCCCCACAGCGGGGCAGCTTCCCCACAGCAATGCAGCTTCCACAGAGCAGCGCAGGGTCCACGCAGGGAAGCAGCTTCTCCACAGTGGAGTAGCATCCCCATGGTGCAGCAGCATTCCCTCGGTGGAGCAGCTTCCACACAGCAAAGCAGGGACCCCACAGCAGAGAAGCTTCAACACAGCAAAGACGCATCCCCACAGTGGAACATTTTCCCCTAAGCAAAGCAGCTTCCCAACAGCGGAGCAGCTTCGCAACAGCGGAGTAGAATACCCACAGTGGAGCAGCATCCCCACGGTGGAGCAGCTTCCGCACGGTGGAGCAGCTTCCACACAACAGAGGAGGATCCACAGAGCAAAGCAAGGTCCCCACAGTGGAGCAGCTTCCTCAAAGCAAAGCAACATCCTCACAGCAAAGCAGCTTCAACACAGCGGAGCAGCTTCCCCACAGCAAAGCAGCTTCCCCACAGCAAAGCAGCTTCCCCAGAGCAGAGCAGGTTCCACACAGCGAAGCAGCTTCCCCACAGTGGAGTAGCTTCCCCACAGCAAAGCAGCTTCCCCAAAGCAAAGTAGGGTACCCACAGCGGAGCAGCCTCCCCACAGAAAAGTAGCATCCCCACAGCGGAACAGCTTTCCCACAGCAAACTAACGTGCCCACTGCAAAGCAGCTTCCCCACAGCAAAGCAGCTTGCCCAGAGCAGAGCAGGGTCCCCACAGCGGAGCAGCTTCCATACAGAAAATCAGCATCCCCACAGTGGAGCATCTGCCTCACAGCAAAGCAGCATCCACATAACGGAGCTGCTTCCCCACAGTGGAGCAACTTCCCACAGCAAAGTAGCTTCCACATACCAAAGCAGCTTCCCCACAGCGGAGAAGCTTCCCCACAGCAAAGCGGCTTCCCCACAGCGGTGCAGCTTCCCTACAGCAAAGCAGCTTCCGCAAAGCAGAGCAGTTTCCCCAAGCAGAGCAGCACCCTCACAGCGGAGCAACTTCTCCAACGTGGAACAGCTTCCCCACAGCAAAGCAGCTTCCCCAGAGCGGAGCAGCTTTAATACAGTGGAGCAGTTTCCCTACAGCGAAGCAGCTTCCACACAGCAAACCAACGTCCCCACAACAAAGCAGCTTCCCCACAGCGGGACAGCTTCCCCACAGCAAAGCAGCTTCTCCACAGCAAAGCAGTGACCCAGAGCAACGCAGGGTCCTCACAGCAGAGCAGCTTCCCCACAGCAAAGCAGCATCCCCACAGCCTAGCACCTACCTCACAGCAAAGCAGTATCCCAACAGCGGAGCAGGTTCCCCTCAGCGGAGCAGAGCCCCACAGCAAAGCAGCTTCTGCTCAGCGAAGCAGCTTTCCCACAGTGGACTAGTTTCTCTACAGCGGACCAGCTTCCCCACAGCAAACCAACGTCCCCACAGCAAAGCAGCATCCCCACAGTGGATCACCTTTCCCACAGCAAACCAACGTCCCCACAGCAAACCAGCAACCCAACAGCGGAGCAGCTTCGCCTCTGCAAAGCAGCTTCCCCACAGCAAAGAAGCTCCCCTAGAGCAGAGCAGGATCCTCACAGCATGGCAGCTTCCCCAAAGGAAAGAAGCTTCCCCACAGCAAAGCATGGTCCCAACTGCAGAGCAGCTTCCCCACAGCAAAGCAGCATCCTCATAGCAGAGCATCTACATCACAGCAAAGCAGCATTAATAGAGCAGAGCTGCTTACCCAAAGTGGAGCAGCTTCCCAACAGCAAATTAGCTTCCCTACAGCGGAGCAGTTTCGCCACAGCAAAGCAGATTCCCCACAGCAAAGTCCCCACGGAGGAGCAGCTTCCCCACAGTGGAGCAGCTTCCCCACAGCAAAGCAGCTTCCCCAGAGCTGAGCAGGGTCCACTCAGTGAAGCTGCTTCCCCACAACAAAGCAGCTTCCCCACAGCAATGCAGCTTCCCCACAGCTGAGCAGCATCCCCACAGCGGAGCAGCTTCAACACAGCAAAGCAGCTTCCCCACAGCAAAGCAGCTTCCCCAGAGCAAAGCAGTATCTCCACAGCAGAGCATCTTCCTCACAGCAAAGTAACATCCCCACAGTGGATCAGCTTCCCCTCAGCGGAGGAGCTTCCCCACATCAAAGCAGCTTCCCCACAGTGGAGCAGCTTTCCCACAGTGGAGCAGTTTCCCATCAGTGGAGCAGCTTCTCCCACAGCAAACCAATGTGCCCACTGCAAAGCAGCTTCCCCAGAGTGGAACAGCTTCCCCACAGCAAAGCAGATGCCCCGCAGCAAAGCAGCATCCCCACAGCAGAGCATTTACCCCACAGCAAAGCAGCTACCCCACAGCGGAGCATCTTCGCCACAGCGCAGCAGAGTCCCCACAGTGGAGCAGCTTCCTCAAAGCAAAGCAACATCCTCACAGCAAAGAAGCTCGCCACAGTGGAGCAGCTTTCCCACAGTGGAGCGGCTTACCACAGCAAAGAAGCTTCCCCACAGCAAACCAACGTCCCCAAAGCAAAGCAGCATCCACAGAGCGGAGCAGCTTCCCCACAGCAAAGCAGCTACCCACAGCAAAGCAGGGTCCCCACAGCAGAGCAGCTTCCACACAGCAAAGCAGCATCCCCACAGCGGAACATTTTCCCCAAAGCAAAGCAGCTTCGCAACATCAGATCAGCTTCGTAACAGTGGAGTAGGGTCCACACTTTGGAGCAGCATCCCCACGGTGGAGCAGCTTCCCCACGGTGGAGCAGCTTCCCCACAGCAAAGCAGATGTCCCACAGCAAAGCAGCATCCCCACAGCGGAGCAGCTTCGTCACAGCGCAGCAGAGTCCCCACAGTGGAGCAGCATTCCCACGGTGCAGCAGCTTCTCCACAGTGGAGCAGCTTCCACGCAGCAGAGGAGGATCCACAGAGCAAAGCAAGGTCCCCACAGTGGAGCAGATTCCTCAAAGCAAAGCAACATCCTCACAGCAAAGCAGCTCGCCACAGTGGAGCAGCTTTCCCACAGTGGAGCGGCTTACCACAGCAAAGAAGCTTCCCCACAGCAAACCAACGTCCCCACAGCAAAGCTGCATCCCCAGAGCGGAGCAGCTTCCCCACAGCAAAGCAGCTACCCACAGCAAAGCAGGGTCCCCACAGCAGAGCAGCTTCCACACAGCAAAGCAGCATCCCCACAGCAGAACATTTTCCCCAAAGCAAAGCAGCTTCGCAACATCGGATCAGCTTCGCAACAGTGGATTAGGGTCCCCCCTTTGGAGCAGCATCCCCACGGTGGAGCAGCTTCCCCACGGTGGAACAGCTTCCCCACAGCAAAGCAGATGTCCCACAGCAAAGCAGCATCCCCACAGCGGAGCAGCTTCGCCACAGCGCAGCAGAGTCCCCACAGTGGAGCAGCATTCCCACGGTGCAGCAGCTTCTCCACAGTGGAGCAGCTTCCACGCAGCAAACCAACGTCCCCACAGCAAAGCAGCATCCCCACAACGGAGCAGCTTCCCCACAGCAAAGCAGCTCACAACAGCAAAGCAGTGTCCCCACAGCAGAGCAGCATCCACACAGCAAAGCAGCATCCCCACAGCGGAACATTTTCCCCAATGCAAAGCAGTTTCCCAACAGCGGAGCAGCTTCGCAACAGCGGAGTAGGGTCCCCACAGTGGAGTAGCATCCCCACGGTGGAGCAGCTTCCCCACAGCAAAGGAGGATCCACAGAGCAAAGCAGGGTCCCCACCGCGGAGCAGCTTCCTCAAAGCAAAGCAACATCCTCACAGCAAAGCTGCTTCCCCAAAGCGGAGCAGATTCCCCAGAGCAGAGCAAGTTCCACACAGCGAAGCAGCATCCCCATTGCGAAGAAGCATCCACACAGCGGAGTTTCTTCCCCACAGCAAAGAAGCTTCCTCACAACGGAGCATCTTCCCCACAGCATGGAGCTTCCCCAGAGTGGAGCAGATTCCCCAAAGCAAAGGAGCTTCTCCACAGCAGAGTAGTTTCCCCACAGTGGAGCTGCTTCCCCACAATAAAGCAGTTTTCCCTTCAGCAGAGCAACTTCCACATATCAAAGCAGCTTGGAGCAGCTTCACCACAGCAGAGCAACTTACCCACAGCAAAGCAGCATCCCCAGAGTGGAGCGGCTTCCCACAGCATTGCAGCTCCCCAACAGCAAAGCAGCATCCCCACAGAAGAGCAGCTTCCCCACAGCGGAGCAGCTTCCCCACAGCAAAGCAGCTTCCCCATAGCAAAGCAGCTTCCCCACAGCAATGCAGCTTCCCCACAGCAAACCAACGTCCCCACAACAAAGCAGCTTCCCCAGAGCGGAGCAGCTTTACCACAGTGGAGCAGTTTCCCTACAGCGAAGCAGCTTCCACACAGCAAACCAACGTCCCAACAGCAAAGCAGCTTCCCCACAGCAGGACAGCTTCCCCACAGCAAAGCAGCTTCTCCACAGCAAAGCAGTGACCCAGAGCAACGCAGGGTGCTCACAGCAGAGCAGCTTCCCCACAGCAAAGCAGCATCCCCACAAACTAGCATCTACCTCACAGCAAAGCAGCATCCCAACAGCGGAGCAGGTTCCGCTCAGTGGAGCAGAGCCCCACAGCAAAGCAGCTTCTGCTCAGCGAAGCAGCTTTCCCACAGTGGACTAGTTTCCCTACAGCGGACCAGCTTCCCCACAGCAAACCAACGTCCCCACAG
Source organism: Carcharodon carcharias (assembly GCF_017639515.1). Lineage (NCBI taxonomy): Eukaryota > Metazoa > Chordata > Chondrichthyes > Lamniformes > Lamnidae > Carcharodon > Carcharodon carcharias. The sequence goes on from NC_054483.1 coordinate 33,189,658, forward strand.
CAAAGCATCATCCCCACAGTGGACCACCTTCCCCACAGCAAACCCACGTCCACACAGCAAACCAGCATCCCCACAGCGGAGCAGCTTTCCCTCTGCAAAGCAGCTTCCCCACAGCAAAGAAGCTTCCCCAGTGCAGAGTAGGATCCTCACAGCACGGCAGCTTCCCCAAAGGAAAGCAGCTTCCCCACAGCAAAGCATGGTCCCAACTGCAGAGCAGCTTCCCCACAGCAAAGCAGCATCCTCATAGCGGAGCATCTACATCACAGCAAAGCAGCATCAATAGAGCAGAGCTGCTTCCCCACAGTGGAGCAGCTTCCCAACAGCAAATTAGCTTCCCTACAGAGGAGCAGTTTCCCCACAGCAAAGCAGATTCCCCACAGCAAAGTCCCCAAAGTGGAGCAGCATCCCCACGGTGGAGCAGCTTCCCCACGGTGGAGCAGCTTCCCCAAAGCAAAGCAGCTTCCCCAGAGCAGAGCAGGGTCCACACAGTGAAGCAGCATCCCCACAGTGGAGCAGCAAACTCACAGCGGAGCATCTTCCCCACAGCAAAGCAGCTTCGCCACAGCAAAGCAGGGTCCCCACAGCGGAGCAGCTTCCCCACAGCAAAGAAGCATCTCCAAAGTGGAGCATCTACCTCACAGCAAAGCAACATCCACATAGCAGAGCTGCTTCCCCACAGTGGAGCAGTTTCCCCACAGTGGAGCAGCTTCCCCACAGCAGAGGAGGATCCACACAGCAAAGCAGGGTCCCCACAACGGAGCAGATTCCTTAAAGCAAAGCAACATCCCCACAGCGGAGCAGCTTCCCCACAGCAAAGCAGCTTCCCCAGAGCGGAGCAGCTTTCCCACAGTGGAGCAGGTTCCCTACAGTGGAGCAGCTTCCCCACAGCAAACCAACATCCCCAAAGCCAAGCAGCGTCCCCACAGCGGAGTAGCATCGCCACAGCGGAGCAGCTTCCCCACAGCAAAGCAGCTTCCCCACAGCAATGCAGATTACCCACAGTGGAGCAGCATCCCCACAGCGGAGCAGCTGCCCCACAGCAAAGCAGCTTCCCCACAGCAAAGCAGCTTCCCCAGAGCAATGCAGTTTCCCTACAGCGGAGCAGCTTCCCCCACAGCAAACCAACGTGCCCACTGCAAAGCAGCTTTCCCACAGTGGAGCAGCTTCCCCACAGCAAAACAACGTCCCCAAAGCAAAGCAGCGTCCCCATAGTGGATCAGCATCCCAAAGCGGAGCAGCTTCCCCACAACAAAGCAGCTTCCCCACAGCAATGCAGCTTCCCCACAGCAGAGCAGCATCCCAACAGTGGAGCTGCTTCCCCACAGCAAAGCAGCTTCCCGACAGCAAAGCAGCTTCCCCAGAGCAAAGCAGAGTCCCCACAGCAGAGCAGCTTCCTCAAAGCAAAGTAACATCCCCACAGTGGATCAGCTTCCCATCAGCGGAGGAGCTTCCCCACATCAAAGCAGCTTCCCCACATTGGAGCAGCTTTCCCACAGTGGAGCAGTTTCCCTACAGTGGAGCAGCCTCCCCCACAGCAAACCAATGTGCCCACTGCAAAGCAGCTTCCCCACAGTGGAGCAGCTTCCCCACAGCAAAGCAGATGCCCGACAGCAAAGCAGCTTCCTCACAGCAAAGCAGATGCCCGACAGCAGCAGAGCATTTTCCCACAGCAAAGCAGCATCCCCACAGCAAAGCATGGTCCATACTGCAGAGCAGCTTCATCACAGCAAAGCAGCATCCTCATAGCGGAACATCTACATCACAGCAAAGCAGCATTAATAGAGCAGAGCTGCTTCCCCAAAGTGGAGCAGCTTCCCAACAGCAAATTAGCTTCCCTACAGCGGAGCAGTTTCCCCACAGCAAAGCTGATTCCCCACAGCTGAGCAGCCTTGAAACAGCGGAGCAGTGTCCCACAGCAAAGTCCCCAAAGTGGAGCAGCTTCCCAACAGCAAAGCAACTTCCCCAGAGCAGAGCAGGGTCCACACAGTGAAGCAGCATCCGCACAGTGGAGCAGCAAACTCAGAGCGGAGCATCTTCCCCACAGCAAAGCAGCTTTGCCACAGCAAAGCAGGGTCCCCACAGCGGAGCAGCTTCCCCACAGCAAAGAAGCATCTCCACAGTGGAGCATCTACCTCACAGCAAAGCAGCATCCACATAGCAGAGCTGCTTCCCCACAGTGGAGCAGTTTCCCCACAGCAAAGCAGCTTCCACAGAACAGAGCAGGGTCCACACAGCGAAACAGCTTCCCCACAGCAAAGCAGATTCCCCACAGCGGAGCATCTTCGCAACAGCGGAGTAGAGTCCCCAAAGTGGAGCAGCATCCCCACGGGGGAGCAGCTTCCCCACAGTGGAGCAGCTTCCCCACAGCAGAGGAGGATCCACACAGCAAAGCAGGGTCCCCACAGCGGAGCAGCTTCCTCAAAGCAAAGCAACATCCCCACAGCGGAGCAGCTTCCCCACAGCAAAGCAGCTTCCCCAGAGCGGAGCAGCTTACCCACAGTGGAGCAGCATCCCCACAGCAAACCAACATCCCCAAAGCAAAGCAGCGTCCCCACAGCGGAGCAGCATCCCCACAGCGGAGCAGCTTCCCCACAGCAAAGCAGCTTCCCCACAGCAATGCAGCTTCCCCACAGTGGAGCAGCATCCCCACACCAGAGCAGCTGCTCCACAGCAAAGCAGCTTCCCCAGAGGAATGCAGCTTCCCCACAGCGGAGCAGCTTCCTCAAAGTAAAGCAACATCCCCATAGTTGATCAGCTTCCCCTCAGCGGAGGAGTTTCCCCACATCAAAGCAGCTTCCCCACAGTGGAGCTGCTTTCCCACAGTGGAGCAGTTTCCGTACAGCAGAGCAGCTTCCCCCACAACAAACCAACGTGCCCAAAGCAAAGCAGCTTTCCCACAGTGGAGCAGCTTCCCCACAGCAAAGCAGATGCCCGACAGCAAAGCAGCATCCCTACAGCAGAGCATTTTCCCCACAGCAAAGCAGCTTCCCCACAGCGGAGCAGCTTCACCACAGCGCAGCAGAGTCCCCACAGTGGAGCAGCATCCCCACGGTGGAGCAGCTTCCAGGCAGCAGAGGAGGATCCACAGAGCAAAGCAAGGTTCCCCACAGTGGAGCAGTTTCCTCAAAGCAAAGCAACATTCTCACAGCAAAGCAGCTCCCCACAGTGGAGCAGCTTTCCCACAGTGGAGCAGCTTAGCACAGCAAAGTAGCTTCCACACAGTAAAGCAGCTTCCCCACAGTGGAGAAGCTTCCCCACAGCGAAGCAGCTTCCCCACAGTTTAGCAGCTTTCCCTCGGCAAAGCAGCTTCACAACAGTAAAGCAGCTTCCCCAGAGCAGAGCAGGTTCCACACAGCGAAGCAGCTTCCCCACAGCGGAGCAGCATCCTCCCATCGAAGTAGCTTCCCCACAACAAAGCATGGTCCACACAGCAGAGCAGCTTCCACAAAGCAAAGCAGCATCCCCACAGCAGAACATTTTCACCAAAGCAAAGCAGCTTCCCAACAGCGGAGCAGCTGCGCAACAGCAGTTTAGGGTCCCCACAGTGGAGCAGCATCCCAACGGTGGAGCAGCTTCCCCACGGAGGAGCAGCTTCCCCACAGCAAACCAACGTCCCCAAAGCAAAGCAGCGTCCCCACAGCGGAGCAGCATCCCCACAGCGGAGCAGCTTCGCCACAGCGCAGCAGAGTCCCCACAGTGGAGCAGCATCCCCACGGAGGAGCAGCCTCTCCACAGTGGATCAGCTTCCACGCAGCAGAGGAGGATCCACAGAGCAAAGCAAGGTCCCCACAGTGGAGCATCTTCCTCAAAACAAAGCAACATCCTCACAGCAAAGCAGCTCGCCACAGTGGAGCAGCTTTCCCACAGTGGAGCAGCTTACCGCAGCAAAGAAGCTTCCCCACAGCAAACCAACGTCCCCACAGCAAAGCAGCATCCCCAGAGCGGAGCAGCTTCCCCACAGCAAAGCAGCTTCCCCAGAGCGGAGCAGCTTTCCCACAGTGGAGCAGTTTCCCTACAGTGGAGCAGCTTCCCCACAGCAAACCAACATCCCCAAAGCAAAGCAGCGTCCCCACAGCAGAGCAGCATCCCCACAGCGGAGCAGCTTCCCCACAACAAAGCAGCTTCCCCACAGCAATGCAGATTCCCCACAGCGGAGCAGCATCCCCACAGCGGAGCAGCTGCCCCACAGCAAAGCAGCTTCCCCACAGCAAAGCAGCTTCCCCAGAGTATTGCAGCATCCCCACAGAGGAGCAGCATCCCCACAACGGAGCAGCTTCCCCACAGCAGAGCAGCTTCCTCAAAGCAAAGCAACACCCCCATAGTTGATCAGCTTCCCCTCAGCGGAGGAGCTTCCCCACATCAAAGCATCTTCCCCACAGTGGAGCAGCTTTCCCACAGTCGAGCAGTTTCCCTAAAGCGGAGCAGCTTCCCCCACAGCAAACCAACGTGCCCACTGCAAAGCAGCTTTCCCACATTGGAGCAGCTTCCCCACAGCAAAGCAGATGCCCGACAGCAAAGCAGCTTCCTCACAGCAAAGCAGATGCCCGACAGCAGCAGAGCATTTTCCCACAGCAAAGCAGCATCCCCACAGCAAAGCATGGTCCATACTGCAGAGCAGCTTCATCACAGCAAAGCAGCATCCTCATAGCGGAACATCTACATCACAGCAAAGCAGCATTAATAGAGCAGAGCTGCTTCCCCAAAGTGGAGCAGCTTCCCAACAGCAAATTAGCTTCCCTACAGCGGAGCAGTTTCCCCACAGCAAAGCTGATTCCCCACAGCTGAGCAGCCTTGAAACAGCGGAGCAGTGTCCCACAGCAAAGTCCCCAAAGTGGAGCAGCTTCCCAACAGCAAAGCAACTTCCCCAGAGCAGAGCAGGGTCCACACAGTGAAGCAGCATCCGCACAGTGGAGCAGCAAACTCAGAGCGGAGCATCTTCCCCACAGCAAAGCAGCTTTGCCACAGCAAAGCAGGGTCCCCACAGCGGAGCAGCTTCCCCACAGCAAAGAAGCATCTCCACAGTGGAGCATCTACCTCACAGCAAAGCAGCATCCACATAGCAGAGCTGCTTCCCCACAGTGGAGCAGTTTCCCCACAGCAAAGCAGCTTCCACAGAACAGAGCAGGGTCCACACAGCGAAACAGCTTCCCCACAGCAAAGCAGATTCCCCACAGCGGAGCATCTTCGCAACAGCGGAGTAGAGTCCCCAAAGTGGAGCAGCATCCCCACGGGGGAGCAGCTTCCCCACAGTGGAGCAGCTTCCCCACAGCAGAGGAGGATCCACACAGCAAAGCAGGGTCCCCACAGCGGAGCAGCTTCCTCAAAGCAAAGCAACATCCCCACAGCGGAGCAGCTTCCCCACAGCAAAGCAGCTTCCCCAGAGCGGAGCAGCTTACCCACAGTGGAGCAGCATCCCCACAGCAAACCAACATCCCCAAAGCAAAGCAGCGTCCCCACAGCGGAGCAGCATCCCCACAGCGGAGCAGCTTCCCCACAGCAAAGCAGCTTCCCCACAGCAATGCAGCTTCCCCACAGTGGAGCAGCATCCCCACACCAGAGCAGCTGCTCCACAGCAAAGCAGCTTCCCCAGAGGAATGCAGCTTCCCCACAGCGGAGCAGCTTCCTCAAAGTAAAGCAACATCCCCATAGTTGATCAGCTTCCCCTCAGCGGAGGAGTTTCCCCACATCAAAGCAGCTTCCCCACAGTGGAGCTGCTTTCCCACAGTGGAGCAGTTTCCGTACAGCAGAGCAGCTTCCCCCACAACAAACCAACGTGCCCAAAGCAAAGCAGCTTTCCCACAGTGGAGCAGCTTCCCCACAGCAAAGCAGATGCCCGACAGCAAAGCAGCATCCCTACAGCAGAGCATTTTCCCCACAGCAAAGCAGCTTCCCCACAGCGGAGCAGCTTCACCACAGCGCAGCAGAGTCCCCACAGTGGAGCAGCATCCCCACGGTGGAGCAGCTTCCAGGCAGCAGAGGAGGATCCACAGAGCAAAGCAAGGTTCCCCACAGTGGAGCAGTTTCCTCAAAGCAAAGCAACATTCTCACAGCAAAGCAGCTCCCCACAGTGGAGCAGCTTTCCCACAGTGGAGCAGCTTAGCACAGCAAAGTAGCTTCCACACAGTAAAGCAGCTTCCCCACAGTGGAGAAGCTTCCCCACAGCGAAGCAGCTTCCCCACAGTTTAGCAGCTTTCCCTCGGCAAAGCAGCTTCACAACAGTAAAGCAGCTTCCCCAGAGCAGAGCAGGTTCCACACAGCGAAGCAGCTTCCCCACAGCGGAGCAGCATCCTCACATCGAAGTAGCTTCCCCACAACAAAGCATGGTCCACACAGCAGAGCAGCTTCCACAAAGCAAAGCAGCATCCCCACAGCAGAACATTTTCACCAAAGCAAAGCAGCTTCCCAACAGCGGAGCAGCTGCGCAACAGCAGAGTAGGGTCCCCACAGTGGAGCAGCATCCCAACGGTGGAGCAGCTTCCCCACGGAGGAGCAGCTTCCCCACAGCAAACCAACGTCCCCAAAGCAAAGCAGCGTCCCCACAGCGGAGCAGCATCCCCACAGCGGAGCAGCTTCCCCACAACAAAGCAGCTTCCCCACAGCAATGCAGCTTCCCCAAAGCAGAGCAGCATCCCCACAGCGGAGCAGCTTCCCCACAGCAAAGCAGCTTCCCCACAGCAAAGCAGCTTCCCCAGAGCAAAGCAGAGTCCCCACAGCAGAGCAGCTTCCTCAAAGCAAAGTAACATCCCCACAGTGGATCAGCTTCCCCTCAGCGGAGAAGCTTCCCCACATCAAAGCAGCTTCCCCACAGTGGAGCAGCTTCCCTACAGTGGAGCAGCTTTCCCCACAGCAAACCAATGTGCCCACTGCAAAGCAGCTTCCCCACAGTGGAACAGATTCCACACAGCAAAGCAGATGCCCCACAGCAAAGCAGCATCCCCACAGCAGAGCATTTTCCCCACAGCAAAGCAGCTTCCCCACAGCGGAGCAGCTTCGCCACAGCGCAGCAGAGTCCCCACAGTGGAGCAGCATCCCCACGGTGGAGCAGCTTCTCCACAGTGGAGCAGCTTCCACGCAGTAGAGGAGGATCCACAGAGCAAAGCAAGGTCCCCACAGTGGAGCAGCTTCCTCAAAGCAAAGCAACATCCTCACAGCATAGCAGCTCCCCACAGTGGAGCAGCTTTTCCACAGTGGAGCAGCTTACCGCAGCAAAGAAGCTTATCCACAGCAAACCAAAGTCCCCACAGCAAAGCAGCAACCCCAGAACGGAGCAGCTTCCCCACAGCAAAGCAGCACCCCACAGCAAAACAAGGTCCCCACAGCAGACCAGCTTCCACACAGCAAAGCAGCATCCCCACAGCGGAACATTTTCCCCAAAGCAAAGGAGCTTCGCAACAGCGGAGCAGCTTCGCAACAGTGGAGTAGGGTCCCCACAGTGGAGCAGCATCCCCACGGTGGAGCAGCTTCCCCACGGTGGAGCAGCTTCCCCACAGAAAAGCAGATGCCCCACAGCAAAGCAGCATCCCCACAGCGGAGCAGCTTCGCCACAACGCAGCAGAGTCGCCACAGTGGAGCATCATCCCCACGGTGCAGCAGCTTCTCCACAGTGGAGCAGCTTCTAAGCAGCAGAGGAGGATCCACAGAGCAAAGCAAGGTCCCCAACGTGGAGCAGCTTCCTCAAAGCAAAGCAACATCCTCACAGCAAAGCAGCTCCCCACAGTGGAGCAGCTTTCCCACAGTGGAGCAGCTTACCACAGCAAAGTAGCTACCACAAAGCAAAGCAGCTTCCCCACAGTGGAGAAGCTTCCCCACAGCAAAGCAGCTTCCCCAGAGCAGAGCAGGTTCCACACAGCGAAGCATCTTCCCCACAGCGGAGCAGCATCCTCACATTGAAGTAGCTTCCCCACAGCAAAGCAGCTTCCCCACAGCAAAGCAGGGTCCCCACAGCAGAGCTGCTTCCACACAGCAAAGCAGCTCCCCACAGTGGAGCAGCTTTCCCACAGTGGAGCAGCTTACCACAGCAAATTAGCTTCCACACAGCAAAGCAGCTTCCCCACAGTGGAGAAGCTTCCCCACAGCAAAGCAGCTTCCCCACAGCGGAGCAGCATCCTCACATCGAAGTACCTTCCCCACAGCAAAGCAGCTTCCCCACAGCAAACCAACGTCCCCACAGCAAAGCAGCATCCCCAAAGCGGAGCAGCTTCCCCAGAGCAGAGCAGGTTCCACTCAGCGAAGCAGCATCCCCATTGCGAAGAAGCATCCCCACAGCGGAGTTTCTTCCCCACAGCAAAGAAGCTTCCTCACAACGTAGCATCTTCCCCACAGCAAAGGAGCTTCCCCAGAGTGGAGCAGATTCCCCACAGCAAAGGAGCTTCTCCACAGCAGAGTAGTTTCCCCACAGTGGAGCTGCTTCCCCACAATAAAGCAGTTTTCCCTTCAGCAGAGCAACTTCCACATATCAAAGCAGCTTGGAGCAGCTTCACCACAGCAGAGCAACTTACCCAGAGCAAAGCAGCATCCCCAGAGTGGAGCGGCCTCCCCACAGCATTGCAGCTTCCCCACAGCAAAGCAGCATCCCCACAGAGGAGCAGCTTCCCCACAGCGGAGCAGCTTCCCCACAGCAAAGCAGCTTCCCCATAGCAAAGCAGCTTCCCCACAGCAATGCAGCTTCCCCACAGCAAAGCAGCTTCCCCACAATGGAGCAGCTTCCCCACAGTGGAGCAGTTTCCCAAAGCAAAGCGGCTTCCCCACAGCAATGCAGCTTCCACACAGCAAAGCAACATCCCCATATCAAAGCAGCTTCCCCACAGCAAAGCGGCTTCCCCACAGTGGTGCAGCTTCCCTACAGCAAAGCAGCTTCTGCAAAGCAGAGCAGTTTCCCCACAGCAGAGCAGCACCCTCCCAGCGGGGCAACTTCTCCAACGTGGAGCAGCTTCCCCACAGCAAAGCAGCTTCCCCAGAGCGGAGCAGCTTTACCACAGTGGAGCAGTTTCCCTACAGCGAAGCAGCTTCCACACAGCAAACCAATGTCCCAACAGCAAAGCAGCTTCCCCACAGCGGGACAGCTTCCCCACAGCAAAGCAGCTTCTCCACAGCAAAGCAGTGACCCAGAGCAACGCAGGGTCCTCACAGCAGAGCAGCTTCCCACAGCAAAGCAGCATCCCCACCGCCTAGCATCTACCTCACAGCAAAGCAGCATCCCAACAGCGGAGCAGGTTCCCCTCAGCGGAGCAGAGCCCCACAGCAAAGCAGCTTCTGCTCAGCGAAGCATCATTCCCACAGTGGACTAGTTTGCCTACAGCGGACCAGCTTCCCCACAGCAAACCAACGTCCCCACAGCAAAGCAGCTTCCCCACAGCAAAGAAGCTTCCCCAGAGCAGAGCATGATCCTCACAGCACGGCAGCTTCCCCAAAGGAAAGCAGCTTCCCCACAGCAAAGCATGGTCCCAACTGCAGAGCAGCTTCCCCACAGCAAAGCAGCATCCTCATAGCGGAGCATCTACATCACAGCAAAGCAGCATTAACAGAGCAGAGCTGCTTCCCCACAGTGGAGCAGCTTCCCAACAGCAAATTAGCTTCCCTACAGCGGAGCAGTTTCCCCACAGCAAAGCAGATTCCCCACAGCAAAGTCCCCAAAGTGGAGCAGCATCCCCACGGTGGAGCAGCTTCCCAACAGCAAAGCAGCTTCCCCAGAGCAGAGCAGGGTCCACACAGTGAAGCAGCATCCCCACAGGGGAGCAGCAAACTCACAGCGGAGCATCTTCCCCACAGCAAAGCAGCTTCGCCACAGCAAAGCAGGGTCCCCACAGCGGAGCAGCTTCCCCACAGCAAAGAAGCATCTCCACAGAGGAGCATCTACCTCACAGCAAAGCAGCCTCCACATAGCAGAGCTGCTTCCCCACAGTGGAGCAGTTTCCCCACAGCAAAGCAGATTCCCCACAGCGGAGCATCTTCGCAACAGCGGAGTAGAGTCCCCACGGTGGAGCAGCATCCCCACGGGGGAGCATCTTCCCCACAGTGGAGCAGCTTCTCCACAGCAGAGGAGGATCCACACAGCAAAGCAGGGTCCCCACAGCGGAGCAGCTTCCTCAAAGCAAAGCAACATCCCCACAGCGGAGCAGCTTCCCCACAGCAAAGCAGCTTCCCCAGAGCGGAGCAGCTTTCCCACAGTGGAGCAGTTTCCCTACAGTGGAGCAGCTTCCCCACAGCAAACCAACATCCCCAAAGCAAAGCAGCGTCCCCACAGTGGAGCAGCATCCCCACAGCGGAACATTTTCCCCAAAGCAAAGCAGCTTCCCAACAGCGGAGCAACTTCGCAACAGTGGAGTAGGGTCCCCACCGTGGAGTAGCATCCCCATGGTGGAGCAGCTTCCCCACGGTGGAGCAGCTTCCCCACAGCAAACCAACGTCCCCAAAGCAAAGCAGCGTCCCCACAGCAAAGCAGCTTCCCCAGAGCAGAGCAGCATCCCCACAGCAGAGCAGCTTCCCCACAGCAAAGCAGCTTCCCCACAGCAATGCAGATTCCCCACAGCGGAGCAGCATCCCCACAGCAGAGCAGCTGCCCCACAGCAAAGCAGCTTCCCCACAGCAAAGCAGCTTCCCCAGAGCAATGCAGCTTCCCCACAGTGGAGCAGCATCCCCACAGCGGAGCAGCTTCCCCGCAGCAGAGCAGCTTCCTCAAAGCAAAGCAACATCCCCATAGTTGATCAGCTTCCCCTCAGCGGAGGAGCTTTCCCACATCAAAGCAGCTTCCCCACAGTGGAGCAGCTTTCCCACAGTGGAGCAGTTTCCCTACAGCGGAGCAGCTTCCCCCACAGCAAACCAACGTGCCCACTGCAAAGCAACTTTTCCACAGTGGAGCAGCTTCCCCACAGCAAAGCAGATGCCCGACAGCAAAGCAGCATCCCCACAGCGGAGCATTTTCCCCACAGCAAAGCAGCTTCCCCACAGCAGAGCAGCTTTGCCACAGCGCAGCAGAGTCGCCACAGTGGAGCAGCATTCCCACGATGGAGCAGCTACTCCACAGTGGAGCAGCTTCCACGCAGCAGAGGAGGATCCACAGAGCAAAGCAAGGTCCCCACAGTGGAGCAGCTTCCTCAAAGCAAAGCAACATCCTCACAGCAAAGCAGCTCCCCACAGTGGAGCAGCTTTCCCACAGTGGAGCAGCTTACCACATCAAAGTAGCTTCCACACAGCAAAGCAGCTTCCCCACAGTGGAGAAGCTTCCCCACAGCAAAGCAGCTTCCCCACAGTTTAGCAGCTTTCCCTCGGCAAAGCAGCTTCCCCACAGTAAAGCAGCTTCCCCAGAGCAGAGCAGGTTCCACACAGTGAAGCAGCTTCCCCACAGCAGAGCAGAATCCTCACATCGAAGTAGCTTCCCCACAGCATAGCAGCTTCCACACAGCAAAGCAGGGTCCCCACAGCAGAGCAGCTTCCATACAGCAAAGCAGCATCCCCACAGCGGAACATTTTCCACAAAGCAAAAAGCTTGCCAACAGCGGAACAACTTCGCAACAGAGGAGTAGGGTCCCCAAAGTGGAGCAGCATTCCCACGGTGGAGCAGCTTCCCCACGGTGGAGCAGCTTCCCCACAGCAAACCAACGTCCCCAAAGCAAAGCAGCGTCCCCACAGCGGAGCAGCATCCCCACAGCGGAGCAGCTTCCCCACAACAAAGCAGCTTCCCCACAGCAATGCAGGTTCCCCAAAGCAGAGCAGCATCCCCAAAGCGGAGCAGCTTCCCCACAGCAAAGCAGCTTCCCCACAGCAAAGCAGCTTCCCCAGAGCAAAGCAGTGTCCCCAAAGCAGAGCCGCTTCCTCAAAGCAAAGTAACATCCCCACAGTGGATCAGCTTCCCGTCAGCGGAGGATCTTCCCCACATCAAAGCAGCTTCCCCACAGTGGAGCAGCTTTCCCACAGTGGAGCAGTTTCCCTACAGTGGAGCAGCTTCCCCCACAGCAAACCAATGTGCCCACTGCAAATCAGCTTCCCCACAGTGGAACAGGTCCTCCACAGCAAAGCAGATGCCCCACAGCAAAGCAGCAACCCCACAGCAGAGCATTTTCCCCACAGCAAAGCAGATTCCCCACAGCGGAGCAGCTTCGCCACAAAACAGCAGAATCCCCACAGTGGAGTAGCATCCCCACGGTAGAGCAGCTTCTCCACAGTGGAGCAGCTTCCACGCAGCAGAGGAGGATCCACAGAGCAAAGCAAGGTTCCCACAGTGGAGCAGCTTCCTCAAAGCAAAGTAACATCCTCACAGCATAGCAGCTCCCCACAGTGGAGCAGCTTTCTCTCAGTGGAGCAGCTTTCCACAGCAAAGAAGCTTCCCCTCAACAAACCAACGTCCCCACAGCAAAGCAGCATCCCCAGAGCGTAGCAGCTTCCCCACAGCAAAGCAGATGCCCCACAGCAAAGCAGCATCCCCACAGCGGAGCAGCTTCGCCACAGCGCAGCAGAGTCGCCACAGTGGAGCAGCATTCCCACGATGGAGCAGCTACTCCACAGTGGAGCAGCTTCCACGCAGCAGAGGAGGATCCACAGAGCAAAGCAAGGTCCCCACAGTGGAGCAGCTTCCTCAAAGCAAAGCAACATCCTCACAGCAAAGCAGCTCCCCACAGTGGAGCAGCTTTCCCACAGTGGAGCAGCTTACCACATCAAAGTAGCTTCCACACAGCAAAGCAGCTTCCCCACAGTGGAGAAGCTTCCCCACAGCAAAGCAGCTTCCCCACAGTTTAGCAGCTTTCCCTCGGCAAAGCAGCTTCCCCACAGTAAAGCAGCTTCCCCAGAGCAGAGCAGGTTCCACACAATGAAGCAGCTTCCCCACAGCAGAGCAGAATCCTCACATCGAAGTAGCTTCCCCACAGCAAAGCAGCTTCCACACAGCAAAGCAGGGTCCCCACAGCAGAGCAGCTTCCATACAGCAAAGCAGCATCCCCACAGCGGAACATTTTCCACAAAGCAAAAAGCTTGCCAACAGCGGAACAACTTCGCAACAGCGGAGTAGGGTCCCCACAGTGGAGCAGCATTCCCACGGTGGAGCAGCTTCCCCACGGTGGAGCAGCTTCCCCACAGCAAACCAACGTCCCCAAAGCAAAGCAGCGTCCCCACAGCGGAGCAGCATCCCCACAGCGGAGCAGCTTCCCCACAACAAAGCAGCTTCCCCACAGCAATGCAGGTTCCCCAAAGCAGAGCAGCATCCCCAAAGCGGAGCAGCTTCCCCACAGCAAAGCAGCTTCCCCACAGCAAAGCAGCTTCCCCAGAGCAAAGCAGTGTCCCCAAAGCAGAGCCGCTTCCTCAAAGCAAAGTAACATCCCCACAGTGGATCAGCTTCCCGTCAGCGGAGGATCTTCCCCACATCAAAGCAGCTTCCCCACAGTGGAGCAGCTTTCCCACAGTGGAGCAGTTTCCCTACAGTGGAGCAGCTTCCCCCACAGCAAACCAATGTGCCCACTGCAAATCAGCTTCCCCACAGTGGAACAGGTCCTCCACAGCAAAGCAGATGCCCCACAGCAAAGCAGCAACCCCACAGCAGAGCATTTTCCCCACAGCAAAGCAGATTCCCCACAGCGGAGCAGCTTCGCCACAAAACAGCAGAATCCCCACAGTGGAGTAGCATCCCCACGGTAGAGCAGCTTCTCCACAGTGGAGCAGCTTCCACGCAGCAGAGGAGGATCCACAGAGCAAAGCAAGGTTCCCACAGTGGAGCAGCTTCCTCAAAGCAAAGTAACATCCTCACAGCATAGCAGCTCCCCACAGTGGAGCAGCTTTCTCTCAGTGGAGCAGCTTTCCACAGCAAAGAAGCTTCCCCTCAACAAACCAACGTCCCCACAGCAAAGCAGCATCCCCAGAGCGTAGCAGCTTCCCCACAGCAAAGCAGATGCCCCACAGCAAAGCAGCATCCCCACAGCGGAGCAGCTTCGCCACAGCGCAGCAGAGTCGCCACAGTGGAGCAGCATCGCCACGGTGGAGCAGCCTCTCCACAGTGGAGCAGCTTCCACGCAGCAGAGGAGGATCCACAGAGCGAAGCAAGGTCCCCAACGTGGAGCAGCTTCCTCAAAGCAAAGCAACATCCTCACAGCAAAGCAGCTCCCCACAGTGGAGCAGCTTTTCCACAGTGGAGCAGCTTACCACAGCAAAGTAGCTTCCACACAGCAAAGCAGCTTGCCCACAGTGGAGAAGCTTCCCCACAGCAAAGCAGCTTCCCCACAGTTTTGCAGCTTCCCTTGGCAAGCAGCTTCCCCACAGTAAAGCAGCTTCCCCAGAGCAGAGCAGGTTACACACAGCGAAGCAGCGTCCGCACAGCGGAGCATCATCTTCACATCGATGTACCTTCCCCACAGCAAAGCAGCTTCTCCTCAGCAAACCAACGTCCCCACAGCAAAGCAGCATCCCCACAGCGGAGCAGCTTCCCCACAGCAAAACAGCTCCCCACAGCAAAGCAGCTTCAACACAGCAAAGCAGGGTCCCCACAGCGGAGCAGCTTCCCCACAGCAAAGAAGCATCTCCACAGTGGAGCATCTACATCACAGCAAAACAGCATCCACATAGCAGAGCTGCTTCCCCACAGTGGAGCAGTTTCCCCAAAGCAAAGCAGCTTCCACAGAACAGAGCAGGATCCTCACAGCAAAATCAGCTTCCCCACAGCAAAGCAGATTCCCCACAGCGGAGCATCTTCGCAACAGCGGAGTAGAGTCCCCACAGTGGAGCAGCTTCCTCAAAGCAAAGCAACATCCCCACAGCGGAGCAGCTTCCCCACAGCAAAGCAGCTTTCCCAGAGCGGAGCAGCTTTCCCACAGTGGAGCAGTTTCCCTACAGTGGAGCAGCTTCCCCACAGCAAACCAATGTCCCTAAAGCAAAGCAGCGTCCCCACAGCGGAGCAGCATCCCCACAGCGGAACAGCTTTCCCACAGCAAAGCAGCTTCCCCACAGCAATGCAGCTTCCCCACAGCAGAGCAGCATCCCCACAGCGGAGCAGCTTCCCCACAGCAAAGCAGCTTCCCCACAGCAGAGCAGCTTCCCCAGAGCAAAGCAGAGTCCCCACAGCAGAGCAGCTTCCTCAAAGCAAAGTAACATCCCCACAGTGGATCAGCTTCCCCTCAGCGGAGGAGCTTCCCCACATCAAAGCAGCTTCCCCACAGTGGAGCAGCTTTCCCACAGTGGAGCAGTTTCCCTACAGCGGAGCAGCTTCCCCCACAGCAAACCAACGTGCCCACTGCAAAGCAGCTTTCCCACAGTGGAGCAGCTTCCCCACAGCAAAGCAGATGCCCCACAGCAAAACAGCATCCCCACAGCGGAGCATTTTCCCCACAGCAAAACAGCATCCCCACAGCTGAGCAGCTTCGCCACAGCGCAGCAGCGTCCCCACAGTGGAGCAGCATCCCCACGGTGGAGCAGCTTCTCCACAGTGGAGCAGCTTGCACGCAGCAGAGGAGGATCCAAAGAGCAAAGCCAGAACCCACAGTGGAGCAGCTTCCTCAAAGCAAAGCAACATCCTCACAGCAAAGCAGCTCCCCACAGTGGGGCAGCTTTTCCACAGTGGAGCAGCTTACCACAGCAAAGTAGCTTCCAAACAGCAAAGCAGCTTCCCCACAGTGGAGAAGCTTCCCCACAGCAAAGCAGCTTCCCCACAGTTTTGCAGCTTTCCCTTGGCAAGCAGCTTCCCCACAGTAAAGCAGCTTCCCCAGAGCAGAGCAGGTTCCACACAGCGAAGCAGCGTCCGCACAGCGGAGCAGCATCTTCACATCGAAGTACCTTCCCCACAGCAAAGCAGCATCCCCACAGTGGAGCAGCTTCCCCACAGCAAAGCTGCTCCCCACAGCAAAGCAGGGTCCCCACAGCAGAGCAGCTTCCACACAGCAAAGCAGCTTCCCAACAGCGGAACATTTTCCCCAATGCAAAGCAGTTTCCCAACAGCGGAGCAGCTTCGCAACAGCGGAGTAGGGTCCCCACAGTGGAGCAGCATCCCCACGGTGGAGCAGCTTCCCCACAGCAAAGGAGGATCCACAGAGCAAAGCAGGGTCCCCACCGCGGAGCAGCTTCCTCAAAGCAAAGCAACATCCTCACAGCAAAGCTGCATCCCCAAAGCGGAGCAGCTTCCCCAGAGCAGAGCAGGTTCCACTCAGCGAAGCAGCATCCCCATTGCGAAGAAGCATCCCCACAGCGGAGTTTCTTCCCCACAGCAAAGAAGCTTCCTCACAACGTAGCATCTTCCCCACAGCAAAGGAGCTTCCCCAGAGTGGAGCAGATTCCCCACAGCAAAGGAGCTTCTCCACAGCAGAGTAGTTTCCCCACAGTGGAGCTGCTTCCCCACAATAAAGCAGTTTTCCCTTCAGCAGAGCAACTTCCACATATCAAAGCAGCTTGGAGCAGCTTCACCACAGCAGAGCAACTTACCCACAGCAAAGCAGCATCCCCAGAGTGGAGCGGCCTCCCCACAGCATTGCAGCTTCCCCACAGCAAAGCAGCATCCCCACAGAGGAGCAGCTTCCCCACAGCGGAGCAGCTTCCCCACAGCAAAGCAGCTTCCCCATAGCAAAGCAGCTTCCCCACAGCAATGCAGCTTCCCCACAGCAAAGCAGCTTCCCCACAATGGAGCAGCTTCCCCACAGTGGAGCAGTTTCCCAAAGCAAAGCGGCTTCCCCACAGCAATGCAGCTTCCACACAGCAAAGCAACATCCCCATATCAAAGCAGCTTCCCCACAGCAAAGCGGCTTCCCCACAGTGGTGCAGCTTCCCTACAGCAAAGCAGCTTCTGCAAAGCAGAGCAGTTTCCCCACAGCAGAGCAGCACCCTCCCAGCGGGGCAACTTCTCCAACGTGGAGCAGCTTCCCCACAGCAAAGCAGCTTCCCCAGAGCGGAGCAGCTTTACCACAGTGGAGCAGTTTCCCTACAGCGAAGCAGCTTCCACACAGCAAACCAATGTCCCAACAGCAAAGCAGCTTCCCCACAGCGGGACAGCTTCCCCACAGCAAAGCAGCTTCTCCACAGCAAAGCAGTGACCCAGAGCAACGCAGGGTCCTCACAGCAGAGCAGCTTCCCACAGCAAAGCAGCATCCCCACCGCCTAGCATCTACCTCACAGCAAAGCAGCATCCCAACAGCGGAGCAGGTTCCCCTCAGCGGAGCAGAGCCCCACAGCAAAGCAGCTTCTGCTCAGCGAAGCATCATTCCCACAGTGGACTAGTTTGCCTACAGCGGACCAGCTTCCCCACAGCAAACCAACGTCCCCACAGCAAAGCAGCTTCCCCACAGCAAAGAAGCTTCCCCAGAGCAGAGCATGATCCTCACAGCACGGCAGCTTCCCCAAAGGAAAGCAGCTTCCCCACAGCAAAGCATGGTCCCAACTGCAGAGCAGCTTCCCCACAGCAAAGCAGCATCCTCATAGCGGAGCATCTACATGACAGCAAAGCAGCATTAACAGAGCAGAGCTGCTTCCCCACAGTGGAGCAGCTTCCCAACAGCAAATTAGCTTCCCTACAGCGGAGCAGTTTCCCCACAGCAAAGCAGATTCCCCACAGCAAAGTCCCCAAAGTGGAGCAGCATCCCCACGGTGGAGCAGCTTCCCAACAGCAAAGCAGCTTCCCCAGAGCAGAGCAGGGTCCACACAGTGAAGCAGCATCCCCACAGTGGAGCAGCAAACTCACAGCGGAGCATCTTCCCCACAGCAAAGCAGCTTCGCCACAGCAAAGCAGGGTCCCCACAGCGGAGCAGCTTCCCCACAGCAAAGAAGCATCTCCACAGAGGAGCATCTACCTCACAGCAAAGCAGCATCCACATAGCAGAGCTGCTTCCCCACAGTGGAGCAGTTTCCCCACAGCAAAGCAGATTCCCCACAGCGGAGCATCTTCGCAACAGCGGAGTAGAGTCCCCACGGTGGAGCAGCATCCCCACGGGGGAGCATCTTCCCCACAGTGGAGCAGCTTCTCCACAGCAGAGGAGGATCCACACAGCAAAGCAGGGTCCCCACAGCGGAGCAGCTTCCTCAAAGCAAAGCAACATCCCCACAGCGGAGCAGCTTCCCCACAGCAAAGCAGCTTCCCCAGAGCGGAGCAGCTTTCCCACAGTGGAGCAGTTTCCCTACAGTGGAGCAGCTTCCCCACAGCAAACCAACATCCCCAAAGCAAAGCAGCGTCCCCACAGTGGAGCAGCATCCCCACAGCGGAACATTTTCCCCAAAGCAAAGCAGCTTCCCAACAGCGGAGCAACTTCGCAACAGTGGAGTAGGGTCCCCACCGTGGAGTAGCATCCCCATGGTGGAGCATCTTCCCCACGGTGGAGCAGCTTCCCCACAGCAAACCAACGTCCCCAAAGCAAAGCAGCGTCCCCACAGCAAAGCAGCTTCCCCAGAGCAGAGCAGCATCCCCACAGCAGAGCAGCTTCCCCACAGCAAAGCAGCTTCCCCACAGCAATGCAGATTCCCCACAGCGGAGCAGCATCCCCACAGCAGAGCAGCTGCCCCACAGCAAAGCAGCTTCCCCACAGCAAAGCAGCTTCCCCAGAGCAATGCAGCTTCCCCACAGTGGAGCAGCATCCCCACAGCGCAGCAGCTTCCCCACAGCAGAGCAGCTTCCTCAAAGCAAAGCAACATCCCCATAGTTGATCAGCTTCCCCTCAGCGGAGGAGCTTTCCCACATCAAAGCAGCTTCCCCACAGTGGAGCAGCTTTCCCACAGTGGAGCAGCTTTCCACAGCAAAGAAGCTTCCCCTCAACAAACCAACGTCCCCACAGCAAAGCAGCATCCCCAGAGCGTAGCAGCTTCCCCACAGCAAAGCAGATGCCCCACAGCAAAGCAGCATCCCCACAGCGGAGCAGCTTCGCCACAGCGCAGCAGAGTCGCCACAGTGGAGCAGCATCGCCACGGTGGAGCAGCCTCTCCACAGTGGAGCAGCTTCCACGCAGCAGAGGAGGATCCACAGAGCGAAGCAAGGTCCCCAACGTGGAGCAGCTTCCTCAAAGCAAAGCAACATCCTCACAGCAAAGCAGCTCCCCACAGTGGAGCAGCTTTTCCACAGTGGAGCAGCTTACCACAGCAAAGTAGCTTCCACACAGCAAAGCAGCTTGCCCACAGTGGAGAAGCTTCCCCACAGCAAAGCAGCTTCCCCACAGTTTTGCAGCTTCCCTTGGCAAGCAGCTTCCCCACAGTAAAGCAGCTTCCCCAGAGCAGAGCAGGTTCCACACAGCGAAGCAGCGTCCGCACAGCGGAGCAGCATCTTCACATCGAAGTACCTTCCCCACAGCAAAGCAGCTTCTCCACAGCAAACCAACGTCCCCACAGCAAAGCAGCATCCCCACAGCGGAGCAGCTTCCCCACAGCAAAACAGCTCCCCACAGCAAAGCAGCTTCAACACAGCAAAGCAGGGTCCCCACAGCGGAGCAGCTTCCCCACAGCAAAGAAGCATCTCCACAGTGGAGCATCTACATCACAGCAAAACAGCATCCACATAGCAGAGCTGCTTCCCCACAGTGGAGCAGTTTCCCCAAAGCAAAGCAGCTTCCACAGAACAGAGCAGGATCCTCACAGCAAAATCAGCTTCCCCACAGCAAAGCAGATTCCCCACAGCGGAGCATCTTCGCAACAGCGGAGTAGAGTCCCCACAGTGGAGCAGCTTCCTCAAAGCAAAGCAACATCCCCACAGCGGAGCAGCTTCCCCACAGCAAAGCAGCTTTCCCAGAGCGGAGCAGCTTTCCCACAGTGGAGCAGTTTCCCTACAGTGGAGCAGCTTCCCCACAGCAAACCAATGTCCCTAAAGCAAAGCAGCGTCCCCACAGCGGAGCAGCATCCCCACAGCGGAACAGCTTTCCCACAGCAAAGCAGCTTCCCCACAGCAATGCAGCTTAACCACAGCAGAGCAGCATCCCCACAGCGGAGCAGCTTCCCCACAGCAAAGCAGCTTCCCCACAGCAGAGCAGCTTCCCCAGAGCAAAGCAGAGTCCCCACAGCAGAGCAGCTTCCTCAAAGCAAAGTAACATCCCCACAGTGGATCAGCTTCCCCTCAGCGGAGGAGCTTCCCCACATCAAAGCAGCTTCCCCACAGCGGAGCATTTTCCCCACAGCAAAACAGCATCCCCACAGCTGAGCAGCTTCGCCACAGCGCAGCAGCGTCCCCACAGTGGAGCAGCATCCCCACGGTGGAGCAGCTTCTCCACAGTGGAGCAGCTTGCACGCAGCAGAGGAGGATCCAAAGAGCAAAGCCAGAACCCACAGTGGAGCAGCTTCCTCAAAGCAAAGCAACATCCTCACAGCAAAGCAGCTCCCCACAGTGGGGCAGCTTTTCCACAGTGGAGCAGCTTACCACAGCAAAGTAGCTTCCAAACAGCAAAGCAGCTTCCCCACAGTGGAGAAGCTTCCCCACAGCAAAGCAGCTTCCCCACAGTTTTGCAGATTTCCCTTGGCAAGCAGCTTCCCCACAGTAAAGCAGCTTCCCCAGAGCAGAGCAGGTTCCACACAGCGAAGCAGCGTCCGCACAGCGGAGCAGCATCTTCACATCGAAGTACCTTCCCCACAGCAAAGCAGCTTCTCCACAGCAAACCAACGTCCCCACAGCAAAGCAGCATCCCCACAGCGGAGCAGCTTCCCCACAGCAAAACAGCTCCCCACAGCAAAGCAGCTTCAACACAGCAAAGCAGGGTCCCCACAGCGGAGCAGCTTCCCCACAGCAAAGAAGCATCTCCACAGTGGAGCATCTACATCACAGCAAAACAGCATCCACATAGCAGAGCTGCTTCCCCACAGTGGAGCAGTTTCCCCAAAGCAAAGCAGCTTCCACAGAACAGAGCAGGATCCGCACAGCAAAATCAGCTTCCCCACAGCAAAGCAGATTCCCCACAGCGGAGCATCTTCGCAACAGCGGAGTAGAGTCCCCACAGTGGAGCAGCTTCCTCAAAGCAAAGCAACATCCCCACAGCGGAGCAGCTTCCCCACAGCAAAGCAGCTTTCCCAGAGCGGAGCAGCTTTCCCACAGTGGAGCAGTTTCCCTACAGTGGAGCAGCTTCCCCACAGCAAACCAATGTCCCTAAAGCAAAGCAGCGTCCCCACAGCGGAGCAGCATCCCCACAGCGGAACAGCTTTCCCACAGCAAAGCAGCTTCCCCACAGCAATGCAGCTTCCCCACAGCAGAGCAGCATCCCCACAGCGGAGCAGCTTCCCCACAGCAAAGCAGCTTCCCCACAGCAGAGCAGCTTCCCCAGAGCAAAGCAGAGTCCCCACAGCAGAGCAGCTTCCTCAAAGCAAAGTAACATCCCCACAGTGGATCAGCTTCCCCTCAGCGGAGGAGCTTCCCCACATCAAAGCAGCTTCCCCACAGTGGAGCAGCTTTCCCACAGTGGAGCAGTTTCCCTACAGCGGAGCAGCTTCCCACACAGCAAACCAACGTGCCCACTGCAAAGCAGCTTTCCCACAGTGGAGCAGCTTCCCCACAGCAAAGCAGATGCCCCACAGCAAAACAGCATCCCCACAGCGGAGCATTTTCCCCACAGCAAAACAGCATCCCCACAGCTGAGCAGCTTCGCCACAGCGCAGCAGCGTCCCCACAGTGGAGCAGCATCCCCACGGTGGAGCAGCTTCTCCACAGTGGAGCAGCTTGCACGCAGCAGAGGAGGATCCAAAGAGCAAAGCCAGAACCCACAGTGGAGCAGCTTCCTCAAAGCAAAGCAACATCCTCACAGCAAAGCAGCTCCCCACAGTGGAGCAGCTTTCCCACAGTGGAGCAGCTTACCACAGCAAAGTAGCTTCCACACAGCAAAGCAGCTTCCCCACAGTGGAGAAGCTTCCCCACAGCAAAGCAGCTTCCCCACAGTTTAGCAGCTTTCCCTCGGCAAAGAAGCTTCCCCACAGTAAAGCAGCTTCCTCAGAGAAGAGCAGGTTCCACACAGCGAAGCAGCTTGCCCGGGGCGGAGCAGCATCCTCACATCAAAGTAGCTTCCCCACAGCAAAGCAGCTTCCCCACAGCAAAGCAGTGTCCCCACAGCAGAGCGGCTTCCACACAGCAATGCAGCTCCCCACAGTGGAGCAGCTTTCCCACAGTGGAGCAGCTTATCACAGCAAAGCAGATTCCCCACAGCAAACCCACGTCCCCACAGCAAAGCAGCATCCCCAGAGCGGAGCAGCTTCCCCACAGCAAAGCAGCTCCCGGCAGCAAAGCAGGGTCCCCACAGCAGAGCAGCTTCCACACAGCAAATCAGCTTCCCCACAGCGGAACATTTTCCCCAAAGCAAAGCAGCTTCCCCACAGTGGAGCAGCTTCCGAACAGCAAATTAGCTTCCCTACAGCGGAGCAGTTTCCCCACAGCAAAGCAGATTCCCCACAGCAAAGTCCCCAAAGAGGAGCAGCATCCCCAAGGTGGAGCAGCTCCCCCACAGTGGAGCAGCTTTCCCACGGCAAAGCAGCTTCCCCAGAGCAGAGCAGGGTCCACACTGTGAAGCAGCATCCCCACAGTGGACCAGCAAACTCACAGCGGAGCATCTTCCACACAGCAAAACAGCTTCGCCACAGCAAAGCAGGGTCCCCACAGCGGAGCAGCTTCCCCACAGCAAAGAAGCATCTCCACAGCGGAGCATCTACCTCACAGCAAAGCAGCATCCACATAGCCGAGCTGCTTCCCCACAGTGGAGCAGTTTCCCCACAGCAAAGCAGCTTCCACAGAACAGAGCAGGGTCCACACAGCGAAACAGCTTCCCCACAGCAAAGCAGATTCCCCACAGCGGAGCATCTTCGCAACAGCGGAGTAGAGTCCCCACAGTGGAGCAGCATCCCCACGGGGGAGCAGCTTCCCCACAGTGGAGCAGCTTCCCCACAGCAGAGGAGGTTCCACACAGCAAAGCAGGGTCCCCACAGCGGAGCAGCTTCCTCAAAGCAAAGCAACATTCCCACAGCGGAGCAGCTTCCCCACAGCAAAGCAGCTTCCCCAGAGCGGAGAAGCTTTCCCACAGTGGAGCAGCTTCCCCACAGCAAACCAACATCCCCAAAGCAAAGCAGCGTCCCCACAGCGGAGCAGCATCCCCACAGCGGAGCAGCTTCCCCACAGCAAAGCAGCTTCCCCAAAGCAATGCAGCTTCCCCACATTGGAGCAGCATCCCCACAGCGGAGCAGCTGCACCTAGCAAAGCAGCTTCCCCACAGCAAAGCAGCTTCCCCAGAGGAATGCAGCTTCCCCACAGCGGAGCAGCTTCCTCAAAGCAAAGCAACTTCCCCATAGTTGATCAGCTTCCCCTCAGCGGAGGAGCTTCCCCACATCAAAGCAGCTTCCCCACAGTGGAGCTGCTTTCCCACAGTGGAGCAGTTTCCGTACAGCAGAGCAGCTTCCCCCACAGCAAACCAACGTGCCCACTGCAAAACAGCTTTCCCACAGTGGAGCAGCTTCCCCACAGCAAAGCAGATGCCCGACAGCAAAGCAGCATCCCTACAGCAGAGCATTTTCCCCACAGCAAAGCAGCTTCCCCACAGCGGAGCAACTTCGCCACAGCGCAGCAGAGTCCCCACAGTGGAGCAGCATCCCCACGGTGGAGCAGCATCCACGGAGCAGAGGAGGATCCACAGAGCAAAGCAAGGTCCCCACAGTGGAGCAGCTTCCTCAAAGCAAAGCAACATCCTCACAGCAAAGCAGCTCCCCACAGTGGAGCAGCTTTCCCACAGTGGAGCAGCTTACCACAGCAAAGTAGCTTCCACACAGCAAAGCAGCTTCCCCACAGTGGAGAAGCTTCCCCACAGCGAAGCAGCTTCCCCACAGTTGTGCAGCTTTCCCTCGGCAAAGCAGCTTCACAACAGTAAAGCAGCTTCCCCACAGCAAAGCAGCTTCCCCACAACAAAGCATGGTCCACACAGCAGAGCAGCTTCCACAAAGCAAAGCAGCAACCCCACAGCAGAGCATTTTCCCCACAGCAAAGCAGCTTCCCCACAGCGGAGCAGCTTCACCACAGCACAGCAGAGTCCCCACAGTGGAGCAGCATCCCCACGGTAGAGCAGCTTCTCCACAGTGGAGCAGCTTCCACGCAGCAGAGGAGGATCCACAGAGCAAAGCAAGGTTCCCACATTGGAGCAGCTTCCTCAAAGCAAAGCAACATCCTCACAGCAAAGCAGCTCCCCACAGTGGAGCAGCTTTCTCTCAGTGGAGCAGCTTTCCACAGCAAAGAAGCTTCCCCTCAACACACCAACGTCCCCACAGCAAAGCAGCATCCCCACAGCAATGCAGATTCCCCACAGCGGAGCAGCATCCCCACAGCGGAGCAGCTGCCCCACAGCAAAGCAGCTTCCCCACAGCAAAGCAGCTTCCCCAGAGTATTGCAGCATCCCCACAGAGGAGCAGCATCCCCACAACGGAGCAGCTTCCCCACAGCAGAGCAGCTTCCTCAAAGCAAAGCAACATCCCCATAGTTGATCAGCTTCCCCTCAGCGGAGGAGCTTCCCCACATCAAAGCATCTTCCCCACAGTGGAGCAGCTTTCCCACAGTCGAGCAGTTTCCCTAAAGCGGAGCAGCTTCCCCCACAGCAAACCAACGTGCCCACTGCAAAGCAGCTTTCCCACATTGGAGCAGCTTCCCCACAGCAAAGCAGATGCCCGACAGCAAAGCAGCTTCCTCACAGCAAAGCAGATGCCCGACAGCAGCAGAGCATTTTCCCACAGCAAAGCAGCATCCCCACAGCAAAGCATGGTCCATACTGCAGAGCAGCTTCATCACAGCAAAGCAGCATCCTCATAGCGGAACATCTACATCACAGCAAAGCAGCATTAATAGAGCAGAGCTGCTTCCCCAAAGTGGAGCAGCTTCCCAACAGCAAATTAGCTTCCCTACAGCGGAGCAGTTTCCCCACAGCAAAGCAGATTCCCCACAGCAAAGTCCCCAAAGTGGAGCAGCATCCGCACGGTGGAGCAGCTTCCCCACAGTGGAGCAGCTTCCCAACAGCAAAGCAACTTCCCCAGAGCAGAGCAGGGTCCACACAGTGAAGCAGCATCCGCACAGTGGAGCAGCAAACTCAGAGCGGAGCATCTTCCCCACAGCAAAGCAGCTTTGCCACAGCAAAGCAGGGTCCCCACAGCGGAGCAGCTTCCCCACAGCAAAGAAGCATCTCCACAGTGGAGCATCTACCTCACAGCAAAGCAGCATCCACATAGCAGAGCCGCTTCCCCACAGTGGAGCAGTTTCCCCACAGCAAAGCAGCTTCCACAGAACAGAGCAGGGTCCACACAGCGAAACAGCTTCCCCACAGCAAAGCAGATTCCCCACAGCGGAGCATCTTCGCAACAGCGGAGTAGAGTCCCCACAGTGGAGCAGCATCCCCACGGAGGAGCAGCTTCCCCACAGTGGAGCAGCTTCCCCACAGCAGAGGAGGATCCACACAGCAAAGCAGGGTCCCCACAGCGGAGCAGCTTCCTCAAAGCAAAGCAACATCCCCACAGCGGAGCAGCTTCCCCACAGCAAAGCAGCTTCCCCAGAGCGGAGCAGCTTACCCACAGTGGAGAAGCATCCCCACAGCAAACCAACATCCCCAAAGCAAAGCAGCGTCCCCACAGCGGAGCAGCATCCCCACAGCGGAGCAGCTTCCCCACAGCAAAGCAGCTTCCCCACAGCAATGCAGCTTCCCCACAGTGGAGCAGCATCCCAACACCGGAGCAGCTGCCCCACAGCAAAGCAGCTTCCCCAGAGGAATGCAGCTTCCCCACAGCGGAGCAGCTTCCTCAAAGTAAAGCAACATCCCCATAGTTGATCAGCTTCCCCTCAGCGGAGGGGTTTCCCCACATCAAAGCAGCTTCCCCACAGTGGAGCTGCTTTCCCACAGTGGAGCAGTTTCCGTACAGCAGAGCAGCTTCCCCCACAACAAACCAACGTGCCCACTGCAAAACAGCTTTCCCACAGTGGAGCAGCTTCCCCACAGCAAAGCAGATGCCCGACAGCAAAGCAGCATCCCTACAGCAGAGCATTTTCCCCACAGCAAAGCAGCTTCCCCACAGCGGAGCAACTTCGCCACAGCGCAGCAGAGTCCCCACAGTGGAGCAGCATCCCCACGGTGGAGCAGCATCCACGGAGCAGAGGAGGATCCACAGAGCAAAGCAAGGTCCCCACAGTGGAGCAGCTTCCTCAAAGCAAAGCAACATCCTCACAGCAAAGCAGCTCCCCACAGTGGAGCAGCTTTCCCACAGTGGAGCAGCTTACCACAGCAAAGTAGCTTCCACACAGCAAAGCAGCTTCCCCACAGTGGAGAAGCTTCCCCACAGCGAAGCAGCTTCCCCACAGTTGTGCAGCTTTCCCTCGGCAAAGCAGCTTCACAACAGTAAAGCAGCTTCCCCACAGCAAAGCAGCTTCCCCACAACAAAGCATGGTCCACACAGCAGAGCAGCTTCCACAAAGCAAAGCAGCAACCCCACAGCAGAGCATTTTCCCCACAGCAAAGCAGCTTCCCCACAGCGGAGCAGCTTCACCACAGCACAGCAGAGTCCCCACAGTGGAGCAGCATCCCCACGGTAGAGCAGCTTCTCCACAGTGGAGCAGCTTCCACGCAGCAGAGGAGGATCCACAGAGCAAAGCAAGGTTCCCACATTGGAGCAGCTTCCTCAAAGCAAAGCAACATCCTCACAGCAAAGCAGCTCCCCACAGTGGAGCAGCTTTCTCTCAGTGGAGCAGCTTTCCACAGCAAAGAAGCTTCCCCTCAACACACCAACGTCCCCACAGCAAAGCAGCATCCCCACAGCAATGCAGATTCCCCACAGCGGAGCAGCATCCCCACAGCGGAGCAGCTGCCCCACAGCAAAGCAGCTTCCCCACAGCAAAGCAGCTTCCCCAGAGTATTGCAGCATCCCCACAGAGGAGCAGCATCCCCACAACGGAGCAGCTTCCCCACAGCAGAGCAGCTTCCTCAAAGCAAAGCAACATCCCCATAGTTGATCAGCTTCCCCTCAGCGGAGGAGCTTCCCCACATCAAAGCATCTTCCCCACAGTGGAGCAGCTTTCCCACAGTCGAGCAGTTTCCCTAAAGCGGAGCAGCTTCCCCCACAGCAAACCAACGTGCCCACTGCAAAGCAGCTTTCCCACATTGGAGCAGCTTCCCCACAGCAAAGCAGATGCCCGACAGCAAAGCAGCTTCCTCACAGCAAAGCAGATGCCCGACAGCAGCAGAGCATTTTCCCACAGCAAAGCAGCATCCCCACAGCAAAGCATGGTCCATACTGCAGAGCAGCTTCATCACAGCAAAGCAGCATCCTCATAGCGGAACATCTACATCACAGCAAAGCAGCATTAATAGAGCAGAGCTGCTTCCCCAAAGTGGAGCAGCTTCCCAACAGCAAATTAGCTTCCCTACAGCGGAGCAGTTTCCCCACAGCAAAGCAGATTCCCCACAGCAAAGTCCCCAAAGTGGAGCAGCATCCGCACGGTGGAGCAGCTTCCCCACAGTGGAGCAGCTTCCCAACAGCAAAGCAACTTCCCCAGAGCAGAGCAGGGTCCACACAGTGAAGCAGCATCCGCACAGTGGAGCAGCAAACTCAGAGCGGAGCATCTTCCCCACAGCAAAGCAGCTTTGCCACAGCAAAGCAGGGTCCCCACAGCGGAGCAGCTTCCCCACAGCAAAGAAGCATCTCCACAGTGGAGCATCTACCTCACAGCAAAGCAGCATCCACATAGCAGAGCCGCTTCCCCACAGTGGAGCAGTTTCCCCACAGCAAAGCAGCTTCCACAGAACAGAGCAGGGTCCACACAGCGAAACAGCTTCCCCACAGCAAAGCAGATTCCCCACAGCGGAGCATCTTCGCAACAGCGGAGTAGAGTCCCCACAGTGGAGCAGCATCCCCACGGAGGAGCAGCTTCCCCACAGTGGAGCAGCTTCCCCACAGCAGAGGAGGATCCACACAGCAAAGCAGGGTCCCCACAGCGGAGCAGCTTCCTCAAAGCAAAGCAACATCCCCACAGCGGAGCAGCTTCCCCACAGCAAAGCAGCTTCCCCAGAGCGGAGCAGCTTACCCACAGTGGAGAAGCATCCCCACAGCAAACCAACATCCCCAAAGCAAAGCAGCGTCCCCACAGCGGAGCAGCATCCCCACAGCGGAGCAGCTTCCCCACAGCAAAGCAGCTTCCCCACAGCAATGCAGCTTCCCCACAGTGGAGCAGCATCCCAACACCGGAGCAGCTGCCCCACAGCAAAGCAGCTTCCCCAGAGGAATGCAGCTTCCCCACAGCGGAGCAGCTTCCTCAAAGTAAAGCAACATCCCCATAGTTGATCAGCTTCCCCTCAGCGGAGGGGTTTCCCCACATCAAAGCAGCTTCCCCACAGTGGAGCTGCTTTCCCACAGTGGAGCAGTTTCCGTACAGCAGAGCAGCTTCCCCCACAACAAACCAACGTGCCCACTGCAAAACAGCTTTCCCACAGTGGAGCAGCTTCCCCACAGCAAAGCAGATGCCCGACAGCAAAGCAGCATCCCTACAGCAGAGCATTTTCCCCACAGCAAAGCAGCTTCCCCACAGCGGAGCAACTTCGCCACAGCGCAGCAGAGTCCCCACAGTGGAGCAGCATCCCCACGGTGGAGCAGCATCCACGGAGCAGAGGAGGATCCACAGAGCAAAGCAAGGTCCCCACAGTGGAGCAGCTTCCTCAAAGCAAAGCAACATCCTCACAGCAAAGCAGCTCCCCACAGTGGAGCAGCTTTCCCACAGTGGAGCAGCTTACCACAGCAAAGTAGCTTCCACACAGCAAAGCAGCTTCCCCACAGTGGAGAAGCTTCCCCACAGCGAAGCAGCTTCCCCACAGTTGTGCAGCTTTCCCTCGGCAAAGCAGCTTCACAACAGTAAAGCAGCTTCCCCACAGCAAAGCAGCTTCCCCACAACAAAGCATGGTCCACACAGCAGAGCAGCTTCCACAAAGCAAAGCAGCAACCCCACAGCAGAGCATTTTCCCCACAGCAAAGCAGCTTCCCCACAGCGGAGCAGCTTCACCACAGCACAGCAGAGTCCCCACAGTGGAGCAGCATCCCCACGGTAGAGCAGCTTCTCCACAGTGGAGCAGCTTCCACGCAGCAGAGGAGGATCCACAGAGCAAAGCAAGGTTCCCACATTGGAGCAGCTTCCTCAAAGCAAAGCAACATCCTCACAGCAAAGCAGCTTCCCCACAGTGGAGAAGCTTCCCCACAGCGAAGCAGCTTCCCCACAGTTGTGCAGCTTTCCCTCGGCAAAGCAGCTTCACAACAGTAAAGCAGCTTCCCCACAGCAAAGCAGCTTCCCCACAACAAAGCATGGTCCACACAGCAGAGCAGCTTCCACAAAGCAAAGCAGCAACCCCACAGCAGAGCATTTTCCCCACAGCAAAGCAGCTTCCCCACAGCGGAGCAGCTTCACCACAGCACAGCAGAGTCCCCACAGTGGAGCAGCATCCCCACGGTAGAGCAGCTTCTCCACAGTGGAGCAGCTTCCACGCAGCAGAGGAGGATCCACAGAGCAAAGCAAGGTTCCCACATTGGAGCAGCTTCCTCAAAGCAAAGCAACATCCTCACAGCAAAGCAGCTCCCCACAGTGGAGCAGCTTTCTCTCAGTGGAGCAGCTTTCCACAGCAAAGAAGCTTCCCCTCAACACACCAACGTCCCCACAGCAAAGCAGCATCCCCACAGCAATGCAGATTCCCCACAGCGGAGCAGCATCCCCACAGCGGAGCAGCTGCCCCACAGCAAAGCAGCTTCCCCACAGCAAAGCAGCTTCCCCAGAGTATTGCAGCATCCCCACAGAGGAGCAGCATCCCCACAACGGAGCAGCTTCCCCACAGCAGAGCAGCTTCCTCAAAGCAAAGCAACATCCCCATAGTTGATCAGCTTCCCCTCAGCGGAGGAGCTTCCCCACATCAAAGCATCTTCCCCACAGTGGAGCAGCTTTCCCACAGTCGAGCAGTTTCCCTAAAGCGGAGCAGCTTCCCCCACAGCAAACCAACGTGCCCACTGCAAAGCAGCTTTCCCACATTGGAGCAGCTTCCCCACAGCAAAGCAGATGCCCGACAGCAAAGCAGCTTCCTCACAGCAAAGCAGATGCCCGACAGCAGCAGAGCATTTTCCCACAGCAAAGCAGCATCCCCACAGCAAAGCATGGTCCATACTGCAGAGCAGCTTCATCACAGCAAAGCAGCATCCTCATAGCGGAACATCTACATCACAGCAAAGCAGCATTAATAGAGCAGAGCTGCTTCCCCAAAGTGGAGCAGCTTCCCAACAGCAAATTAGCTTCCCTACAGCGGAGCAGTTTCCCCACAGCAAAGCAGATTCCCCACAGCAAAGTCCCCAAAGTGGAGCAGCATCCGCACGGTGGAGCAGCTTCCCCACAGTGGAGCAGCTTCCCAACAGCAAAGCAACTTCCCCAGAGCAGAGCAGGGTCCACACAGTGAAGCAGCATCCGCACAGTGGAGCAGCAAACTCAGAGCGGAGCATCTTCCCCACAGCAAAGCAGCTTTGCCACAGCAAAGCAGGGTCCCCACAGCGGAGCAGCTTCCCCACAGCAAAGAAGCATCTCCACAGTGGAGCATCTACCTCACAGCAAAGCAGCATCCACATAGCAGAGCCGCTTCCCCACAGTGGAGCAGTTTCCCCACAGCAAAGCAGCTTCCACAGAACAGAGCAGGGTCCACACAGCGAAACAGCTTCCCCACAGCAAAGCAGATTCCCCACAGCGGAGCATCTTCGCAACAGCGGAGTAGAGTCCCCACAGTGGAGCAGCATCCCCACGGAGGAGCAGCTTCCCCACAGTGGAGCAGCTTCCCCACAGCAGAGGAGGATCCACACAGCAAAGCAGGGTCCCCACAGCGGAGCAGCTTCCTCAAAGCAAAGCAACATCCCCACAGCGGAGCAGCTTCCCCACAGCAAAGCAGCTTCCCCAGAGCGGAGCAGCTTACCCACAGTGGAGAAGCATCCCCACAGCAAACCAACATCCCCAAAGCAAAGCAGCGTCCCCACAGCGGAGCAGCATCCCCACAGCGGAGCAGCTTCCCCACAGCAAAGCAGCTTCCCCACAGCAATGCAGCTTCCCCACAGTGGAGCAGCATCCCAACACCGGAGCAGCTGCCCCACAGCAAAGCAGCTTCCCCAGAGGAATGCAGCTTCCCCACAGCGGAGCAGCTTCCTCAAAGTAAAGCAACATCCCCATAGTTGATCAGCTTCCCCTCAGCGGAGGGGTTTCCCCACATCAAAGCAGCTTCCCCACAGTGGAGCTGCTTTCCCACAGTGGAGCAGTTTCCGTACAGCAGAGCAGCTTCCCCCACAACAAACCAACGTGCCCACTGCAAAACAGCTTTCCCACAGTGGAGCAGCTTCCCCACAGCAAAGCAGATGCCCGACAGCAAAGCAGCATCCCTACAGCAGAGCATTTTCCCCACAGCAAAGCAGCTTCCCCACAGCGGAGCAACTTCGCCACAGCGCAGCAGAGTCCCCACAGTGGAGCAGCATCCCCACGGTGGAGCAGCATCCACGGAGCAGAGGAGGATCCACAGAGCAAAGCAAGGTCCCCACAGTGGAGCAGCTTCCTCAAAGCAAAGCAACATCCTCACAGCAAAGCAGCTCCCCACAGTGGAGCAGCTTTCCCACAGTGGAGCAGCTTACCACAGCAAAGTAGCTTCCACACAGCAAAGCAGCTTCCCCACAGTGGAGAAGCTTCCCCACAGCGAAGCAGCTTCCCCACAGTTGTGCAGCTTTCCCTCGGCAAAGCAGCTTCACAACAGTAAAGCAGCTTCCCCACAGCAAAGCAGCTTCCCCACAACAAAGCATGGTCCACACAGCAGAGCAGCTTCCACAAAGCAAAGCAGCAACCCCACAGCAGAGCATTTTCCCCACAGCAAAGCAGCTTCCCCACAGCGGAGCAGCTTCACCACAGCACAGCAGAGTCCCCACAGTGGAGCAGCATCCCCACGGTAGAGCAGCTTCTCCACAGTGGAGCAGCTTCCACGCAGCAGAGGAGGATCCACAGAGCAAAGCAAGGTTCCCACATTGGAGCAGCTTCCTCAAAGCAAAGCAACATCCTCACAGCAAAGCAGCTCCCCACAGTGGAGCAGCTTTCTCTCAGTGGAGCAGCTTTCCACAGCAAAGAAGCTTCCCCTCAACACACCAACGTCCCCACAGCAAAGCAGCATCCCCACAGCAATGCAGATTCCCCACAGCGGAGCAGCATCCCCACAGCGGAGCAGCTGCCCCACAGCAAAGCAGCTTCCCCACAGCAAAGCAGCTTCCCCAGAGTATTGCAGCATCCCCACAGAGGAGCAGCATCCCCACAACGGAGCAGCTTCCCCACAGCAGAGCAGCTTCCTCAAAGCAAAGCAACATCCCCATAGTTGATCAGCTTCCCCTCAGCGGAGGAGCTTCCCCACATCAAAGCATCTTCCCCACAGTGGAGCAGCTTTCCCACAGTCGAGCAGTTTCCCTAAAGCGGAGCAGCTTCCCCCACAGCAAACCAACGTGCCCACTGCAAAGCAGCTTTCCCACATTGGAGCAGCTTCCCCACAGCAAAGCAGATGCCCGACAGCAAAGCAGCTTCCTCACAGCAAAGCAGATGCCCGACAGCAGCAGAGCATTTTCCCACAGCAAAGCAGCATCCCCACAGCAAAGCATGGTCCATACTGCAGAGCAGCTTCATCACAGCAAAGCAGCATCCTCATAGCGGAACATCTACATCACAGCAAAGCAGCATTAATAGAGCAGAGCTGCTTCCCCAAAGTGGAGCAGCTTCCCAACAGCAAATTAGCTTCCCTACAGCGGAGCAGTTTCCCCACAGCAAAGCAGATTCCCCACAGCAAAGTCCCCAAAGTGGAGCAGCATCCGCACGGTGGAGCAGCTTCCCCACAGTGGAGCAGCTTCCCAACAGCAAAGCAACTTCCCCAGAGCAGAGCAGGGTCCACACAGTGAAGCAGCATCCGCACAGTGGAGCAGCAAACTCAGAGCGGAGCATCTTCCCCACAGCAAAGCAGCTTTGCCACAGCAAAGCAGGGTCCCCACAGCGGAGCAGCTTCCCCACAGCAAAGAAGCATCTCCACAGTGGAGCATCTACCTCACAGCAAAGCAGCATCCACATAGCAGAGCCGCTTCCCCACAGTGGAGCAGTTTCCCCACAGCAAAGCAGCTTCCACAGAACAGAGCAGGGTCCACACAGCGAAACAGCTTCCCCACAGCAAAGCAGATTCCCCACAGCGGAGCATCTTCGCAACAGCGGAGTAGAGTCCCCACAGTGGAGCAGCATCCCCACGGAGGAGCAGCTTCCCCACAGTGGAGCAGCTTCCCCACAGCAGAGGAGGATCCACACAGCAAAGCAGGGTCCCCACAGCGGAGCAGCTTCCTCAAAGCAAAGCAACATCCCCACAGCGGAGCAGCTTCCCCACAGCAAAGCAGCTTCCCCAGAGCGGAGCAGCTTACCCACAGTGGAGAAGCATCCCCACAGCAAACCAACATCCCCAAAGCAAAGCAGCGTCCCCACAGCGGAGCAGCATCCCCACAGCGGAGCAGCTTCCCCACAGCAAAGCAGCTTCCCCACAGCAATGCAGCTTCCCCACAGTGGAGCAGCATCCCAACACCGGAGCAGCTGCCCCACAGCAAAGCAGCTTCCCCAGAGGAATGCAGCTTCCCCACAGCGGAGCAGCTTCCTCAAAGTAAAGCAACATCCCCATAGTTGATCAGCTTCCCCTCAGCGGAGGGGTTTCCCCACATCAAAGCAGCTTCCCCACAGTGGAGCTGCTTTCCCACAGTGGAGCAGTTTCCGTACAGCAGAGCAGCTTCCCCCACAACAAACCAACGTGCCCAAAGCAAAGCAGCTTTCCCACAGTGGAGCAGCTTCCCCAAAGCAAAGCAGATGCCCGACAGCAAAGCAGCATCCCTACAGCAGAGCATTTTCCCCACAGCAAAGCAGCTTCCCCACAGCGGAGCAGCTTCGCCACAGCGCGGCAGAGTCCCCACAGTGGAGCAGCATCCCCACGGTGGAGCAGCTTCCAGGCAGCAGAGGAGGATCCACAGAGCAAAGCAAGGTCCCCACAGTGGAGCAGCTTCCTCAAAGCAAAGCAACATCCTCACAGCAAAGCAGCTCCCCACAGTGGAGCAGCTTTCCCACAGTGGAGCAGCTTAGCACAGCAAAGTAGCTTCCACACAGTAAAGCAGCTTCCCCACAGTGGAGAAGCTTCCCCACAGCGAAGCAGCTTCCCCACAGTTTAGCAGCTTTCCCTCGGCAAAGCAGCTTCACAACAGTAAAGCAGCTTCCCCAGAGCAGAGCAGGTTCCACACAGCGAAGCAGCTTCCCCACAGCGGAGCAGCATCCTCACATCGAAGTAGCTTCCCCACAGCAAAGCAGCTTCCCCACAACAAAGCATGGTCCACACAGCAGAGCAGCTTCCACAAAGCAAAGCAGCTTCCCCACAGCGGAACATTTTCCCCAAAGCAAAGCAGCTTCCCAACAGCGGAGCAGCTGCGCAACAGCGGTTTAGGGTCCCCACAGTGGAGCAGCATCCCAACGGTGGAGCAGCTTCCCCACGGTGGAGCAGCTTCCCCACAGCAAACCAACGTCCCCAAAGCAAAGCAGCGTCCCCACAGCGGAGCAGCATCCCCACAGCGGAGCAGCTTCCACACAACAAAGCAGCTTCCCCACAGCAATGCAGCTTCCCCAAAGCAGAGCAGCATCCCCACAGCGGAGCAGCTTCCCCACAGCAAAGCAGCTTCCCCACAGCAAAGCAGCTTCCCCAGAGCAAAGCAGAGTCCCCACAGCAGAGCAGCTTCCTCAAAGCAAAGTAACATCCCCACAGTGGATCAGCTTCCCCTCAGCGGAGAAGCTTCCCCACATCAAAGCAGCTTCCCCACAGTGGAGCAGCTTTCCCACAGTGGAGCAGCTTCCCTACAGTGGAGCAGCTTCCCCCACAGCAAACCAATGTGCCCACTGCAAAGCAGCTTCCCCACAGTGGAACAGATTCCCCACAGCAAAGCAGATGCCCCACAGCATAGCAGCATCCCCACAGCAGAGCATTTTCCCCACAGCAAAGCAGCTTCCCCACAGCGGAGCAGCTTCGCCACAGCGCAGCAGAGTCCCCACAGTGGAGCAGCATCCCCACGGTGGAGCAGCTTCTCCACAGTGGAGCAGCTTCCACGCAGTAGAGGAGGATCCACAGAGCAAAGCAAGGTCCCCACAGTGGAGCAGCTTCCTCAAAGCAAAGCAACATCCTCACAGCATAGCAGCTCCCCACAGTGGAGCAGCTTTTCCACAGTGGAGCAGCTTACCGCAGCAAAGAAGCTTATCCACAGCAAACCAAAGTCCCCACAGCAAAGCAGCATCACCAGAACGGAGCAGCTTCCCCACAGCAAAGCAGCACCCCACAGCAAAGCAAGGTCCCCACAGCAGACCAGCTTCCACACAGCAAAGCAGCATCCCCACAGCGGAACATTTTCCCCAAAGCAAAGGAGCTTCGCAACAGCGGAGCAGCTTCGCAACAGTGGAGTAGGGTCCCCACAGTGGAGCAGCATCCCCACGGTGGAGCAGCTTCCCCACGGTGGAGCAGCTTCCCCACAGAAAAGCAGATGCCCCACAGCAAAGCAGCATCCCCACAGCGGAGCAGCTTCGCCACAACGCAGCAGAGTCGCCACAGTGGAGCATCATCCCCATGGTGCAGCAGCTTCTCCACAGTGGAGCAGCTTCTAAGCAGCAGAGGAGGATCCACAGAGCAAAGCAAGGTCCCCAACGTGGAGCAGCTTCCTCAAAGCAAAGGAACATCCTCACAGCAAAGCAGCTCCCCACAGTGGAGCAGCTTTCCCACAGTGGAGCAGCTTACCACAGCAAAGTAGCTTCCACAAAGCAAAGCAGCTTCCCCACAGTGGAGAAGCTTCCCCACAGCAAAGCAGCTTCGCCAGAGCAGAGCAGGTTCCACACAGCGAAGCATCTTCCCGACAGCGGAGCAGCATCCTCACATTGAAGTAGCTTCCCCACAGCAAAGCAGCTCCCCCACAGCAAAGCAGGGTCCCCACAGCAGAGCAGCTTCCACACAGCAAAGCAGCTCCCCACAGTGGAGCAGCTTTCCCACAGTGGAGCAGCTTACCACAGCAAATTAGCTTCCGCACAGCAAAGCAGCTTCCCCACAGTGGAGAAGCTTCCCCACAGCAAAGCAGCTTCCCCAGAGCAGAGCAGGTTCCACACAGCGAAGCAGCTTCCCCACAGCGGAGCAGCATCCTCACATCGAAGTACCTTCCCCACAGCAAAGCAGCTTCCCCACAGCAAACCAACGTCCCCACAGCAAAGCAGCATCCCCACAGTGGAGCAGCTTCCCCACAGCAAAGCTGCTCCCCACAGCAAAGCAGGGTCCCCACAGCAGAGCAGCTTCCACACAGCAAAGCAGCTTCCCAACAGCGGAACATTTTCCCCAATGCAAAGCAGTTTCCCAACAGCGGAGCAGCTTCACAACAGCGGAGTAGGGTCCCCACAGTGGAGCAGCATCCCCACGGTGGAGCAGCTTCCCCACAGCAAAGGAGGATCCACTGAGCAAAGCAGGGTCCCCACCGCGGAGCAGCTTCCTCAAAGCAAAGCAACATCCTCACAGCAAAGCTGCATCCCCAAAGCGGAGCAGCTTCCCCAGAGCAGAGCAGGTTCCACACAGCGAAGCAGCATCCGAATTGCGAAGAAGCATCCCCACAGCGGAGTTTCTTCCCCACAGCAAAGAAGCTTCCTCACAACGTAGCATCTTCCCCACATCAAAGGAGCTTCCCCAGAGTGGAGCAGATTCCCCACAGCAAAGGAGCTTCTCCACAGCAGAGTAGTTTCCCCACAGTGGAGCTGCTTCCCCACAATAAAGCAGTTTTCCCTTCAGCAGAGCAACTTCCACATATCAAAGCAGCTTGGAGCAGCTTCACCACAGCAGAGCAACTTACCCACAGCAAAGCAGCATCCCCAGAGTGGAGCGGCCTCCCCACAGCATTGCAGCTTCCCCACAGCAAAGCAGCATCCCCACAGAGGAGCAGCTTCCCCACAGCGGAGCAGCTTCCCCACAGCAAAGCAGCTTCCCCATAGCAAAGCAGCTTCCCCACAGCAATGCAGCTTCCCCACAGCAAAGCAGCTTCCCCACAGCAATGCAGCTTCCACACAGCAGAGCAACATCCCCATATCAAAGCAGCTTCCCCACAGCAAAGCGGCTTCCCCACAGTGGTGCAGCTTCCATACAGCAAAGCAGCTTCTGCAAAGCAGAGCAGTTTCCCCACAGCAGAGCAGCACCCTCCCAGCGGAGCAACTTCTCCAACGTGGAACAGCTTCCCCACAGCAAAGCAGCTTCCCCAGAGCGGAGCAGCTTTACCACAGTGGAGCAGTTTCCCTACAGCGAAGCAGCTTCCACACAGCAAACCAACGTCCCAACAGCAAAGCAGCTTCCCCACAGCGGGACAGCTTCCCCACAACAAAGCAGCTTCTCCACAGCAAAGCAGTGACCCAGAGCAACGCAGGGTCCTCACAGCAGAGCAGCTTCCCACAGCAAAGCAGCATCCCCACAGCCTAGCATCTACCTCACAGCAAAGCAGCATCCCAACAGCGGAACAGGTTCCCCTCAGCGGAGCAGAGCCCCACAGCAAAGCAGCTTCTGCTCAGCGAAGCATCATTCCCACAGTGGACTAGTTTGCCTACAGCGGACCAGCTTCCCCACAGCAAACCAACGTCCCCACAGCAAAGCAGCTTCCCCACAGCAAAGAAGCTTCCCCAGAGCAGAGCATGATCCTCACAGCACGGCAGCTTCCCCAAAGGAAAGCAGCTTCCCCACAGCAAAGCAGCATCCTCATAGCGGAGCATCTACATGACAGCAAAGCAGCATTAACAGAGCAGAGCTGCTTCCCCACAGTGGAGCAGCTTCCCAACAGCAAATTAGCTTCCCTACAGCGGAGCAGTTTCCCCACAGCAAAGCAGATTCCCCACAGCAAAGTCCCCAAAGTGGAGCAGCATCCCCACGGTGGAGCAGCTTCCCAACAGCAAAGCAGCTTCCCCAGAGCAGAGCAGGGTCCACACAGTGAAGCAGCATCCCCACAGTGGAGCAGCAAACTCACAGCGGAGCATCTTCCCCACAGCAAAGCAGCTTCGCCACAGCAAAGCAGGGTCCCCACAGCGGAGCAGCTTCCCCACAGCAAAGAAGCATCTCCACAGAGGAGCATCTACCTCACAGCAAAGCAGCATCCACATAGCAGAGCTGCTTCCCCACAGTGGAGCAGTTTCCCCACAGCAAAGCAGATTCCCCACAGCGGAGCATCTTCGCAACAGCGGAGTAGAGTCCCCACGGTGGAGCAGCATCCCCACGGGGGAGCATCTTCCCCACAGTGGAGCAGCTTCTCTTCAGCAGAGGAGGATCCACACAGCAAAGCAGGGTCCCCACAGCGGAGCAGCTTCCTCAAAGCAAAGCAACATCCCCACAGCGGAGCAGCTTCCCCACAGCAAAGCAGCTTCCCCAGAGCGGAGCAGCTTTCCCACAGTGGAGCAGTTTCCCTACAGTGGAGCAGCTTCCCCACAGCAAACCAACATCCCCAAAGCAAAGCAGCGTCCCCACAGTGGAGCAGCATCCCCACAGCGGAACATTTTCCCCAAAGCAAAGCAGCTTCCCAACAGCGGAGCAACTTCGCAACAGTGGAGTAGGGTCCCCACCGTGGAGTAGCATCCCCATGGTGGAGCAGCTTCCCCACGGTGGAGCAGCTTCCCCACAGCAAACCAACGTCCCCAAAGCAAAGCAGCGTCCCCACAGCAAAGCAGCTTCCCCAGAGCAGAGCAGCATCCCCACAGCAGAGCAGCTTCCCCACAGCAAAGCAGCTTCCCCACAGCAATGCAGATTCCCCACAGCGGAGCAGCTTCCCCACAGCAGAGCAGCTGCCCCACAGCAAAGCAGCTTCCCCACAGCAAAGCAGCTTCCCCAGAGCAATGCAGCTTCCCCACAGTGGAGCAGCATCCCCACAGCGGAGCAGCTTCCCCGCAGCAGAGCAGCTTCCTCAAAGCAAAGCAACATCCCCATAGTTGATCAGCTTCCCCTCAGAGGAGGAGCTTTCCCACATCAAAGCAGCTTCCCCACAGTGGAGCAGCTTTCCCACAGTGGAGCAGTTTCCCTACAGCGGAGCAGCTTCCCCCACAGCAAACCAACGTGCCCACTGCAAAGCAACTTTTCCACAGTGGAGCAGCTTCCCCACAGCAAAGCAGATGCCCGACAGCAAAGCAGCATCCCCACAGCGGAGCATTTTCCCCACAGCAAAGCAGCTTCCCCACAGCAGAGCAACTTTGCCACAGCGCAGCAGAGTCGCCAGAGTGGAGCAGCATTCCCACGATGGAGCAGCTACTCCACATTGGAGCAGCTTCCACGCAGCAGAGGAGGATTCACAGAGCAAAGCAAGGTCCCCACAGTGGAGCAGCTTCCTCAAAGCAAAGCAACATCCTCACAGCAAAGCAGCTCCCTAGAGTGGAGCAGCTTTCCCACAGTGGAGCAGCTTACCACATCAAAGTAGCTTCCACACAGCAAAGCAGCTTCCCCACAGTGGAGAAGCTTCCCCACAGCAAAGCAGCTTCCCCACAGTTTAGCAGCTTTCCCTCGGCAAAGCAGCTTCCCCACAGTAAAGCAGCTTCCCCAGAGCAGAGCAGGTTCCACACAGTGAAGCAGCTTCCCCACAGCAGAGCAGAATCCTCACATCGAAGTAGCTTCCCCACAGCAAAGCAGCTTCCACACAGCAAAGCAGGGTCCCCACAGCAGAGCAGCTTCCATACAGCAAAGCAGCATCCCCACAGCGGAACATTTTCCACAAAGCAAAAAGCTTGCCAACAGCGGAACAACTTCGCAACAGCGGAGTAGGGTCCCCACAGTGGAGCAGCATTCCCACGGTGGAGCAGCTTCCCCACGGTGGAGCAGCTTCCCCACAGCAAACCAACGTCCCCAAAGCAAAGCAGCGTCCCCACAGCAGAGCAGCATCCCCACAGCGGAGCAGCTTCCCCACAACAAAGCAGCTTCCCCACAGCAATGCAGGTTCCCCAAAGCAGAGCAGCATCCCCAAAGCGGAGCAGCTTCCCCACAGCAAAGCAGCTTCCCCACAGCAAAGCAGCTTCCCCAGAGCAAAGCAGTGTCCCCAAAGCAGAGCCGCTTCCTCAAAGCAAAGTAACATCCCCACAGTGGATCAGCTTCCCG
Organism: Carcharodon carcharias; assembly: GCF_017639515.1. Taxonomy (NCBI): domain Eukaryota; kingdom Metazoa; phylum Chordata; class Chondrichthyes; order Lamniformes; family Lamnidae; genus Carcharodon; species Carcharodon carcharias. Next base: position 33,229,743 of record NC_054483.1, read on the forward strand.
TCAGCGGAGGATCTTCCCCACATCAAAGCAGCTTCCCCACAGTGGAGCAGCTTTCCCACAGTGGAGCAGTTTCCCTACAGTGGAGCAGCTTCCCCCACAGCAAACCAATGTGCCCACTGCAAAGCAGCTTCCCCACAGTGGAACAGGTCCTCCACAGCAAAGCAGATGCCCCACAGCAAAGCAGCAACCCCACAGCAGAGCATTTTCCCCACAGCAAAGCAGCTTCCCCACAGCGGAGCAGCTTCGCCACAGCACAGCAGAGTCCCCACCGTGGAGCAGCATCCCCACGGTAGAGCAGCTTCTCCACAGTGGAGCAGCTTCCACGCAGCAGAGGAGGATCCACAGAGCAAAGCAAGGTTCCCACAGTGGAGCAGCTTCCTCAAAGCAAAGTAGCATCCTCACAGCATAGCAGCTCCCCACAGTGGAGCAGCCTTCTCTCAGTGGAGCAGCTTTCCACAGCAAAGAAGCTTCCCCTCAACAAACCAACGTCCCCACAGCAAAGCAGCATCCCCAGAGCGTAGTAGCTTCCCCACAGCAAAGCAGATGCCCCACAGCAAAGCAGCATCCCCACAGCGGAGCAGCTTCGCCACAGCGCAGCAGAGTCGCCACAGTGGAGCAGCATCGCCACGGTGGAGCAGCCTCTCCACAGTGGAGCAGCTTCCACGCAGCAGAGGAGGATCCACAGAGCGAAGCAAGGTCCCCAACGTGGAGCAGCTTCCTCAAAGCAAAGCAACATCCTCACAGCAAAGCAGCTCCCCACAGTTTTGCAGCTTTCCCTTGGCAAGCAGCTTCCCCACAGTAAAGCAGCTTCCCCAGAGCAGAGCAGGTTCCACACAGCGAAGCAGCGTCCGCACAGCGGAGCAGCATCTTTACATCGAAGTACCTTCCCCACAGCAAAGCAGCTTCTCCACAGCAAACCAACGTCCCCACAGCAAAGCAGCATCCCCACAGCGGAGCAGCTTCCCCACAGCAAAACAGCTCCCCACAGCAAAGCAGCTTCAACACAGCAAAGCAGGGTCCCCACAGCGGAGCAGCTTCCCCACAGCAAAGAAGCATCTCCACAGTGGAGCATCTACATCACAGCAAAACAGGATCCACATAGCAGAGCTGCTTCCCCACAGTGGAGCAGTTTCCCCAAAGCAAAGCAGCTTCCACAGAACAGAGCAGGATCCGCACAGCAAAATCAGCTTCCCCACAGCAAAGCAGATTCCCCACAGCGGAGCATCTTCGCAACAGCGGAGTAGAGTCCCCACAGTGGAGCAGCTTCCTCAAAGCAAAGCAACATCCCCACAGCGGAGCAGCATCCCCACAGCAAAGCAGCTTTCCCAGAGCGGAGCAGCTTTCCCACAGTGGAGCAGTTTCCCTACAGTGGAGCAGCTTCCCCACAGCAAACCAATGTCCCTAAAGCAAAGCAGCGTCCCCACAGCGGAGCAGCATCCCCACAGCGGAACAGCTTTCCCACAGCAAAGCAGCTTCCCCACAGCAATGCAGCTTCCCCACAGCAGAGCAGCATCCCCACAGCGGAGCAGCTTCCCCACAGCAAAGCAGCTTCCCCACAGCAGAGCAGCTTCCCCAGAGCAAAGCAGAGTCCCCATAGCAGAGCAGCTTCCTCAAAGCAAAGTAACATCCCCACAGTGGATCAGCTTCCCCTCAGCGGAGGAGCTTCCCCACATCAAAGCAGCTTCCCCACAGTGGAGCAGCTTTCCCACAGTGGAGCAGTTTCCCTACAGCGGAGCAGCTTCCCCCACAGCAAACCAACGTGCCCACTGCAAAGCAGCTTTCCCACAGTGGAGCAGCTTCCCCACAGCAAAGCAGATGCCCCACAGCAAAACAGCATCCCCACAGCGGAGCATTTTCCCCACAGCAAAACAGCATCCCCACAGCTGAGCAGCTTCGCCACAGCGCAGCAGCGTCCCCACAGTGGAGCAGCATCCCCACGGTGGAGCAGCTTCTCCACAGTGGAGCAGCTTGCACGCAGCAGAGGAGGATCCAAAGACCAAAGCCAGAACCCACAGTGGAGCAGCTTCCTCAAAGCAAAGCAACATCCTCACAGCAAAGCAGCTCCCCACAGTGGAGCAGCTTTCCCACAGTGGAGCAGCTTACCACAGCAAAGTAGCTTCCACACAGCAAAGCAGCTTCCCCACAGTGGAGAAGCTTCCCCACAGCAAAGCAGCTTCCCCACAGTTTAGCAGCTTTCCTTCGGCAAAGCAGCTTCCCCACAGTAAAGCAGCTTCCTCAGAGAAGAGCAGGTTCCACACAGCGAAGCAGCTTGCCCGGGGCGGAGCAGCATCCTCACATCAAAGTAGCTTCCCCACAGCAAAGCAGCTTCCCCACAGCAAAGCAGTGTCCCCACAACAGAGCGGCTTCCACACAGCAATGCAGCTCCCCACAGTGGAGCAGCTTTCCCACAGTGGAGCAGCTTATCACAGCAAAGCAGATTCCCCACAGCAAACCCACGTCCCCACAGCAAAGCAGCATCCCCACAGCGAAGCAGCTTCCCCACAGCAAAGCAGCTCCCGGCAGCAAAGCAGGGTCCCCACAGCAGAGCAGCTTCCACACAGCAAATCAGCTTCCCCGCAGCGGAACATTTTCCCCAAAGCAAAGCAGCTTCCCCACAGTGGAGCAGCTTCCGAACAGCAAATTAGCTTCCCTACAGTGGAGCAGTTTCCCCACAGCAAAGCAGATTCCCCACAGCAAAGTCCCCAAAGAGGAGCAGCATCCCCAAGGTGGAGCAGCTCCCCCACAGTGGAGCAGCTTTCCCACGGCAAAGCAGCTTCCCCAGAGCAGAGCAGGGTCCACACAGTGAAGCAGCATCCCCACAGTGGACCAGCAAACTCACAGCGGAGCATCTTCCCCACAGCAAAGCAGCTTCGCCACAGCAAAGCAGGGTCCCCACAGCGGAGCAGCTTCCCCACAGCAAAGAAGCATCTCCACAGTGGAGCATCTACCCTCACAGCAAAGCAGCATCCACATAGCAGAGCTGCTTCCCCACAGTGGAGCAGTTTCCCCACAGCAAAGCAGCTTCCACAGAACAGAGCAGGGTCCACACAGCGAAACAGCTTCCCCACAGCAAAGCAGATTCCCCACAGCGGAGCATCTTCGCAACAGCGGAGTAGAGTCCCCACAGTGGAGCAGCATCCCCACGGGGGAGCAGCTTCCCCACAGTGGAGCAGCTTCCCCACAGCAGAGGAGGATCCACACAGCAAAGCAGGGTCCCCACAGCGGAGCAGCTTCCTCAAAGCAAAGCAACATCCCCACAGCGGAGCAGCTTCCCCACAGCAAAGCAGCTTCCCCAGAGCGGAGCAGCTTTCCCACAGTGGAGCAGCTTCCCCACAGCAAACCAACATCCCCAAAGCAAAGCAGCGTCCCCACAGCGGAGCAGCATCCCCACAGCGGAGCAGCTTCCCCACAGCAAAGCAGCTTCCCCACAGCAATGCAGCTTCCCCACAGTGGAGCAGCATCCCCACAGCGGAGCAGCTGCACCTAGCAAAGCAGCTTCCCCACAGCAAAGCAGCTTCCCCAGAGGAATGCAGCTTCCCCACAGCGGAGCAGCTTCCTCAAAGCAAAGCAACTTCCCCATCGTTGATCAGCTTCCCCTCAGCGGAGGAGCTTCCCCACATCAAAGCAGCTTCCCCACAGTGGAGCTGCTTTCCCACAGTGGAGCAGTTTCCGTACAGCAGAGCAGCTTCCCCCACAGCAAACCAACGTGCCCACTGCAAAGCAGCTTTCCCACAGTGGAGCAGCTTCCCCACAGCAAAGCAGATGCCCGACAGCAAAGCAGCATCCCTACAGCAGAGCATTTTCCCCACAGCAAAGCAGCTTCCCCACAGCGGAGCAGCTTCGCCACAGCGCAGCAGAGTCCCCACAGTGGAGCAGCATTCCCACGGTCGAGCAGCATCCACGCAGCAGAGGAGGATCCACAGAGCAAAGCAAGGTCCCCACAGTGGAGCAGCTTCCTCAAAGCAAAGCAACATCCTCACAGCAAAGCAGCTCCCCACAGTGGAGCAGCTTTCCCACAGTGGAGCAGCTTACCACAGCAAAGTAGCTTCCACACAGCAAAGCAGCTTCCCCACAGTGCAGAAGCTTCCCCACAGCGAAGCATCTTCCCCACAGTTGTGCAGCTTTCCCTCGGCAAAGCAGCTTCACAACAGTAAAGCAGCTTCCCCAGAGCAGAGCAGGTTCCACACAGCGAAGCAGCTTCCCCACAGTGGAGCAGCATCCTCACATCGAAGTAGCTTCCCCACAGCAAAGCAGCTTCCCCACAACAAAGCATGGTCCACACAGCAGAGCAGCTTCCACAAAGCAAAGCAGCATCCCCACAGCGGAACATTTACCCCAAAGCAAAGCAGCTTCCCAACAGCGGAGCAGCTGCACAACAGCGGAGTAGGGTCCCCACAGTGGAGCAGCATCCCCACGGTGGAGCAGCTTCCCCACTGTGGAGCAGCTTCCCCACAGCAAACCAACGTCCCCAAAGCAAAGCAGCGTCCCCACAGTGGAGCAGCATCCCCACAGCGGAGCAGCTTCCCCACAACAAAGCAGCTTCCCCACAGCAATGCAGCTTCCCCAAAGCAGAGCAGCATCCCCACAGCGGAGCAGCTTCCCCACAGCAAAGCAGCTTCCCAACAGCAAAGCAGCTTCCCCAGAGCAAAGCAGAGTCCCCACAGCAGAGCAGCTTCCTCAAAGCAAAGTAACATCCCCACAGTGGATCAGCTTCCCCTCAGCGGAGGAGCTTCCCCACATCAAAGCAGCTTCCCCACAGTGGAGCAGCTTTCCCACAGTGGAGCAGTTTCCCTACAGTGGAGCAGCTTCCCCCACAGCAAACCAATGTGCCCACTGCAAAGCAGCTTCCCCACAGTGGAACAGCTTCCCCACAGCAAAGCAGATGCCCCACAGCAAAGGAGCATCCCCACAGCAGAGCATTTTCCCCACAGCAAAGCAGCTTTCCCACAGCGGAGCAGCTTCGCCACAGCGCAGCAGAGTCCCCACAGTGGAGCAGCATCCCCACGGTGGAGCAGCTTTTCCACAGTGGAGCAGCTTCCACGCAGTAGAGGAGGATCCACAGAGCAAAGCAAGGTCCCCACAGTGGAGCAGCTTCCTCAAAATAAAGCAACATCCTCACAGCATAGCAGCTCCCCACAGTGGAGCAGCTTTCCCACAGTGGAGCAGCTTCCCGCAGCAAAGAAGCTTCCCCACAGCAAACCAAAGTCCCCACAGCAAAGCAGCATCCCCAGAGCGGAGCAGCTTCCCCACAGCAAAGCAGCTCCCCACAGCAAAGCAAGGTCCCCACAGCAGAGCAGCTTCCACACAGCAAAGCAGCATCCCCACAGCGGAACAGTTTCCCCAAAGCAAAGGAGCTTCGCAACAGCGGAGCAGCTTCGCAACAGTGGAGTAGGGTCCCCACAGTGGAGCAGCATCCCCACGGTGGAGCAGCTTCCCCACGGTGGAGCAGCTTCCCCACAGAAAAGCAGATGCCCCACAGCAAAGCAGCATCCCCACAGTGGTGCAGCTTCACCACAACGCAGCAGAGTCGCCACAGTGGAGCATCATCCCCACGGTGCAGCAGCTTCTCCACAGTGGAGCAGCTTCCACGCAGCAGAGGAGGATCCACAGAGCAAAGCAAGGTCCCCAACGTGGACAGCTTCCTCAAAGCAAAGCAACATCCTCACAGCAAAGCAGCTCCCCACAGTGGAGCAGCTTTCCCACAGTGGAGCAGCTTACCACAGCAAAGTAGCTTCCACACAGCAAAGCAGCTTCCCCACAGTGGAGAAGCCTCCCCACAGCAAAGCAGCTTCCCCAGTGCAGAGCAGGTTCCACACAGCGAAGCAGCTTCCCCACAGCGGAGCAGCATCCTCACATCGAAGTAGCTTCCCCACAGCAAAGCAGCTTCCCCACAGCAAACCAACGTCCCCACAGCAAAGCAGCATCCCCACAGTGGAGCAGCTTCCCCACAGCAAAGCTGCTCCCCACAGCAAAGCAGGGTCCCCACAGCAGAGCAGCTTCCACACAGCAAAGCAGCTTCCCAACAGCGGAACATTTTCCCCAATGCAAAGCAGTTTCCCAACAGCGGAGCAGCTTCGCAACAGCGGAGTAGGGTCCCCACGGTGGAGCAGCTTCCCCACAGCAAAGGAGGATCCACAGAGCAAAGCAGGGTCCCCACCGCGGAGCAGCTTCCTCAAAGCAAAGCAACATCCTCACAGCAAAGCTGCTTCCCCACCGCGGAGCAGCTTCCTCAAAGCAAAGCAACATCCTCACAGCAAAGCTGCATCCCCAAAGCGGAGCAGCTTCCCCAGAGCAGAGCAGGTTCCACACAGCGAAGCAGCATCCCCATTGCGAAGAAGCATCCCCACAGCGGAGTTTCTTCCCCACAGCAAAGAAGCTTCCTCACAACGTAGCATCTTCCCCACAGCAAAGGAGCTTCCCCAGAGTGGAGCAGATTCCCCACAGCAAAGGAGCTTCTCCACAGCAGAATAGTTTCCCCACAGTGGAGCTGCTTCCCCACAATAAAGCAGTTTTCCCTTCAGCAGAGCAACTTCCACATATCAAAGCAGCTTGGAGCAGCTTCACCACAGCAGAGCAACTTACCCACAGCAAAGCAGCATCCCCAGAGTGGAGCGGCCTCCCCACAGCATTGCAGCTTCCCCACAGCAAAGCAGCATCCCCACAGAGGAGCAGCTTCCCCACAGCGGAGCAGCTTCCCCACAGCAAAGCAGCTTCCCCATAGCAAAGCAGCTTCCCCACAGCAATGCAGCTTCCCCACAGCAAAGCAGCTTCCCCACAATGGAGCAGCTTCCCCACAGTGGAGCAGTTTCCCAAAGCAAAGCGGCTTCCCCACAGCAATGCAGCTTCCACACAGCAGAGCAACATCCCCATATCAAAGCAGCTTCCCCACAGCAAAGCGGCTTCCCCACAGTGGTGCAGCTTCCATACAGCAAAGCAGCTTCTGCAAAGCAGAGCAGTTTCCCCACAGCAGAGCAGCACCCTCCCAGCGGAGCAACTTCTCCAACGTGGAACAGCTTCCCCACAGCAAAGCAGCTTCCCCAGAGCGGAGCAGCTTTACCACAGTGGAGCAGTTTCCCTACAGCGAAGCAGCTTCCACACAGCAAACCAACGTCCCAACAGCAAAGCAGCTTCCCCACAGCGGGACAGCTTCCCCACAGCAAAGCAGCTTCTCCACAGCAAAGCAGTGACCCAGAGCAACGCAGGGTCCTCACAGCAGAGCAGCTTCCCCACAGCAAAGCAGCATCCCCACAGCCTAGCATCTACCTCACAGCAAAGCAGCATCCCAACAGCGGAGCAGGTTCCCCTCAGCGGAGCACAGCCCCACAGCAAAGCAGCTTCTGCTCAGCGAAGCAGCTTTCCCACAGTGGACTACTTTCCCTACAGCGGACCAGCTTCCCCAAAGCAAACCAACGTCCCCACAGAAAAGCAGCTTCCCCACAGCAAAGAAGCTTCCCCAGAGCAGAGCAGGATCCTCACAGCACGGCAGCTTCCCCAAAGGAAAGCAGCTTCCCCACAGCAAAGCATGGTCCCAACTGCAGAGCAGCTTCCCCACAGCAAAGCAGCATCCTCATAGCGGAACATCTACATCACAGCAAAGCAGCATTAATAGAGCAGAGCTGCTTCCCCACAGTGGAGCAGCTTCCCAACAGCAAATTAGCTTCCCTACAGCGGAGCAGTTTCCCCACAGCAAAGCAGAGTCCCAACAGCAAAGTCCCCAAAGTGGAGCAGCATCCCGACGGTGGAGCAGCTTCCCAACAGCAAAGCAGCTTCCCCAGAGCAGAGCAGGGTCCACACAGTGAAGCAGCATCCCCACAGTGGAGCAGCAAACTCACAGCGGAGCATCTTCCCCACAGCAAAGCAGCTTCGCCACAGCAAAGCAGGGTCCCCACAGCGGAGCAGCTTCCCCTCAGCAAAGAAGCATCTCCACAGTGGAGCATCTACCTCACAGCAAAGCAGCATCCACATAGCAGAGCTGCTTCCCCACAGTGGAGCAGTTTCCCCACAGCAAAGCAGCTTCCACAGAACAGAGCAGGGTCCACACAGCAAAGCAGCTTCCCCACAGCAAAGCAGATTCCCCACAGCGGAGCATCTTCGCAACAGCGGAGTAGAGTCCCCACGGTGGAGCAGCATCCCCACGGGGGAGCAGCTTCCCCACAGTGGAGCAGCTTCTCCACAGCAGAGGAGGATCCACACAGCAAAGCAGGGTCCCCACAGCGGAGCAGCTTCCTCAAAGCAAAGCAACATCCCCACAGCGGAGCAGCTTCCCCACAGCAAAGCAGCTTCCCCAGAGCGGAGCAGCTTTCCCACAGTGGAGCAGTTTCCCTACAGTGGAGCAGCTTCCCCACAGCAAACCAACATCCCCAAAGCAAAGCAGTGTCCCCACAGCGGAGCAGCATCCCCACAGCAGAACATTTTCCCCAAAGCAAAGCAGCTTCCCAACAGCGGAGCAACTTCGCAACAGCGGAGTAGGGTCCCCATAGTGGAGCAGCATCCCCACGGTGGAGCAGCTTCCCCACGGTGGAGCAGCTTCCCCACAGCAAACCAACATCCCCAAAGCAAAGCAGCTTCCCCACAGCAATTCAGCTTCCCCAAAGCAGAGCATCATCCCCACAGCGGAGCAGCTTCCCCACAGCAAAGCAGCTTCCCCACAGCAATGCAGATTCCCCACAGCGGAGCAGCATCCCCACAGCAGAGCAGCTGCCCCACAGCAAAGCAGCTTCCCCACAGCAAAGCAGCTTCCCCAGAGCAATGCAGCTTCCCCACAGCGGAGCAGCATCCCCACAGCGGAGCAGCTTCCCCACAGCAGAGCAGCTTCCTCAAAGCAAAGCAACATCCCCATAGTTGATCAGCTTCCCCTCAGCGGAGGAGCTTCCCCACATCAAAGCAGCTTCCCCACAGTGGAGCAGCTTTCCCACAGTGGAGCAGTTTCCCTACAGCGGAGCAGCTTCCCCCACAGCAAACCAACGTGCCCACTGCAAAGCAGCTTTTCCACAGTGGAGCAGCTTCCCCACAGCAAAGCAGATGCCCGACAGCAAAGCAGCATCCCCGCAGCGGAGCATTTTCCCCACAGCAAAGCAGCTTCCCCACAGCAGAGCAGCTTTGCCACAGCGCAGCAGAGTCGCCACAGTGGAGCAGCATCCCCACGATGGAGCAGATACTCCACAGTGGAGCAGCTTCCACGCAGCAGAGGAGGATCCACAGAGCAAAGCAAGGTCCCCACAGTGGAGCAGCTTCCTCAAAGCAAAGCAACATCCTCACAGCAAAGCAGCTCCCCACAGTGGAGCAGCTTTCCCACAGTGGAGCAGCTAACCACAGCAAAGTAACTTCCATACAGCAAAGCAGCTTCCCCACAGTGGAGAAGCTTCCCCACAGCAAAGCAGCTTCCCCACAGTTTTGCAGCTTTCCCTCGGCAAAGCAGCTTCCCCACAGTAAAGCAGCTTCCCCAGAGCAGAGCAGGTTCCACACAGCGAAGCAGCTTCCCCACAGCAGAGCAGAATCATCACATCGAAGTAGCTTCCCCGCAGCAAAGCAGCTTCCGCACAGCAAATCAGGGTCCCCACAGCAGAGCAGCTTCCATACAGCAAAGCAGCATCCCCACAGCGGAACATTTTCCCCAAAGCAAAGCAGCTTCCCAACAGCGGAGTAGGGTCCCCACAGTGGAGCAGCATCCCCACGGTGGAGCAGCTTCCCCACGGTGGAGCAGCTTCCCCACAGCAAACCAACGTCCCCAAAGCAAAGCAGCGTTCCCACAGCGGAGCAGCATCCCCACAGCGGAGCAGCTTCCCCACAACAAAGCAGCTTCCCCACAGCAATGCAGCTTCCCCAAAGCAGAGCAGCATCTCCACAGCAGAGCAGCTTCCCCACAGCAAAGCAGCTTCCCCACAGCAAAGCAGCTACCCCAGAGCAAAGCAGAGTCCCCACAGCAGAGCAGCTTCCTCAAAGCAAAGTAACATCCCCACAGTGGATCAGCTTCCCCTCAGCGGAGGAGCTTCCCCACATCAAAGCAGCTTCCCCACAGTGGAGCAGCTTTCCCACAGTGGAGCAGTTTCCCTACAGTGGAGCAGCTTCCCCCACAGCAAACCAATGTGCCCACTGCAAAGCAGCTTCCCCACAGTGGAACAGCTTCCCCACAGCAAAGCAGATGCCCCACAGCAAAGCAGCATCCCCACAGCAGAGCATTTTCCCCACAACAAAGCAGCTTCCCCACAGCCGTGCAGCTTCGCCACAGCGCAGCAGAGTCCCCACAGTGGAGCAGCATCCCCACGGTGGTGCAGCTTCTCCACAGTGGAGCAGCTTCCACGCAGTAGAGGAGGATCCACAGAGCAAAGCAAGGTCCCCACAGTGGAGCAGCTTCCTCAAAGCAAAGCAACATCCTCACAGCATAGCAGCTCCCCACAGTGGAGCAGCTTTCCCACAGTGGAGCAGCTTACCGCAGCAAAGAAGCTTCCCCACAGCAAACCAAAGTCCCCACAGAAAAGCAGCATCCCCAGAACGGAGCAGCTTCCCCACAGCAAAGCAGCTCCCCGCAGCAAAGCAAGGTCCCCAAAGCAGAGCAGCTACCACACAGCAAAGCAGCATCCCCACAGCGGAACATTTTCCCCAAAGCAAAGGAGCTTCGCAACAGTGGAGCAGCTTCGCAACAGTGGAGTAGGGTCCCCACAGTGGAGCAGCATCCCCACGGTGGAGCAGCTTCCCCACGGTGGAGCAGCTTCCCCACAGCAAACCAACGTCCCCAAAGCAAAGCAGCGTTCCCACAGCGGAGCAGCATCCCCACAGCGGAGCAGCTTCCCCACAACAAAGCAGCTTCCCCACAGCAATGCAGCTTCCCCAAAGCAGAGCAGCATCTCCACAGCAGAGCTGCTTCCCCACAGCAAAGCAGCTTCCCCACAGCAAAGCAGCTACCCCAGAGCAAAGCAGAGTCCCCACAGCAGAGCAGCTTCCTCAAAGCAAAGTAACATCCCCACAGTGGATCAGCTTCCCCTCAGCGGAGGAGCTTCCCCACATCAAAGCAGCTTCCCCACAGTGGAGCAGCTTTCCCACAGTGGAGCAGTTTCCCTACAGTGGAGCAGCTTCCCCCACAGCAAACCAATGTGCCCACTGCAAAGCAGCTTCCCCACAGTGGAACAGCTTCCCCACAGCAAAGCAGATGCCCCACAGCAAAGCAGCATCCCCACAGCAGAGCATTTTCCCCACAACAAAGCAGCTTCCCCACAGCCGTGCAGCTTCGCCACAGCGCAGCAGAGTCCCCACAGTGGAGCAGCATCCCCACGGTGGAGCAGCTTCTCCACAGTGGAGCAGCTTCCACGCAGTAGAGGAGGATCCACAGAGCAAAGCAAGGTCCCCACAGTGGAGCAGCTTCCTCAAAGCAAAGCAACATCCTCACAGCATAGCAGCTCCCCACAGTGGAGCAGCTTTCCCACAGTGGAGCAGCTTACCGCAGCAAAGAAGCTTCCCCACAGCAAACCAAAGTCCCCACAGAAAAGCAGCATCCCCAGAACGGAGCAGCTTCCCCACAGCAAAGCAGCTCCCCGCAGCAAAGCAAGGTCCCCAAAGCAGAGCAGCTTCCACACAGCAAAGCAGCATCCCCACAGCGGAACATTTTCCCCAAAGCAAAGGAGCTTCGCAACAGCGGAGCAGCTTCGCAACTGTGGAGTAGGGTCCCCACAGTGGAGCAGCATCCCCACGGTGGAGCAGCTTCCCCACGGTGGAGCAGCTTCCCCACAGAAACGCAGATGCCCCACAGCAAAGCAGCATCCCCACAGCGGAGCAGCTTCGCCACAACGCAGCAGAGTCGCCACAATGGAGCATCATCCCCCCGGTGCAGCAGCTTCTCCACAGTGGAGCAGCTTCCACGCAGCAGAGGAGGATCCACAGAGCAAAGCATGGTCCCCAACGTGGAGCAGCTTCTTCAAAGCAAAGCAACATCCTCAGAGCAAAGCAGCTCCCCACAGTGGAGCAGCATTGCCACAGTGGAGCAGCTTACCACAGCAAAGTAGCTTCCACACAGCAAAGCAGCTTCCCCACAGTGGAGAAGCTTCCCCACAGCAAAGCAGCTTCCCCAGAGCAGAGCAGGTTCCACACAGCGAAGCAGCTTCCCCACAGCGGAGCAGCATCCTCACATCGAAGTAGCTTCCCCACAGCAAAGCAGCTTCCCCACAGCAAACCAACGTCCCCACAGCAAAGCAGCATCCCCACAGTGGAGCAGCTTCCCCACAGCAAAGCTGCTCCCCACAGCAAAGCAGGGTCCCCACAGCAGAGCAGCTTCCACACAGCAAAGCAGCTTCCCAACAGCGGAACATTTTCCCCAATGCAAAGCAGTTTCCCAACAGCGGAGCAGCTTCGCAACAGCGGAGTAGGGTACCCACAGTGGAGCAGCATCCCCACGGTGGAGCAGCTTCCCCACAGCAAAGGAGGATCCACAGAGCAAAGCAGGGTTCCCACCGCGGAGCAGCTTCCTCAAAGCAAAGCAACATCCGCACAGCAAAGTTGCTTCCCCACCGCGGAGCAGCTTCCTCAAAGCAAAGCAACATCCTCACAGCAAAGCTGCTTCCACCAAGCGGAGCAGTTTCCCCAGAGCAGAGCAGGTTCCACACAGCGAAGCAGCATCCCCATTGCGATGAAGCATCCCCACAGCGGAGTTTCTTTCCCACAGCAAAGGAGCTTCCCCAGAGTGGAGCAGATTCCCCACAGCAAAGGAGCTTCTCCACAGCAGAGTAGTTTCCCCACAGTGGAGCTGCTTCCCCACAATAAAGCAGTTTTCCCTTCAGCAGAGCAACTTCCCCATATCAAAGCAGCTTGGAGCAGCTTCACCACAGCAGAGCAACTTACCCACAGCAAAGCAGCATCACCAGAGTGGAGCGGCCTCCCCACAGCATTGCAGCTTCCCCACAGCAAAGCAGCATCCCCACAGAGGAGCAGCTTCCCCACAGCGGAGCAGCTTCCCCACAGCAAAGCAGCTTCCCCATAGCAAAGCAGCATCCCCACAGCAATGCAGCTTCCCCACAGCAAAGCAGCTTCCCCACAATGGAGCAGCTTCCCCACAGTGGAGCAGTTTCCCAAAGCAAAGCGGCTTCCCCACAGCAATGCAGCTTCCACACAGCAGAGCAACATCCCCATATCAAAGCAGCTTCCCCACAGCAAAGCGGCTTCAATACATTGGTGCAGCTTCCATACAGCAAAGCAGCTTCTGCAAAGCAGAGCAGTTTCCCCACAGCAGAGCAGCACCCTCCCAGCGGAGCAACTTCTCCAACGTGGAACAGCTTCCCCACAGCAAAGCAGCTTCCCCAGAGCGGAGCAGCTTTACCACAGTGGAGCAGTTTCCCTACAGCGAAGCAGCTTCCACACAGCAAACCAACGTCCCAACAGCAAAGCAGCTTCCCCACAGCAGGACAGCTTCCCCACAGCAAAGCAGCTTCTCCACAGCAAAGCAGTGACCCAGAGCAACGCAGGGTGCTCACAGCAGAGCAGATTCCCCACAGCAAAGCAGCATCCCCACAGCCTAGCATCTACCTCACAGCAAAGCAGCATCCCAACAGCGGAGCAGGTTCCCCTCAGCGGAGAAGAGCCCCACAGCAAAGCAGCTTCTGCTCAGCGAAGCAGCTTTCCCACAGTGGACTAGTTTCCCTACAGCGGACAAGCTTCCCCACAGCAAACCAACGTCCCCACAGCAAAGCAGCTTCCCCACAGCAAAGAAGCTTCCCCAGAGCAGAGCAGGATCCTCACAGCACGGCAGCTTCCCCAAAAGAAAGCAGCTTCCCCACAGCATAGCATGGTCCCAACTGCAGAGCAGCTTCCCCACAGCAAAGCAGCATCCTCATAGCGGAGCATCTACATCACAGCAAAGCAGCATTAATAGAGCAGAGCTGCTTCCCCACAGTGGATCAGCTTCCCAACAGCAAATTAGCTTCCCTACAGCGGAGCAGTTTCCCCACAGCAAAGCAGATTCCCCACAGCAAAGTCCCCAAAGTGGAGCAGCATCCCGACGGTGGAGCAGCTTCCCAACAGCAAAGCAGCTTCCCCAGAGCAGAGCAGGGTCCACACAGTGAAGCAGCATCCCCACAGTGGAGCAGCAAACTCACAGCGGAGCATCTTCCCCACAGCAAAGCAGCTTCGCCACAGCAAAGCAGGGTCCCCACAGCGGAGCAGCTTCCCCACAGCAAAGAAGCATCTCCACAGTGGAGCATCTACCTCACAACAAAGCAGCATCCACATAGCAGAGCTGCTTCCCCACTGTGGAACAGTTTCCCCACAGCAAAGCAGCTTCCACAGAACAGAGCAGGGTCCACACAGCAAAGCAGCTTCCCCACAGCAAAGCAGATTCCCCACAGCGGAGCATCTTCGCAACAGCGGAGTAGAGTCCCCACGGTGGAGCAGCATCCCCACGGGGGAGCAGCTTCCCCACAGTGGAGCAGCTTCTCCACAGCAGAGGAGGATCCACACAGCAAAGCAGGGTCCCCAAAGCGGAGCAGCTTCCTCAAAGCAAAGCAACATCCCCACAGCGGAGCAGCTTCCCCACAGCAAATCAGCTTCCCCAGAGCGGAGCAGCTTTCCCACAGTGGAGCAGTTTCCCTACAGTGGAGCAGCTTCCCCACAGCAAACCAACATCCCCAAAGCAAAGCAGCGTCCCCACAGCGGAGCAGCATCCCCACAGCAGAATATTTTCCCCAAAGCAAAGCAGCATCCCAACAGCGGAGCAACTTCGCAACAGCGGAGTAGGCTCCCCACAGTGGAGCAGCATCCCCACGGTGGAGCAGCTTCCCCACGGTGGAGCAGCTTCCCCACAGCAAACCAACATCCCCAAAGCAAAGCAGCGTCCCCACAGCAATTCAGCTTCCCCAAAGCAGAGCAGCATCCCCACAGCGGAGCAGCTTCCCCACAGCAAAGCAGCTTCCCCACAGCAATGCAGATTCCCCACAGCGGAGCAGCATCCCCACAGCAGAGCAGCTGCCCCACAGCAAAGCAGCTTACCCACAGCAAAGCAGCTTCACCAGAGCAATGCAGCTTCCCCAAAGCGGAGCAGCATCCCAACAGCGGAGCAGCTTCCCCACAGCAGAGCAGCTTCCTCAAAGCAAAGCAACATCCCCATAGTTGATCAGCATCCCCTCAGCGGAGGAGCTTCCCCACATCAAAGCAGCTTCCCCACAGTGGAGCAGCTTTCCCACAGTGGAGCAGTTTCCCTACAGCGGAGCAGCTTCCTCCACAGCAAACCAACGTGCCCACTGCAAAGCAGCTTTTCCACAGTGGAGCAGCTTCCCCACAGCAAAGCAGATGCCCGACAGCAAAGCAGCATCCCCACAGCGGAGCATTTTCCCCACAGCAAAGCAGCTTCCCCACAGCAGAGCAGCTTTGCCACAGCGCAGCAGAGTCGCCACAGTGGAGCAGCATCCCCACGATGGAGCAGCTACTCCACAGTGGAGCAGCTTCCACGCAGCAGAGGAGGATCCACAGAGCAAAGCAAGGTCCCCACAGTGGAGCAGCTTCCTCAAAGCAAAGCAACATCCTCACAGCAAAGCAGCTCCCCACAGTGGAGCAGCTTTCCCACAGTGGAGCAGCTTACCACAGCAAAGTAGCTTCCACACAGCAAAGCAGCTTCCCCACAGTGGAGAAGCTTCCCCACAGCAAAGCAGCTTCCCCACAGTTTTGCAGCTTTCCCTCGGCAAAGCAGCTTCCCCACAGTAAAGCAGCTTCCCCAGAGCAGAGCAGGTTCCACACAGCGAAGCAGCTTCCCCACAGCAGAGCAGAATCCTCACATCGAAGTCGCTTCCCCGCAACAAAGCAGCTTCCGCTCAGCAAAGCAGGGTCCCCACAGCAGAGCAGCTGCCCCACAGCAAAGCAGCTTCCCCACAGCAAAGCAGCTACCCCACATCAATTCAGCTTCCCCACAGCGGAGCAGCATCCCAACAGCAGAGCAGCTTCCCCACAGCAGAGCAGCTTCCTCAAAGCAAAGCAACATCCCCATAGTTGATCAGCTTCCCCTCAGTGGAGGAGCTTCCCCACATCAAAGCAGCTTTCCCACAGTGGAGCAGCTTTCCCACAGTGGAGCAGTTTCCCTACAGCGGAGCAGCTTCCCCCACAGCAAACCAACGTGCCCACTGCAAAGCAGCTTTTCAACAGTGGAGAAGCTTCCCCACAGCAAAGCAAATGCCCGACAGCAAAGCAGCATCCCCACAGCGGAGCATTTTCCCCACAGCAAAGCAGCTTCCCCACAGCAGAGCAGCTTTGCCACAGCGCAGCAGAGTCGCCACAGTGGAGCAGCATCCCCACGATGGAGCAGCTACTCCACAGTGGAGCAGCTTCCACGCAGCAGAGGAGGATCCACAGAGCAAAGCAAGGTCCCCACAGTGGAGCAGCTTCCTCAAAGCAAAGCAACATCCTCACAGCAAAGCAGCTCCCCACAGTGGAGCAGCTTTCCCACAGTGGAGCAGCTAACCACAGCAAAGTAGCTTCCACACAGCAAAGCAGCTTCCCCACAGTGGAGAAGCTTCCCCACAGCGAAGCAGCTTCCCCACAGTTTAGCAGCTTTCCCTCGGCAAAGCAGCTTCCCCACAGTAAAGCAGCTTCCCCAGAGCAGAGCAGGTTCGACACATCGAAGCAGCTTCCCCAAAGCAGAGCAGAATCCTCGCATCGAAGTAGCTTCCCCACAGCAAAGCAGCTTCCGCACAGCAAAGCAGGGTCCCCACAGCAGAGTAGCTTCCATACAGCAAAGCAGCATCCTCACAGCGGAACATTTTCCACAAAGCAAAGCAACTTGCCAACAGCGGAGCAACTTCGCAACAGCGGAGTAGGGTCCCCACAGTGGAGCAGCATCCCCACGGTGGAGCAGCTTCCCCACGGTGGAGCAACTTCCCCACAGCAAACCAACGTCCCCAAAGCAAAGCAGAGTCCCCACAGCGGAGCAGCATCCCCACAGCGGAGCAGTTTCCCCACAACAAAGCAGCTTCCACACAGCAATGCAGCTTCCCCAAAGCAGAGCAGCATCCCCAAAGCGGAGCAGTTTCCCCACAGCAAAGCAGCTTCCCCACAGCAAAGCAGCTTCCCCAGAGCAAAGCAGAGTCCCCAAAGCAGAGCAGCTTCCTCAAAGCAAAGTAACATCCCCACAGTGGATCAGTTTCCCCTCAGCGGAGGAGATTCCCCACATCAAAGCAGCTTCCCCACAGTGGAGCAGCTTTCCCACAGTGGAGCAGTTTCCCTACAGTGGAGCAGCTTCCCCCACAGCAAACCAATGTGCCCACTGCAAAGCAGCTTCCCCACAGTGGAACAGCTTCCCCACAGCAAAGCAGATGCCCCACAGCAAAGCAGCATCCCCACAGCAGAGCACTTTCCCCACAGCAAAGCAGCTTCCCCACAGCGGAGCAGCTTCCCCACAGCAAAGCAGCTCCCCACAGCAAAGCAGATTCACCACAGCATAGCAGGGTCCCCACAGCGGAGCAGCTTTCCCACAGCAAAGAAGCATCTCCACAGTGGAGCATCTACCTCACAGCAAAACAGCATCCACATAGCAGAGCTGCTTCCCCACAGTGGAGCAGTTTCCCCACAGCAAAGCAGCTTCTACAGAACAGAGCCGGGTCCACACAGCAAATCAGCTTCCCCACAGCAAAGCAGATTCCCCACAGCGGAGCATCTTCGCAACAGCGGAGTAGAGTCCCCACAGTGGAGCAGCATCCCCACGGGGGAGCATCTTCCCCATAGTGGAGCAGCTTCCCCACAGCAGAGGAGGCTCCACACAGCAAAGCAGGGTCCCCACAGTGGAGCAGCTTCCTCAAAGCAAAGCAACATCCCCACAGCGGAGCAGCTTCCCCACAGCAAAGCAGCTTTCCCAGAGCGGAGCAGCTTTCCCACAGTGGAGCAGTTTCCCTACAGTGGAGCAGCTTCCCCACAGCAAACCAATGTCCCTAAAGAAAAGCAGCGTCCCCACAGCGGAGCAACATCCCCACAGCGGAACAGCTTTCCCACAGCAAAGCAGCTTCCCCACAGCAATGCAGCTTCCCCACAGCAGAGCAGCATCCCCACAGCGGAGCAGCTTCCCCACAGCAAAGCAGCATCCCCACAGCAGAGCAGCTGCCCCAGAGCAAAGCAGAGTCCCCACAGCAGAGCAGCTTCCTCAAAGCAAAGTAAAATTCCAACAGTGGATCAGCTTCCCCTCAGTGGAGGAGCTTCCCCACATCAAAGCAGCTTCCCCACAGTGTAGCAGCTTTCCCACAGTGGAGCAGTTTCCCTACAGCAGAGCTGCTTCCCCCACAGCAAACCAACGTGCCCACTGCAAAGCAGCTTTCCCACAGTGGAGCAGCTTCCCCACAGAAAAGCAAATGCCCCACAGCAAAACAGCATCCCCACAGCGGAGCATTTTCCCCAAAGCAAAACAGCATCCCCACAGCTGAGCAGCTTCGCCACAACGCAGCAGAGTCCCCACAGTGGAGCAGCATCCCCACGGTGGAGCAGCTTCTCCACAGTGGAGCAGCTACCACGCAGCAGAGGAGGATCCAAAGAGCAAAGCCAGAACCCACAGTGGAGCAGCTTCCTCAAAGCAAAGCAACATCCTCACAGCAAAGCAGCTCCCCACAGTGGTGCTGCTTTTCCACAGTGGAGCAGCTTACCACAGCAAAGTAGCTTCCACACAGCAAAGCAGCTTCCCCACAGTGGAGAAGCTTCCCCACAGCAAAGCAGCTTCCCCATAGTTTAGCAGCTTTCCCTCGGCAAAGCAGCTTCCCCACAGTAAAGCAGATGCCCGACAGCAAAGCAGCATCCCCACAGCGGAGCATTTTCCCCACTGCAAAGCAGCTTTTCCACAGTGGAGCAGCTTCCCCACAGCAAAGCAGATGCCCGACAGCAAAGCAGCATCCCCACAGCAGAGCATTTTCCCCACAGCAAAGCAGCTTCCCCACAGCAGAGCAGCTTTGCCACAGCGCAGCAGAGTCGCCACAGTGGAGCAGCATCCCCACGATGGAGCAGCTACTCCACAGTGGAGCAGCTTCCACGCAGCAGAGGAGGATCCACAGAGCAAAGCAAGGTCCCCACAGTGGAGCAGCTTCCTCAAAGCAAAGCAACATCCTCACAGCAAAGCAGCTCCCCACAGTGGAGCAGCTTTCCCACAGTGGAGCAGCTTACCACAGCAAAGTAGCTTCCACACAGCAAAGCAGCTTCCCCACAGTGGAGAAGCTTCCCCACAGCAAAGCAGCTTCCCCACAGTTTTGCAGCTTTCCCTCGGCAAAGCAGCTTCCCCACAGTAAAGCAGCTTCCCCAGAGCAGAGCAGGTTCCACACAGCGAAGCAGCTTCCCCACAGCAGAGCAGAATCCTCACATCGAAGTCGCTTCCCCGCAACAAAGCAGCTTCCGCTCAGCAAAGCAGGGTCCCCACAGCAGAGCAGCTGCCCCACAGCAAAGCAGCTTCCCCACAGCAAAGCAGCTACCCCACATCAATTCAGCTTCCCCACAGCGGAGCAGCATCCCAACAGCAGAGCAGCTTCCCCACAGCAGAGCAGCTTCCTCAAAGCAAAGCAACATCCCCATAGTTGATCAGCTTCCCCTCAGCGGAGGAGCTTCCCCACATCAAAGCAGCTTTCCCACAGTGGAGCAGCTTTCCCACAGTGGAGCAGTTTCCCTACAGCGGAGCAGCTTCCCCCACAGCAAACCAACGTGCCCACTGCAAAGCAGCATTTCAACAGTGGAGAAGCTTCCCCACAGCAAAGCAAATGCCCGACAGCAAAGCAGCATCCCCACAGCGGAGCATTTTCCCCACAGCAAAGCAGCTTCCCCACAGCAGAGCAGCTTTGCCACAGCGCAGCAGAGTCGCCACAGTGGAGCAGCATCCCCACGATGGAGCAGCTACTCCACAGTGGAGCAGCTTCCACGCAGCAGAGGAGGATCCACAGAGCAAAGCAAGGTCCCCACAGTGGAGCAGCTTCCTCAAAGCAAAGCAACATCCTCACAGCAAAGCAGCTCCCCACAGTGGAGCAGCTTTCCCACAGTGGAGCAGCTAACCACAGCAAAGTAGCTTCCACACAGCAAAGCAGCTTCCCCACAGTGGAGAAGCTTCCCCACAGCGAAGCAGCTTCCCCACAGTTTAGCAGCTTTCCCTCGGCAAAGCAGCTTCCCCACAGTAAAGCAGCTTCCCCAGAGCAGAGCAGGTTCGACACATCGAAGCAGCTTCCCCAAAGCAGAGCAGAATCCTCACATCGAAGTAGCTTCCCCACAGCAAAGCAGCTTCCGCACAGCAAAGCAGGGTCCCCACAGCAGAGTAGCTTCCATACAGCAAAGCAGCATCCTCACAGCGGAACATTTTCCACAAAGCAGCTTCCTCAAAGCAAAGTAACATCCCCACAGTGGATCAGCTTCCCCTCAGCGGAGGAGCTTCCCCACATCAAAGCAGCTTCCCCACAGTGGAGCAGCTTTCCCACAGTGGAGCAGTTTCCCTACAGCGGAGCTGCTTCCCCCACAGCAAACCAACGTGCCAACTGCAAAGCAGCTTTCCCACAGTGGAGCAGCTTCCCCACAGCAAAGCAGATGCCCCACAGCAAAACAGCATCCCCACAGCGGAGCATTTTCCCCACAGCCAAACAGCATCCCCACAGCTGAGCAGCTTCGCCACAGCGCAGCAGCGTCCCCACAGTGGAGCAGCATCCCCACGGTGGAGCAGCTACTCCACAGTGGAGCAGCTTGCACGCAGCAGAGGAGGATCCAAAGACCAAAGCCAGAACCCACAGTGGAGCAGCTTCCTCAAAGCAAAGCAACATCCTCACAGCAAAGCAGCTCCCCACAGTGGAGCAGCTTTCCCACAGTGGAGCAGCTTACCACAGCAAAGTAGCTTCCACACAGCAAAGCAGCTTCCCCACAGTGGAGAAGCTTCCCCACAGCAAAGCAGCTTCCCCACAGTTTAGCAGCTTTCCCTCGGCAAAGCAGCTTCCCCACAGTAAAGCAGCTTCCTCAGAGAAGAGCAGGTTCCACACAGCGAAGCAGCTTGCCCGGGGCGGAGCAGCATCCTCACATCAAAGTAGCTTCCCCACAGCAAAGCAGCTTCCCCACAGCAAAGCAGTGTCCCCACAGCAGAGCGGCTTCCACACAGCAATGCAGCTCCCCACAGTGGAGCAGCTTTCCCACAGTGGAGCAGCTTATCACAGCAAAGCAGATTCCCCACAGCAAACCCACGTCCCCACAGCAAAGCAGCATCCCCACAGCGAAGCAGCTTCCCCACAGCAAAGCAGCTCCCGGCAGCAAAGCAGGGTCCCCACAGCAGAGCAGCTTCCACACAGCAAATCAGCTTCCCCGCAGCGGAACATTTTCCCCAAAGCAAAGCAGCTTCCCCACAGTGGAGCAGCTTCCGAACAGCAAATTAGCTTCCCTACAGTGGAGCAGTTTCCCCACAGCAAAGCAGATTCCCCACAGCAAAGTCCCCAAAGAGGAGCAGCATCCCCAAGGTGGAGCAGCTCCCCCACAGTGGAGCAGCTTTCCCACGGCAAAGCAGCTTCCCCAGAGCAGAGCAGGGTCCACACAGTGAAGCAGCATCCCCACAGTGGACCAGCAAACTCACAGCGGAGCATCTTCCCCACAGCAAAGCAGCTTCGCCACAGCAAAGCAGGGTCCCCACAGCGGAGCAGCTTCCCCACAGCAAAGAAGCATCTCCACAGTGGAGCATCTACCCTCACAGCAAAGCAGCATCCACATAGCAGAGCTGCTTCCCCACAGTGGAGCAGTTTCCCCACAGCAAAGCAGCTTCCACAGAACAGAGCAGGGTCCACACAGCGAAACAGCTTCCCCACAGCAAAGCAGATTCCCCACAGCGGAGCATCTTCGCAACAGCGGAGTAGAGTCCCCACAGAGGAGCAGCATCCCCACGGGGGAGCAGCTTCCCCACAGTGGAGCAGCTTCCCCACAGCAGAGGAGGATCCACACAGCAAAGCAGGGTCCCCACAGCGGAGCAGCTTCCTCAAAGCAAAGCAACATCCCCACAGCGGAGCAGCTTCCCCACAGCAAAGCAGCTTCCCCAGAGCGGAGCAGCTTTCCCACAGTGGAGCAGCTTCCCCACAGCAAACCAACATCCCCAAAGCAAAGCAGCGTCCCCACAGCGGAGCAGCATCCCCACAGCGGAGCAGCTTCCCCACAGCAAAGCAGCTTCCCCACAGCAATGCAGCTTCCCCACAATGGAGCAGCATCCCCACAGCGGAGCAGCTGCACCTAGCAAAGCAGCTTCCCCACAGCAAAGCAGCTTCCCCAGAGGAATGCAGCTTCCCCACAGCGGAGCAGCTTCCTCAAAGCAAAGCAACTTCCCCATAGTTGATCAGCTTCCCCTCAGCGGAGGAGCTTCCCCACATCAAAGCAGCTTCCCCACAGTGGAGCTGCTTTCCCACAGTGGAGCAGTTTCCGTACAGCAGAGCAGCTTCCCCCACAGCAAACCAACGTGCCCACTGCAAAGCAGCTTTCCCACAGTGGAGCAGCTTCCCCACAGCAAAGCAGATGCCCGACAGCAAAGCAGCATCCCTACAGCAGAGCATTTTCCCCACAGCAAAGCAGCTTCCCCACAGCGGAGCAGCTTCGCCACAGCGCAGCAGAGTCCCCACAGTGGAGCAGCATTCCCACGGTGGAGCAGCATCCACGCAGCAGAGGAGGATCCACAGAGCAAAGCAAGGTCCCCACAGTGGAGCAGCTTCCTCAAAGCAAAGCAACATCCTCACAGCAAAGCAGCTCCCCACAGTGGAGCAGCTTTCCCACAGTGGAGCAGCTTACCACAGCAAAGTAGCTTCCACACAGCAAAGCAGCTTCCCCACAGTGCAGAAGCTTCCCCACAGCGAAGCATCTTCACCACAGTTGTGCAGCTTTCCCTCGGCAAAGCAGCTTCACAACAGTAAAGCAGCTTCCCCAGAGCAGAGCAGGTTCCACACAGCGAAGCAGCTTCCCCACAGTGGAGCAGCATCCTCACACCGAAGTAGCTTCCCCACAGCAAAGCAGCTTCCCCACAACAAAGCATGGTCCACACAGCAGAGCAGCTTCCACAAAGCAAAGCAGCATCCCCACAGCGGAACATTTACCCCAAAGCAAAGCAGCTTCCCAACAGCGGAGCAGCTGCACAACAGCGGAGTAGGGTCCCCACAGTGGAGCAGCATCCCCACGGTGGAGCAGCTTCCCCACTGTGGAGCAGCTTCCCCACAGCAAACCAACGTCCCCAAAGCAAAGCAGCGTCCCCACAGTGGAGCAGCATCCCCACAGCGGAGCAGCTTCCCCACAACAAAGCAGCTTCCCCACAGCAATGCAGCTTCCCCAAAGCAGAGCAGCATCCCCACAGCGGAGCAGCTTCCCCACAGCAAAGCAGCTTCCCAACAGCAAAGCAGCTTCCCCAGAGCAAAGCAGAGTCCCCACAGCAGAGCAGCTTCCTAAAAGCAAAGTAACATCCCCACAGTGGATCAGCTTCCCCTCAGCGGAGGAGCTTCCCCACATCAAAGCAGCTTCCCCACAGTGGAGCAGCTTTCCCACAGTGGAGCAGTTTCCCTACAGTGGAGCAGCTTCCCCCACAGCAAACCAATGTGCCCACTGCAAAGCAGCTTCCCCACAGTGGAACAGCTTCCCCACAGCAAAGCAGATGCCCCACAGCAAAGGAGCATCCCCACAGCAGAGCATTTTCCCCACAGCAAAGCAGCTTTCCCACAGCGGAGCAGCTTCGCCACAGCGCAGCAGAGTCCCCACAGTGGAGCAGCATCCCCACGGTGGAGCAGCTTTTCCACAGTGGAGCAGCTTCCACGCAGTAGAGGAGGATCCACAGAGCAAAGCAAGGTCCCCACAGTGGAGCAGCTTCCTCAAAATAAAGCAACATCCTCACAGCATAGCAGCTCCCCACAGTGGAGCAGCTTTCCCACAGTGGAGCAGCTTCCCGCAGCAAAGCAGCTTCCCCACAGCAAACCAAAGTCCCCACAGCAAAGCAGCATCCCCAGAGCGGAGCAGCTTCCCCACAGCAAAGCAGCTCCCCACAGCAAAGCAAGGTCCCCACAGCAGAGCAGCTTCCACACAGCAAAGCAGCATCCCCACAGCGGAACAGTTTCCCCAAAGCAAAGGAGCTTCGCAACAGCGGAGCAGCTTCGCAACAGTGGAGTAGGGTCCCCACAGTGGAGCAGCATCCCCACGGTGGAGCAGCTTCCCCACGGTGGAGCAGCTTCCCCACAGAAAAGCAGATGCCCCACAGCAAAGCAGCATCCCCACAGTGGTGCAGCTTCACCACAACGCAGCAGAGTCGCCACAGTGGAGCATCATCCCCACGGTGCAGCAGCTTCTCCACAGTGGAGCAGCTTCCACGCAGCAGAGGAGGATCCACAGAGCAAAGCAAGGTCCCCAACGTGGACAGCTTCCTCAAAGCAAAGCAACATCCTCACAGCAAAGCAGCTCCCCACAGTGGAGCAGCTTTCCCACAGTGGAGCAGCTTACCACAGCAAAGTAGCTTCCACACAGCAAAGCAGCTTCCCCACAGTGGAGAAGCCTCCCCACAGCAAAGCAGCTTCCCCAGTGCAGAGCAGGTTCCACACAGCGAAGCAGCTTCCCCACAGCGGAGCAGCATCCTCACATCGAAGTAGCTTCCCCACAGCAAAGCAGCTTCCCCACAGCAAACCAACGTCCCCACAGCAAAGCAGCATCCCCACAGTGGAGCAGCTTCCCCACAGCAAAGCTGCTCCCCACAGCAAAGCAGGGTCCCCACAGCAGAGCAGCTTCCACACAGCAAAGCAGCTTCCCAACAGCGGAACATTTTCCCCAATGCAAAGCAGTTTCCCAACAGCGGAGCAGCTTCGCAACAGCGGAGTAGGGTCCCCACGGTGGAGCAGCTTCCCCACAGCAAAGGAGGATCCACAGAGCAAAGCAGGGTCCCCACCGCGGAGCAGCTTCCTCAAAGCAAAGCAACATCCTCACAGCAAAGCTGCTTCCCCACCGCGGAGCAGCTTCCTCAAAGCAAAGCAACATCCTCACAGCAAAGCTGCATCCCCAAAGCGGAGCAGCTTCCCCAGAGCAGAGCAGGTTCCACACAGCGAAGCAGCATCCCCATTGCGAAGAAGCATCCCCACAGCGGAGTTTCTTCCCCACAGCAAAGAAGCTTCCTCACAACGTAGCATCTTCCCCACAGCAAAGGAGCTTCCCCAGAGTGGAGCAGATTCCCCACAGCAAAGGAGCTTCTCCACAGCAGAATAGTTTCCCCACAGTGGAGCTGCTTCCCCACAATAAAGCAGTTTTCCCTTCAGCAGAGCAACTTCCACATATCAAAGCAGCTTGGAGCAGCTTCACCACAGCAGAGCAACTTACCCACAGCAAAGCAGCATCCCCAGAGTGGAGCGGCCTCCCCACAGCATTGCAGCTTCCCCACAGCAAAGCAGCATCCCCACAGAGGAGCAGCTTCCCCACAGCGGAGCAGCTTCCCCACAGCAAAGCAGCTTCCCCATAGCAAAGCAGCTTCCCCACAGCAATGCAGCTTCCCCACAGCAAAGCAGCTTCCCCACAATGGAGCAGCTTCCCCACAGTGGAGCAGTTTCCCAAAGCAAAGCGGCTTCCCCACAGCAATGCAGCTTCCACACAGCAGAGCAACATCCCCATATCAAAGCAGCTTCCCCACAGCAAAGCGGCTTCCCCACAGTGGTGCAGCTTCCATACAGCAAAGCAGCTTCTGCAAAGCAGAGCAGTTTCCCCACAGCAGAGCAGCACCCTCCCAGCGGAGCAACTTCTCCAACGTGGAACAGCTTCCCCACAGCAAAGCAGCTTCCCCAGAGCGGAGCAGCTTTACCACAGTGGAGCAGTTTCCCTACAGCGAAGCAGCTTCCACACAGCAAACCAACGTCCCAACAGCAAAGCAGCTTCCCCACAGCGGGACAGCTTCCCCACAGCAAAGCAGCTTCTCCACAGCAAAGCAGTGACCCAGAGCAACGCAGGGTCCTCACAGCAGAGCAGCTTCCCCACAGCAAAGCAGCATCCCCACAGCCTAGCATCTACCTCACAGCAAAGCAGCATCCCAACAGCGGAGCAGGTTCCCCTCAGCGGAGCACAGCCCCACAGCAAAGCAGCTTCTGCTCAGCGAAGCAGCTTTCCCACAGTGGACTACTTTCCCTACAGCGGACCAGCTTCCCCAAAGCAAACCAACGTCCCCACAGAAAAGCAGCTTCCCCACAGCAAAGAAGCTTCCCCAGAGCAGAGCAGGATCCTCACAGCACGGCAGCTTCCCCAAAGGAAAGCAGCTTCCCCACAGCAAAGCATGGTCCCAACTGCAGAGCAGCTTCCCCACAGCAAAGCAGCATCCTCATAGCGGAACATCTACATCACAGCAAAGCAGCATTAATAGAGCAGAGCTGCTTCCCCACAGTGGAGCAGCTTCCCAACAGCAAATTAGCTTCCCTACAGCGGAGCAGTTTCCCCACAGCAAAGCAGAGTCCCAACAGCAAAGTCCCCAAAGTGGAGCAGCATCCCGACGGTGGAGCAGCTTCCCAACAGCAAAGCAGCTTCCCCAGAGCAGAGCAGGGTCCACACAGTGAAGCAGCATCCCCACAGTGGAGCAGCAAACTCACAGCGGAGCATCTTCCCCACAGCAAAGCAGCTTCGCCACAGCAAAGCAGGGTCCCCACAGCGGAGCAGCTTCCCCTCAGCAAAGAAGCATCTCCACAGTGGAGCATCTACCTCACAGCAAAGCAGCATCCACATAGCAGAGCTGCTTCCCCACAGTGGAGCAGTTTCCCCACAGCAAAGCAGCTTCCACAGAACAGAGCAGGGTCCACACAGCAAAGCAGCTTCCCCACAGCAAAGCAGATTCCCCACAGCGGAGCATCTTCGCAACAGCGGAGTAGAGTCCCCACGGTGGAGCAGCATCCCCACGGGGGAGCAGCTTCCCCACAGTGGAGCAGCTTCTCCACAGCAGAGGAGGATCCACACAGCAAAGCAGGGTCCCCACAGCGGAGCAGCTTCCTCAAAGCAAAGCAACATCCCCACAGCGGAGCAGCTTCCCCACAGCAAAGCAGCTTCCCCAGAGCGGAGCAGCTTTCCCACAGTGGAGCAGTTTCCCTACAGTGGAGCAGCTTCCCCACAGCAAACCAACATCCCCAAAGCAAAGCAGTGTCCCCACAGCGGAGCAGCATCCCCACAGCAGAACATTTTCCCCAAAGCAAAGCAGCTTCCCAACAGCGGAGCAACTTCGCAACAGCGGAGTAGGGTCCCCATAGTGGAGCAGCATCCCCACGGTGGAGCAGCTTCCCCACGGTGGAGCAGCTTCCCCACAGCAAACCAACATCCCCAAAGCAAAGCAGCTTCCCCACAGCAATTCAGCTTCCCCAAAGCAGAGCATCATCCCCACAGCGGAGCAGCTTCCCCACAGCAAAGCAGCTTCCCCACAGCAATGCAGATTCCCCACAGCGGAGCAGCATCCCCACAGCAGAGCAGCTGCCCCACAGCAAAGCAGCTTCCCCACAGCAAAGCAGCTTCCCCAGAGCAATGCAGCTTCCCCACAGCGGAGCAGCATCCCCACAGCGGAGCAGCTTCCCCACAGCAGAGCAGCTTCCTCAAAGCAAAGCAACATCCCCATAGTTGATCAGCTTCCCCTCAGCGGAGGAGCTTCCCCACATCAAAGCAGCTTCCCCACAGTGGAGCAGCTTTCCCACAGTGGAGCAGTTTCCCTACAGCGGAGCAGCTTCCCCCACAGCAAACCAACGTGCCCACTGCAAAGCAGCTTTTCCACAGTGGAGCAGCTTCCCCACAGCAAAGCAGATGCCCGACAGCAAAGCAGCATCCCCGCAGCGGAGCATTTTCCCCACAGCAAAGCAGCTTCCCCACAGCAGAGCAGCTTTGCCACAGCGCAGCAGAGTCGCCACAGTGGAGCAGCATCCCCACGATGGAGCAGATACTCCACAGTGGAGCAGCTTCCACGCAGCAGAGGAGGATCCACAGAGCAAAGCAAGGTCCCCACAGTGGAGCAGCTTCCTCAAAGCAAAGCAACATCCTCACAGCAAAGCAGCTCCCCACAGTGGAGCAGCTTTCCCACAGTGGAGCAGCTAACCACAGCAAAGTAACTTCCATACAGCAAAGCAGCTTCCCCACAGTGGAGAAGCTTCCCCACAGCAAAGCAGCTTCCCCACAGTTTTGCAGCTTTCCCTCGGCAAAGCAGCTTCCCCACAGTAAAGCAGCTTCCCCAGAGCAGAGCAGGTTCCACACAGCGAAGCAGCTTCCCCACAGCAGAGCAGAATCATCACATCGAAGTAGCTTCCCCGCAGCAAAGCAGCTTCCGCACAGCAAATCAGGGTCCCCACAGCAGAGCAGCTTCCATACAGCAAAGCAGCATCCCCACAGCGGAACATTTTCCCCAAAGCAAAGCAGCTTCCCAACAGCGGAGTAGGGTCCCCACAGTGGAGCAGCATCCCCACGGTGGAGCAGCTTCCCCACGGTGGAGCAGCTTCCCCACAGCAAACCAACGTCCCCAAAGCAAAGCAGCGTTCCCACAGCGGAGCAGCATCCCCACAGCGGAGCAGCTTCCCCACAACAAAGCAGCTTCCCCACAGCAATGCAGCTTCCCCAAAGCAGAGCAGCATCTCCACAGCAGAGCTGCTTCCCCACAGCAAAGCAGCTTCCCCACAGCAAAGCAGCTACCCCAGAGCAAAGCAGAGTCCCCACAGCAGAGCAGCTTCCTCAAAGCAAAGTAACATCCCCACAGTGGATCAGCTTCCCCTCAGCGGAGGAGCTTCCCCACATCAAAGCAGCTTCCCCACAGTGGAGCAGCTTTCCCACAGTGGAGCAGTTTCCCTACAGTGGAGCAGCTTCCCCCACAGCAAACCAATGTGCCCACTGCAAAGCAGCTTCCCCACAGTGGAACAGCTTCCCCACAGCAAAGCAGATGCCCCACAGCAAAGCAGCATCCCCACAGCAGAGCATTTTCCCCACAACAAAGCAGCTTCCCCACAGCCGTGCAGCTTCGCCACAGCGCAGCAGAGTCCCCACAGTGGAGCAGCATCCCCACGGTGGAGCAGCTTCTCCACAGTGGAGCAGCTTCCACGCAGTAGAGGAGGATCCACAGAGCAAAGCAAGGTCCCCACAGTGGAGCAGCTTCCTCAAAGCAAAGCAACATCCTCACAGCATAGCAGCTCCCCACAGTGGAGCAGCTTTCCCACAGTGGAGCAGCTTACCGCAGCAAAGAAGCTTCCCCACAGCAAACCAAAGTCCCCACAGAAAAGCAGCATCCCCAGAACGGAGCAGCTTCCCCACAGCAAAGCAGCTCCCCGCAGCAAAGCAAGGTCCCCAAAGCAGAGCAGCTTCCACACAGCAAAGCAGCATCCCCACAGCGGAACATTTTCCCCAAAGCAAAGGAGCTTCGCAACAGCGGAGCAGCTTCGCAACAGTGGAGTAGGGTCCCCACAGTGGAGCAGCATCCCCACGGTGGAGCAGCTTCCCCACGGTGGAGCAGCTTCCCCACAGAAACGCAGATGCCCCACAGCAAAGCAGCATCCCCACAGCGGAGCAGCTTCGCCACAACGCAGCAGAGTCGCCACAATGGAGCATCATCCCCCCGGTGCAGCAGCTTCTCCACAGTGGAGCAGCTTCCACGCAGCAGAGGAGGATCCACAGAGCAAAGCATGGTCCCCAACGTGGAGCAGCTTCTTCAAAGCAAAGCAACATCCTCAGAGCAAAGCAGCTCCCCACAGTGGAGCAGCATTGCCACAGTGGAGCAGCTTACCACAGCAAAGTAGCTTCCACACAGCAAAGCAGCTTCCCCACAGTGGAGAAGCTTCCCCACAGCAAAGCAGCTTCCCCAGAGCAG
Organism: Carcharodon carcharias; assembly: GCF_017639515.1. NCBI lineage: Eukaryota > Metazoa > Chordata > Chondrichthyes > Lamniformes > Lamnidae > Carcharodon > Carcharodon carcharias. Next base: position 33,259,489 of record NC_054483.1, read on the forward strand.
AGCAGGTTCCACACAGCGAAGCAGCTTCCCCACAGCGGAGCAGCATCCTCACATCGAAGTAGCTTCCCCACAGCAAAGCAGCTTCCCCACAGCAAACCAACGTCCCCACAGCAAAGCAGCATCCCCACAGTGGAGCAGCTTCCCCACAGCAAAGCTGCTCCCCACAGCAAAGCAGGGTCCCCACAGCAGAGCAGCTTCCACACAGCAAAGCAGCTTCCCAACAGCGGAACATTTTCCCCAATGCAAAGCAGTTTCCCAACAGCGGAGCAGCTTCGCAACAGCGGAGTAGGGTACCCACAGTGGAGCAGCATCCCCACGGTGGAGCAGCTTCCCCACAGCAAAGGAGGATCCACAGAGCAAAGCAGGGTTCCCACCGCGGAGCAGCTTCCTCAAAGCAAAGCAACATCCGCACAGCAAAGTTGCTTCCCCACCGCGGAGCAGCTTCCTCAAAGCAAAGCAACATCCTCACAGCAAAGCTGCTTCCACCAAGCGAAGCAGTTTCCCCAGAGCAGAGCAGGTTCCACACAGCGAAGCAGCATCCCCATTGCGATGAAGCATCCCCACAGCGGAGTTTCTTTCCCACAGCAAAGGAGCTTCCCCAGAGTGGAGCAGATTCCCCACAGCAAAGGAGCTTCTCCACAGCAGAGTAGTTTCCCCACAGTGGAGCTGCTTCCCCACAATAAAGCAGTTTTCCCTTCAGCAGAGCAACTTCCCCATATCAAAGCAGCTTGGAGCAGCTTCACCACAGCAGAGCAACTTACCCACAGCAAAGCAGCATCACCAGAGTGGAGCGGCCTCCCCACAGCATTGCAGCTTCCCCACAGCAAAGCAGCATCCCCACAGAGGAGCAGCTTCCCCACAGCGGAGCAGCTTCCCCACAGCAAAGCAGCTTCCCCATAGCAAAGCAGTATCCCCACAGCAATGCAGCTTCCCCACAGCAAAGCAGCTTCCCCACAATGGAGCAGCTTCCCCACAGTGGAGCAGTTTCCCAAAGCAAAGCGGCTTCCCCACAGCAATGCAGCTTCCACACAGCAGAGCAACATCCCCATATCAAAGCAGCTTCCCCACAGCAAAGCGGCTTCAATACATTGGTGCAGCTTCCATACAGCAAAGCAGCTTCTGCAAAGCAGAGCAGTTTCCCCACAGCAGAGCAGCACCCTCCCAGCGGAGCAACTTCTCCAACGTGGAACAGCTTCCCCACAGCAAAGCAGCTTCCCCAGAGCGGAGCAGCTTTACCACAGTGGAGCAGTTTCCCTACAGCGAAGCAGCTTCCACACAGCAAACCAACGTCCCAACAGCAAAGCAGCTTCCCCACAGCAGGACAGCTTCCCCACAGCAAAGCAGCTTCTCCACAGCAAAGCAGTGACCCAGAGCAACGCAGGGTGCTCACAGCAGAGCAGATTCCCCACAGCAAAGCAGCATCCCCACAGCCTAGCATCTACCTCACAGCAAAGCAGCATCCCAACAGCGGAGCAGGTTCCCCTCAGCGGAGAAGAGCCCCACAGCAAAGCAGCTTCTGCTCAGCGAAGCAGCTTTCCCACAGTGGACTAGTTTCCCTACAGCGGACAAGCTTCCCCACAGCAAACCAACGTCCCCACAGCAAAGCAGCTTCCCCACAGCAAAGAAGCTTCCCCAGAGCAGAGCAGGATCCTCACAGCACGGCAGCTTCCCCAAAAGAAAGCAGCTTCCCCACAGCATAGCATGGTCCCAACTGCAGAGCAGCTTCCCCACAGCAAAGCAGCATCCTCATAGCGGAGCATCTACATCACAGCAAAGCAGCATTAATAGAGCAGAGCTGCTTCCCCACAGTGGATCAGCTTCCCAACAGCAAATTAGCTTCCCTACAGCGGAGCAGTTTCCCCACAGCAAAGCAGATTCCCCACAGCAAAGTCCCCAAAGTGGAGCAGCATCCCGACGGTGGAGCAGCTTCCCAACAGCAAAGCAGCTTCCCCAGAGCAGAGCAGGGTCCACACAGTGAAGCAGCATCCCCACAGTGGAGCAGCAAACTCACAGCGGAGCATCTTCCCCACAGCAAAGCAGCTTCGCCACAGCAAAGCAGGGTCCCCACAGCGGAGCAGCTTCCCCACAGCAAAGAAGCATCTCCACAGTGGAGCATCTACCTCACAACAAAGCAGCATCCACATAGCAGAGCTGCTTCCCCACTGTGGAACAGTTTCCCCACAGCAAAGCAGCTTCCACAGAACAGAGCAGGGTCCACACAGCAAAGCAGCTTCCCCACAGCAAAGCAGATTCCCCACAGCGGAGCATCTTCGCAACAGCGGAGTAGAGTCCCCACGGTGGAGCAGCATCCCCACGGGGGAGCAGCTTCCCCACAGTGGAGCAGCTTCTCCACAGCAGAGGAGGATCCACACAGCAAAGCAGGGTCCCCAAAGCGGAGCAGCTTCCTCAAAGCAAAGCAACATCCCCACAGCGGAGCAGCTTCCCCACAGCAAATCAGCTTCCCCAGAGCGGAGCAGCTTTCCCACAGTGGAGCAGTTTCCCTACAGTGGAGCAGCTTCCCCACAGCAAACCAACATCCCCAAAGCAAAGCAGCGTCCCCACAGCGGAGCAGCATCCCCACAGCAGAATATTTTCCCCAAAGCAAAGCAGCATCCCAACAGCGGAGCAACTTCGCAACAGCGGAGTAGGCTCCCCACAGTGGAGCAGCATCCCCACGGTGGAGCAGCTTCCCCACGGTGGAGCAGCTTCCCCACAGCAAACCAACATCCCCAAAGCAAAGCAGCGTCCCCACAGCAATTCAGCTTCCCCAAAGCAGAGCAGCATCCCCACAGCGGAGCAGCTTCCCCACAGCAAAGCAGCTTCCCCACAGCAATGCAGATTCCCCACAGCGGAGCAGCATCCCCACAGCAGAGCAGCTGCCCCACAGCAAAGCAGCTTACCCACAGCAAAGCAGCTTCACCAGAGCAATGCAGCTTCCCCAAAGCGGAGCAGCATCCCAACAGCGGAGCAGCTTCCCCACAGCAGAGCAGCTTCCTCAAAGCAAAGCAACATCCCCATAGTTGATCAGCTTCCCCTCAGCGGAGGAGCTTCCCCACATCAAATCAGCTTCCCCACAGTGGAGCAGCTTTCCCACAGTGGAGCAGTTTCCCTACAGCGGAGCAGCTTCCTCCACAGCAAACCAACGTGCCCACTGCAAAGCAGCTTTTCCACAGTGGAGCAGCTTCCCCACAGCAAAGCAGATGCCCGACAGCAAAGCAGCATCCCCACAGCGGAGCATTTTCCCCACAGCAAAGCAGCTTCCCCACAGCAGAGCAGCTTTGCCACAGCGCAGCAGAGTCGCCACAGTGGAGCAGCATCCCCACGATGGAGCAGCTACTCCACAGTGGAGCAGCTTCCACGCAGCAGAGGAGGATCCACAGAGCAAAGCAAGGTCCCCACAGTGGAGCAGCTTCCTCAAAGCAAAGCAACATCCTCACAGCAAAGCAGCTCCCCACAGTGGAGCAGCTTTCCCACAGTGGAGCAGCTTACCACAGCAAAGTAGCTTCCACACAGCAAAGCAGCTTCCCCACAGTGGAGAAGCTTCCCCACAGCAAAGCAGCTTCCCCACAGTTTTGCAGCTTTCCCTCGGCAAAGCAGCTTCCCCACAGTAAAGCAGCTTCCCCAGAGCAGAGCAGGTTCCACACAGCGAAGCAGCTTCCCCACAGCAGAGCAGAATCCTCACATCGAAGTCGCTTCCCCGCAACAAAGCAGCTTCCGCTCAGCAAAGCAGGGTCCCCACAGCAGAGCAGCTGCCCCACAGCAAAGCAGCTTCCCCACAGCAAAGCAGCTACCCCACATCAATTCAGCTTCCCCACAGCGGAGCAGCATCCCAACAGCAGAGCAGCTTCCCCACAGCAGAGCAGCTTCCTCAAAGCAAAGCAACATCCCCATAGTTGATCAGCTTCCCCTCAGTGGAGGAGCTTCCCCACATCAAAGCAGCTTTCCCACAGTGGAGCAGCTTTCCCACAGTGGAGCAGTTTCCCTACAGCGGAGCAGCTTCCCCCACAGCAAACCAACGTGCCCACTGCAAAGCAGCTTTTCAACAGTGGAGAAGCTTCCCCACAGCAAAGCAAATGCCCGACAGCAAAGCAGCATCCCCACAGCGGAGCATTTTCCCCACAGCAAAGCAGCTTCCCCACAGCAGAGCAGCTTTGCCACAGCGCAGCAGAGTCGCCACAGTGGAGCAGCATCCCCACGATGGAGCAGCTACTCCACAGTGGAGCAGCTTCCACGCAGCAGAGGAGGATCCACAGAGCAAAGCAAGGTCCCCACAGTGGAGCAGCTTCCTCAAAGCAAAGCAACATCCTCACAGCAAAGCAGCTCCCCACAGTGGAGCAGCTTTCCCACAGTGGAGCAGCTAACCACAGCAAAGTAGCTTCCACACAGCAAAGCAGCTTCCCCACAGTGGAGAAGCTTCCCCACAGCGAAGCAGCTTCCCCACAGTTTAGCAGCTTTCCCTCGGCAAAGCAGCTTCCCCACAGTAAAGCAGCTTCCCCAGAGCAGAGCAGGTTCGACACATCGAAGCAGCTTCCCCAAAGCAGAGCAGAATCCTCGCATCGAAGTAGCTTCCCCACAGCAAAGCAGCTTCCGCACAGCAAAGCAGGGTCCCCACAGCAGAGTAGCTTCCATACAGCAAAGCAGCATCCTCACAGCGGAACATTTTCCACAAAGCAAAGCAACTTGCCAACAGCGGAGCAACTTCGCAACAGCGGAGTAGGGTCCCCACAGTGGAGCAGCATCCCCACGGTGGAGCAGCTTCCCCACGGTGGAGCAACTTCCCCACAGCAAACCAACGTCCCCAAAGCAAAGCAGAGTCCCCACAGCGGAGCAGCATCCCCACAGCGGAGCAGTTTCCCCACAACAAAGCAGCTTCCACACAGCAATGCAGCTTCCCCAAAGCAGAGCAGCATCCCCAAAGCGGAGCAGTTTCCCCACAGCAAAGCAGCTTCCCCACAGCAAAGCAGCTTCCCCAGAGCAAAGCAGAGTCCCCAAAGCAGAGCAGCTTCCTCAAAGCAAAGTAACATCCCCACAGTGGATCAGTTTCCCCTCAGCGGAGGAGATTCCCCACATCAAAGCAGCTTCCCCACAGTGGAGCAGCTTTCCCACAGTGGAGCAGTTTCCCTACAGTGGAGCAGCTTCCCCCACAGCAAACCAATGTGCCCACTGCAAAGCAGCTTCCCCACAGTGGAACAGCTTCCCCACAGCAAAGCAGATGCCCCACAGCAAAGCAGCATCCCCACAGCAGAGCACTTTCCCCACAGCAAAGCAGCTTCCCCACAGCGGAGCAGCTTCCCCACAGCAAAGCAGCTCCCCACAGCAAAGCAGATTCACCACAGCATAGCAGGGTCCCCACAGCGGAGCAGCTTTCCCACAGCAAAGAAGCATCTCCACAGTGGAGCATCTACCTCACAGCAAAACAGCATCCACATAGCAGAGCTGCTTCCCCACAGTGGAGCAGTTTCCCCACAGCAAAGCAGCTTCTACAGAACAGAGCCGGGTCCACACAGCAAATCAGCTTCCCCACAGCAAAGCAGATTCCCCACAGCGGAGCATCTTCGCAACAGCGGAGTAGAGTCCCCACAGTGGAGCAGCATCCCCACGGGGGAGCATCTTCCCCATAGTGGAGCAGCTTCCCCACAGCAGAGGAGGCTCCACACAGCAAAGCAGGGTCCCCACAGTGGAGCAGCTTCCTCAAAGCAAAGCAACATCCCCACAGCGGAGCAGCTTCCCCACAGCAAAGCAGCTTTCCCAGAGCGGAGCAGCTTTCCCACAGTGGAGCAGTTTCCCTACAGTGGAGCAGCTTCCCCACAGCAAACCAATGTCCCTAAAGAAAGCAGCGTCCCCACAGCGGAGCAACATCCCCACAGCGGAACAGCTTTCCCACAGCAAAGCAGCTTCCCCACAGCAATGCAGCTTCCCCACAGCAGAGCAGCATCCCCACAGCGGAGCAGCTTCCCCACAGCAAAGCAGCTTCCCCACAGCAGAGCAGCTGCCCCAGAGCAAAGCAGAGTCCCCACAGCAGAGCAGCTTCCTCAAAGCAAAGTAAAATTCCAACAGTGGATCAGCTTCCCCTCAGTGGAGGAGCTTCCCCACATCAAAGCAGCTTCCCCACAGTGTAGCAGCTTTCCCACAGTGGAGCAGTTTCCCTACAGCGGAGCTGCTTCCCCCACAGCAAACCAACGTGCCCACTGCAAAGCAGCTTTCCCACAGTGGAGCAGCTTCCCCACAGAAAAGCAAATGCCCCACAGCAAAACAGCATCCCCACAGCGGAGCATTTTCCCCAAAGCAAAACAGCATCCCCACAGCTGAGCAGCTTCGCCACAACGCAGCAGAGTCCCCACAGTGGAGCAGCATCCCCACGGTGGAGCAGCTTCTCCACAGTGGAGCAGCTACCACGCAGCAGAGGAGGATCCAAAGAGCAAAGCCAGAACCCACAGTGGAGCAGCTTCCTCAAAGCAAAGCAACATCCTCACAGCAAAGCAGCTCCCCACAGTGGTGCTGCTTTTCCACAGTGGAGCAGCTTACCACAGCAAAGTAGCTTCCACACAGCAAAGCAGCTTCCCCACAGTGGAGAAGCTTCCCCACAGCAAAGCAGCTTCCCCACAGTTTAGCAGCTTTCCCTCGGCAAAGCAGCTTCCCCACAGTAAAGCAGATGCCCGACAGCAAAGCAGCATCCCCACAGCGGAGCATTTTCCCCACTGCAAAGCAGCTTTTCCACAGTGGAGCAGCTTCCCCACAGCAAAGCAGATGCCCGACAGCAAAGCAGCATCCCCACAGCAGAGCATTTTCCCCACAGCAAAGCAGCTTCCCCACAGCAGAGCAGCTTTGCCACAGCGCAGCAGAGTCGCCACAGTGGAGCAGCATCCCCACGATGGAGCAGCTACTCCACAGTGGAGCAGCTTCCACGCAGCAGAGGAGGATCCACAGAGCAAAGCAAGGTCCCCACAGTGGAGCAGCTTCCTCAAAGCAAAGCAACATCCTCACAGCAAAGCAGCTCCCCACAGTGGAGCAGCTTTCCCACAGTGGAGCAGCTTACCACAGCAAAGTAGCTTCCACACAGCAAAGCAGCTTCCCCACAGTGGAGAAGCTTCCCCACAGCAAAGCAGCTTCCCCACAGTTTTGCAGCTTTCCCTCGGCAAAGCAGCTTCCCCACAGTAAAGCAGCTTCCCCAGAGCAGAGCAGGTTCCACACAGCGAAGCAGCTTCCCCACAGCAGAGCAGAATCCTCACATCGAAGTCGCTTCCCCGCAACAAAGCAGCTTCCGCTCAGCAAAGCAGGGTCCCCACAGCAGAGCAGCTGCCCCACAGCAAAGCAGCTTCCCCACAGCAAAGCAGCTACCCCACATCAATTCAGCTTCCCCACAGCGGAGCAGCATCCCAACAGCAGAGCAGCTTCCCCACAGCAGAGCAGCTTCCTCAAAGCAAAGCAACATCCCCATAGTTGATCAGCTTCCCCTCAGCGGAGGAGCTTCCCCACATCAAAGCAGCTTTCCCACAGTGGAGCAGCTTTCCCACAGTGGAGCAGTTTCCCTACAGCGGAGCAGCTTCCCCCACAGCAAACCAACGTGCCCACTGCAAAGCAGCATTTCAACAGTGGAGAAGCTTCCCCACAGCAAAGCAAATGCCCGACAGCAAAGCAGCATCCCCACAGCGGAGCATTTTCCCCACAGCAAAGCAGCTTCCCCACAGCAGAGCAGCTTTGCCACAGCGCAGCAGAGTCGCCACAGTGGAGCAGCATCCCCACGATGGAGCAGCTACTCCACAGTGGAGCAGCTTCCACGCAGCAGAGGAGGATCCACAGAGCAAAGCAAGGTCCCCACAGTGGAGCAGCTTCCTCAAAGCAAAGCAACATCCTCACAGCAAAGCAGCTCCCCACAGTGGAGCAGCTTTCCCACAGTGGAGCAGCTAACCACAGCAAAGTAGCTTCCACACAGCAAAGCAGCTTCCCCACAGTGGAGAAGCTTCCCCACAGCGAAGCAGCTTCCCCACAGTTTAGCAGCTTTCCCTCGGCAAAGCAGCTTCCCCACAGTAAAGCAGCTTCCCCAGAGCAGAGCAGGTTCGACACATCGAAGCAGCTTCCCCAAAGCAGAGCAGAATCCTCACATCGAAGTAGCTTCCCCACAGCAAAGCAGCTTCCGCACAGCAAAGCAGGGTCCCCACAGCAGAGTAGCTTCCATACAGCAAAGCAGCATCCTCACAGCGGAACATTTTCCACAAAGCAGCTTCCTCAAAGCAAAGTAACATCCCCACAGTGGATCAGCTTCCCCTCAGCGGAGGAGCTTCCCCACATCAAAGCAGCTTCCCCACAGTGGAGCAGCTTTCCCACAGTGGAGCAGTTTCCCTACAGCGGAGCTGCTTCCCCCACAGCAAACCAACGTGCCAACTGCAAAGCAGCTTTCCCACAGTGGAGCAGCTTCCCCACAGCAAAGCAGATGCCCCACAGCAAAACAGCATCCCCACAGCGGAGCATTTTCCCCACAGCCAAACAGCATCCCCACAGCTGAGCAGCTTCGCCACAGCGCAGCAGCGTCCCCACAGTGGAGCAGCATCCCCACGGTGGAGCAGCTTCTCCACAGTGGAGCAGCTTGCACGCAGCAGAGGAGGATCCAAAGACCAAAGCCAGAACCCACAGTGGAGCAGCTTCCTCAAAGCAAAGCAACATCCTCACAGCAAAGCAGCTCCCCACAGTGGAGCAGCTTTCCCACAGTGGAGCAGCTTACCACAGCAAAGTAGCTTCCACACAGCAAAGCAGCTTCCCCACAGTGGAGAAGCTTCCCCACAGCAAAGCAGCTTCCCCACAGTTTAGCAGCTTTCCCTCGGCAAAGCAGCTTCCCCACAGTAAAGCAGCTTCCTCAGAGAAGAGCAGGTTCCACACAGCGAAGCAGCTTGCCCGGGGCGGAGCAGCATCCTCACATCAAAGTAGCTTCCCCACAGCAAAGCAGCTTCCCCACAGCAAAGCAGTGTCCCCACAGCAGAGCGGCTTCCACACAGCAATGCAGCTCCCCACAGTGGAGCAGCTTTCCCACAGTGGAGCAGCTTATCACAGCAAAGCAGATTCCCCACAGCAAACCCACGTCCCCACAGCAAAGCAGCATCCCCACAGCGAAGCAGCTTCCCCACAGCAAAGCAGCTCCCGGCAGCAAAGCAGGGTCCCCACAGCAGAGCAGCTTCCACACAGCAAATCAGCTTCCCCGCAGCGGAACATTTTCCCCAAAGCAAAGCAGCTTCCCCACAGTAGAGCAGCTTCCGAACAGCAAATTAGCTTCCCTACAGTGGAGCAGTTTCCCCACAGCAAAGCAGATTCCCCACAGCAAAGTCCCCAAAGAGGAGCAGCATCCCCAAGGTGGAGCAGCTCCCCCACAGTGGAGCAGCTTTCCCACGGCAATGCAGCTTCCCCAGAGCAGAGCAGGGTCCACACAGTGAAGCAGCATCCCCACAGTGGACCAGCAAACTCACAGCGGAACATCTTCCCCACAGCAAAGCAGCTTCGCCACAGCAAAGCAGGGTCCCCACAGCGGAGCAGCTTCCCCACAGCAAAGAAGCATCTCCACAGTGGAGCATCTACCCTCACAGCAAAGCAGCATCCACATAGCAGAGCTGCTTCCCCACAGTGGAGCAGTTTCCCCACAGCAAAGCAGCTTCCACAGAACAGAGCAGGGTCCACACAGCGAAACAGCTTCCCCACAGCAAAGCAGATTCCCCACAGCGGAGCATCTTCGCAACAGCGGAGTAGAGTCCCCACAGTGGAGCAGCATCCCCACGGGGGAGCAGCTTCCCCACAGTGGAGCAGCTTCCCCACAGCAGAGGAGGATCCACACAGCAAAGCAGGGTCCCCACAGCGGAGCAGCTTCCTCAAAGCAAAGCAACATCCCCACAGCGGAGCAGCTTCCCCACAGCAAAGCAGCTTCCCCAGAGCGGAGCAGCTTTCCCACAGTGGAGCAGCTTCCCCACAGCAAACCAACATCCCCAAAGCAAAGCAGCGTCCCCACAGCGGAGCAGCATCCCCACAGCGGAGCAGCTTCCCCACAGCAAAGCAGCTTCCCCACAGCAATGCAGCTTCCCCACAGTGGAGCAGCATCCCCACAGCGGAGCAGCTGCACCTAGCAAAGCAGCTTCCCCACAGCAAAGCAGCTTCCCCAGAGGAATGCAGCTTCCCCACAGCGGAGCAGCTTCCTCAAAGCAAAGCAACTTCCCCATAGTTGATCAGCTTCCCCTCAGCGGAGGAGCTTCCCCACATCAAAGCAGCTTCCCTACAGTGGAGCTGCTTTCCCACAGTGGAGCAGTTTCCGTACAGCAGAGCAGCTTCCCCCACAGCAAACCAACGTGCCCACTGCAAAGCAGCTTTCCCACAGTGGAGCAGCTTCCCCACAGCAAAGCAGATGCCCGACAGCAAAGCAGCATCCCTACAGCAGAGCATTTTCCCCACAGCAAAGCAGCTTCCCCACAGCGGAGCAGCTTCGCCACAGCGCAGCAGAGTCCCCACAGTGGAGCAGCATTCCCACGGTGGAGCAGCATCCACGCAGCAGAGGAGGATCCACAGAGCAAAGCAAGGTCCCCACAGTGGAGCAGCTTCCTCAAAGCAAAGCAACATCCTCACAGCAAAGCAGCTCCCCACAGTGGAGCAGCTTTCCCACAGTGGAGCAGCTTACCACAGCAAAGTAGCTTCCACACAGCAAAGCAGCTTCCCCACAGTGCAGAAGCTTCCCCACAGCGAAGCATCTTCCCCACAGTTGTGCAGCTTTCCCTCGGCAAAGCAGCTTCACAACAGTAAAGCAGCTTCCCCAGAGCAGAGCAGGTTCCACACAGCGAAGCAGCTTCCCCACAGTGGAGCAGCATCCTCACATCGAAGTAGCTTCCCCACAGCAAAGCAGCTTCCCCACAACAAAGCATGGTCCACACAGCAGAGCAGCTTCCACAAAGCAAAGCAGCATCCCCACAGCGGAACATTTACCCCAAAGCAAAGCAGCTTCCCAACAGCGGAGCAGCTGCACAACAGCGGAGTAGGGTCCCCACAGTGGAGCAGCATCCCCACGGTGGAGCAGCTTCCCCACGGTGGAGCAGCTTCCCCACAGCAAACCAACGTCCCCAAAGCAAAGCAGCGTCCCCACAGTGGAGCAGCATCCCCACAGCGGAGCAGCTTCCCCACAACAAAGCAGCTTCCCCACAGCAATGCAGCTTCCCCAAAGCAGAGCAGCATCCCCACAGCGGAGCAGCTTCCCCACAGCAAAGCAGCTTCCCAACAGCAAAGCAGCTTCCCCAGAGCAAAGCAGAGTCCCCACAGCAGAGCAGCTTCCTCAAAGCAAAGTAACATCCCCACAGTGGATCAGCTTCCCCTCAGCGGAGGAGCTTCCCCATATCAAAGCAGCTTCCCCACAGTGGAGCAGCTTTCCCACAGTGGAGCAGTTTCCCTACAGTGGAGCAGCTTCCCCCACAGCAAACCAATGTGCCCACTGCAAAGCAGCTTCAACACAGTGGAACAGCTTCCCCACAGCAAAGCAGATGCCCCACAGCAAAGGAGCATCCCCACAGCAGAGCATTTTCCCCACAGCAAAGCAGCTTTCCCACAGCGGAGCAGCTTCGCCACAGCGCAGCAGAGTCCCCACAGTGGAGCAGCATCCCCACGGTGGAGCAGCTTTTCCACAGTGGAGCAGCTTCCACGCAGTAGAGGAGGATCCACAGAGCAAAGCAAGGTCCCCACAGTGGAGCAGCTTCCTCAAAATAAAGCAACATCCTCACAGCATAGCAGCTCCCCACAGTGGAGCAGCTTTCCCACAGTGGAGCAGCTTCCCGCAGCAAAGAAGCTTCCCCACAGCAAACCAAAGTCCCCACAGCAAAGCAGCATCCCCAGAGCGGAGCAGCTTCCCCACAGCAAAGCAGCTCCCCACAGCAAAGCAAGGTCCCCACAGCAGAGCAGCTTCCACACAGCAAAGCAGCATCCCCACAGCGGAACAGTTTCCCCAAAGCAAAGGAGCTTCGCAACAGCGGAGCAGCTTCGCAACAGTGGAGTAGGGTCCCCACAGTGGAGCAGCATCCCCACGGTGGAGCAGCTTCCCCACGGTGGAGCAGCTTCCCCACAGAAAAGCAGATGCCCCACAGCAAAGCAGCATCCCCACAGTGGTGCAGCTTCACCACAACGCAGCAGAGTCGCCACAGTGGAGCATCATCCCCACGGTGCAGCAGCTTCTCCACAGTGGAGCAGCTTCCACGCAGCAGAGGAGGATCCACAGAGCAAAGCAAGGTCCCCAACGTGGACAGCTTCCTCAAAGCAAAGCAACATCCTCACAGCAAAGCAGCTCCCCACAGTGGAGCAGCTTTCCCACAGTGGAGCAGCTTACCACAGCAAAGTAGCTTCCACACAGCAAAGCAGCTTCCCCACAGTGGAGAAGCCTCCCCACAGCAAAGCAGCTTCCCCAGTGCAGAGCAGGTTCCACACAGCGAAGCAGCTTCCCCACAGCGGAGCAGCATCCTCACATCGAAGTAGCTTCCCCACAGCAAAGCAGCTTCCCCACAGCAAACCAACGTCCCCACAGCAAAGCAGCATCCCCACAGTGGAGCAGCTTCCCCACAGCAAACCAACGTCCCCACAGCAAAGCAGCATCCCCACAGCAGAGCAGCTTCCACACAGCAAAGCAGCTTCCCAACAGCGGAACATTTTCCCCAATGCAAAGCAGTTTCCCAACAGCGGAGCAGCTTCGCAACAGCGGAGTAGGGTCCCCACGGTGGAGCAGCTTCCCCACAGCAAAGGAGGATCCACAGAGCAAAGGAGGGTCCCCACCGCGGAGCAGCTTCCTCAAAGCAAAGCAACATCCTCACAGCAAAGCTGCTTCCCCACCGCGGAGCAGCTTCCTCAAAGCAAAGCAACATCCTCACAGCAAAGCTGCATCCCCAAAGCGGAGCAGCTTCCCCAGAGCAGAGCAGGTTCCACACAGCGAAGCAGCATCCCCATTGCGAAGAAGCATCCCCACAGCGGAGTTTCTTCCCCACAGCAAAGAAGCTTCCTCACAACGTAGCATCTTCCCCACAGCAAAGGAGCTTCCCCAGAGTGGAGCAGATTCCCCACAGCAAAGGAGCTTCTCCACAGCAGAATAGTTTCCCCACAGTGGAGCTGCTTCCCCACAATAAAGCAGTTTTCCCTTCAGCAGAGCAACTTCCACATATCAAAGCAGCTTGGAGCAGCTTCACCACAGCAGAGCAACTTACCCACAGCAAAGCAGCATCCCCAGAGTGGAGCGGCCTCCCCACAGCATTGCAGCTTCCCCACAGCAAAGCAGCATCCCCACAGAGGAGCAGCTTCCCCACAGCGGAGCAGCTTCCCCACAGCAAAGCAGCTTCCCCATAGCAAAGCAGCTTCCCCACAGCAATGCAGCTTCCCCACAGCAAAGCAGCTTCCCCACAATGGAGCAGCTTCCCCACAGTGGAGCAGTTTCCCAAAGCAAAGCGGCTTCCCCACAGCAATGCAGCTTCCACACAGCAGAGCAACATCCCCATATCAAAGCAGCTTCCCCACAGCAAAGCGGCTTCCCCACAGTGGTGCAGCTTCCATACAGCAAAGCAGCTTCTGCAAAGCAGAGCAGTTTCCCCACAGCAGAGCAGCACCCTCCCAGCGGAGCAACTTCTCCAACGTGGAACAGCTTCCCCACAGCAAAGCAGCTTCCCCAGAGCGGAGCAGCTTTACCACAGTGGAGCAGTTTCCCTACAGCGAAGCAGCTTCCACACAGCAAACCAACGTCCCAACAGCAAAGCAGCTTCCCCACAGCGGGACAGCTTCCCCACAGCAAAGCAGCTTCTCCACAGCAAAGCAGTGACCCAGAGCAACGCAGGGTCCTCACAGCAGAGCAGCTTCCCCACAGCAAAGCAGCATCCCCACAGCCTAGCATCTACCTCACAGCAAAGCAGCATCCCAACAGCGGAGCAGGTTCCCCTCAGCGGAGCACAGCCCCACAGCAAAGCAGCTTCTGCTCAGCGAAGCAGCTTTCCCACAGTGGACTACTTTCCCTACAGCGGACCAGCTTCCCCAAAGCAAACCAACGTCCCCACAGAAAAGCAGCTTCCCCACAGCAAAGAAGCTTCCCCAGAGCAGAGCAGGATCCTCACAGCACGGCAGCTTCCCCAAAGGAAAGCAGCTTGCCCACAGCAAAGCATGGTCCCAACTGCAGAGCAGCTTCCCCACAGCAAAGCAGCATCCTCATAGCGGAACATCTACATCACAGCAAAGCAGCATTAATAGAGCAGAGCTGCTTCCCCACAGTGGAGCAGCTTCCCAACAGCAAATTAGCTTCCCTACAGCGGAGCAGTTTCCCCACAGCAAAGCAGAGTCCCAACAGCAAAGTCCCCAAAGTGGAGCAGCATCCCGACGGTGGAGCAGCTTCCCAACAGCAAAGCAGCTTCCCCAGAGCAGAGCAGGGTCCACACAGTGAAGCAGCATCCCCACAGTGGAGCAGCAAACTCACAGCGGAGCATCTTCCCCACAGCAAAGCAGCTTCGCCACAGCAAAGCAGGGTCCCCACAGCGGAGCAGCTTCCCCTCAGCAAAGAAGCATCTCCACAGTGGAGCATCTACCTCACAGCAAAGCAGCATCCACATAGCAGAGCTGCTTCCCCACAGTGGAGCAGTTTCCCCACAGCAAAGCAGCTTCCACAGAACAGAGCAGGGTCCACACAGCAAAGCAGCTTCCCCACAGCAAAGCAGATTCCCCACAGCGGAGCATCTTCGCAACAGCGGAGTAGAGTCCCCACGGTGGAGCAGCATCCCCACGGGGGAGCAGCTTCCCCACAGTGGAGCAGCTTCTCCACAGCAGAGGAGGATCCACACAGCAAAGCAGGGTCCCCACAGCGGAGCAGCTTCCTCAAAGCAAAGCAACATCCCCACAGCGGAGCAGCTTCCCCACAGCAAAGCAGCTTCCCCAGAGCGGAGCAGCTTTCCCACAGTGGAGCAGTTTCCCTACAGTGGAGCAGCTTCCCCACAGCAAACCAACATCCCCAAAGCAAAGCAGTGTCCCCACAGCGGAGCAGCATCCCCACAGCAGAACATTTTCCCCAAAGCAAAGCAGCTTCCCAACAGCGGAGCAACTTCGCAACAGCGGAGTAGGGTCCCCATAGTGGAGCAGCATCCCCACGGTGGAGCAGCTTCCCCACGGTGGAGCAGCTTCCCCACAGCAAACCAACATCCCCAAAGCAAAGCAGCTTCCCCACAGCAATTCAGCTTCCCCAAAGCAGAGCATCATCCCCACAGCGGAGCAGCTTCCCCACAGCAAAGCAGCTTCCCCACAGCAATGCAGATTCCCCACAGCGGAGCAGCATCCCCACAGCAGAGCAGCTGCCCCACAGCAAAGCAGCTTCCCCACAGCAAAGCAGCTTCCCCAGAGCAATGCAGCTTCCCCACAGCGGAGCAGCATCCCCACAGCGGAGCAGCTTCCCCACAGCAGAGCAGCTTCCTCAAAGCAAAGCAACATCCCCATAGTTGATCAGCTTCCCCTCAGCGGAGGAGCTTCCCCACATCAAAGCAGCTTCCCCACAGTGGAGCAGCTTTCCCACAGTGGAGCAGTTTCCCTACAGCAGAGCAGCTTCCCCCACAGCAAACCAACGTGCCCACTGCAAAGCAGCTTTTCCACAGTGGAGCAGCTTCCCCACAGCAAAGCAGATGCCCGACAGCAAAGCAGCATCCCCGCAGCGGAGCATTTTCCCCACAGCAAAGCAGCTTCCCCACAGCAGAGCAGCTTTGCCACAGCGCAGCAGAGTCGCCACAGTGGAGCAGCATCCCCACGATGGAGCAGATACTCCACAGTGGAGCAGCTTCCACGCAGCAGAGGAGGATCCACAGAGCAAAGCAAGGTCCCCACAGTGGAGCAGCTTCCTCAAAGCAAAGCAACATCCTCACAGCAAAGCAGCTCCCCACAGTGGAGCAGCTTTCCCACAGTGGAGCAGCTAACCACAGCAACGTAGCTTCCACACAGCAAAGCAGCATCCCCACAGTGGAGAAGCTTCCCCACAGCAAAGCAGCTTCCCCACAGTTTTGCAGCTTTCCCTCGGCAAAGCAGCTTCCCCACAGTAAAGCAGCTTCCCCAGAGCAGAGAAGGTTCCACACAGCGAAGCAGCTTCCCCACAGCAGAGCAGAATCATCACATCGAAGTAGCTTCCCCGCAGCAAAGCAGCTTCCGCACAGCAAATCAGGGTCCCCACAGCAGAGCAGCTTCCATACAGCAAAGCAGCATCCCCACAGCGGAACATTTTCCCCAAAGCAAAGCAGCTTCCCAACAGCGGAGTAGGGTCCCCACAGTGGAGCAGCATCCCCACGGTGGAGCAGCTTCCCCACGGTGGAGCAGCTTCCCCACAGCAAACCAACGTCCCCAAAGCAAAGCAGCGTTCCCACAGCGGAGCAGCATCCCCACAGCGGAGCAGCTTCCCCACAACAAAGCAGCTTCCCCACAGTAATGCAGCTTCCCCAAAGCAGAGCAGCATCTCCACAGCAGAGCAGCTTCCCCACAGCAAAGCAGCTTCCCCACAGCAAAGCAGCTACCCCAGAGCAAAGCAGAGTCCCCACAGCAGAGCAGCTTCCTCAAAGCAAAGTAACATCCCCACAGTGGATCAGCTTCCCCTCAGCGGAGGAGCTTCCCCACATCAAAGCAGCTTCCCCACAGTGGAGCATCTTTCCCACAGTGGAGCAGTTTCCCTACAGTGGAGCATCTTCCCCCACAGCAAACCACTGTGCCCACTGCAAAGCAGCTTCCCCACAGTGGAACAGCTTCCCCACAGCAAAGCAGATGCCCCACAGCAAAGCAGCATCCCCACAGCAGAGCATTTTCCCCACAACAAAGCAGCTTCCCCACAGCCGTGCAGCTTCGCCACAGCGCAGCAGAGTCCCCACAGTGGAGCAGCATCCCCACGGTGGTGCAGCTTCTCCACAGTGGAGCAGCTTCCACGCAGTAGAGGAGGATCCACAGAGCAAAGCAAGGTCCCCACAGTGGAGCAGCTTCCTCAAAGCAAAGCAACATCCTCACAGCATAGCAGCTCCCCACAGTGGAGCAGCTTTCCCACAGTGGAGCAGCTTACCGCAGCAAAGAAGCTTCCCCACAGCAAACCAAAGTCCCCACAGAAAAGCAGCATCCCCAGAACGGAGCAGCTTCCCCACAGCAAAGCAGCTCCCCGCAGCAAAGCAAGGTCCCCAAAGCAGAGCAGCTTCCACACAGCAAAGCAGCATCCCCACAGCGGAACATTTTCCCCAAAGCAAAGGAGCTTCGCAACAGTGGAGCAGCTTCGCAACAGTGGTTTATGGTCCCCACAGTGGAGCAGCATCCCCACGGTGGAGCAGCTTCCCCACGGTGGAGCAGCTTCCCCACAGCAAACCAACGTCCCCAAAGCAAAGCAGCGTTCCCACAGCGGAGCAGCATCCCCACAGCGGAGCAGCTTCCCCACAACAAAGCAGCATCCCCACAGCAATGCAGCTTCCCCAAAGCAGAGCAGCATCTCCACAGCAGAGCAGCTTCCCCACAGCAAAGCAGCTTCCCCACAGCAAAGCAGCTACCCCAGAGCAAAGCAGAGTCCCCACAGCAGAGCAGCTTCCTCAAAGCAAAGTAACATCCCCACAGTGGATCAGCTTCCCCTCAGCGGAGGAGCTTCCCCACATCAAAGCATCTTCCCCACAGTGGAGCAGCTTTCCCACAGTGGAGCAGTTTCCCTACAGTGGAGCAGCTTCCCCCACAGCAAACCAATGTGCCCACTGCAAAGCAGCTTCCCCACAGTGGAACAGCTTCCCCACAGCAAAGCAGATGCCCCACAGCAAAGCAGCATCCCCACAGCAGAGCATTTTCCCCACAACAAAGCAGCTTCCCCACAGCCGTGCAGCTTCGCCACAGCGCAGCAGAGTCCCCACAGTGGAGCAGCATCCCCACGGGTGAGCAGCTTCTCCACAGTGGATCAGCTTCCCCTCAGCGGAGGAGCTTCCCCACATCAAAGCAGCTTCCCCACAGTGGAGCAGCTTTCCCACAGTGGAGCAGTTTCCCTACAGTGGAGCAGCTTCCCCCACAGCAAACCAATGTGCCCACTGCAAAGCAGCTTCCCCACAGTGGAACAGCTTCCCCACAGCAAAGCAGATGCCCCACAGCAAAGCAGCATCCCCACAGCAGAGCATTTTCCCCACAACAAAGCAGCTTCCCCACAGCCGTGCAGCTTCGCCACAGCGCAGCAGAGTCCCCACAGTGGAGCAGCATCCCCACGGTGGAGCAGCTTCTCCACAGTGGAGCAGCTTCCACGCAGTAGAGGAGGATCCACAGAGCAAAGCAAGGTCCCCACAGTGGAGCAGCTTCCTCAAAGCAAAGCAACATCCTCACAGCATAGCAGCTCCCCACAGTGGAGCAGTTTTCCCACAGTGGAGCAGCTTACCGCAGCAAAGAAGCTTCCCCACAGCAAACCAAAGTCCCCACAGAAAAGCAGCATCCCCAGAACGGAGCAGCTTCCCCACAGCAAAGCAGCTCCCCGCAGCAAAGCAAGGTCCCCAAATCAGAGCAGCTTCCACACAGCAAAGCAGCATCCCCACAGCGGAACATTTTCCCCAAAGCAAAGGAGCTTCGCAACAGCGGAGCAGCTTCGCAACAGTGGAGTAGGGTCCCCACAGTGGAGCAGCATCCCCACGGTGGAGCAGCTTCCCCACGGTGGAGCAGCTTCCCCACAGAAACGCAGATGCCCCACAGCAAAGCAGCATCCCCACAGCGGAGCAGCTTCGCCACAACGCAGCAGAGTCGCCACAATGGAGCATCATCCCCCCGGTGCAGCAGCTTCTCCACAGTGGAGCAGCTTCCACGCAGCAGAGGAGGATCCACAGAGCAAAGCATGGTCCCCAACGTGGAGCAGCTTCTTCAAAGCAAAGCAACATCCTCAGAGCAAAGCAGCTCCCCACAGTGGAGCAGCATTGCCACAGTGGAGCAGCTTACCACAGCAAAGTAGCTTCCACACAGCAAAGCAGCTTCCCCACAGTGGAGAAGCTTCCCCACAGCAAAGCAGCTTCCCCAGAGCAGAGCAGGTTCCACACAGCGAAGCAGCTTCCCCACAGCGGAGCAGCATCCTCACATCGAAGTAGCTTCCCCACAGCAAAGCAGCTTCCCCACAGCAAACCAACGTCCCCACAGCAAAGCAGCATCCCCACAGTGGAGCAGCTTCCCCACAGCAAAGCTGCTCCCCACAGCAAAGCAGGGTCCCCACAGCAGAGCAGCTTCCACACAGCAAAGCAGCTTCCCAACAGCGGAACATTTTCCCCAATGCAAAGCAGTTTCCCAACAGCGGAGCAGCTTCGCAACAGCGGAGTAGGGTACCCACAGTGGAGCAGCATCCCCACGGTGGAGCAGCTTCCCCACAGCAAAGGAGGATCCACAGAGCAAAGCAGGGTTCCCACCGCGGAGCAGCTTCCTCAAAGCAAAGCAACATCCGCACAGCAAAGTTGCTTCCCCACCGCGGAGCAGCTTCCTCAAAGCAAAGCAACATCCTCACAGCAAAGCTGCTTCCACCAAGCGGAGCAGTTTCCCCAGAGCAGAGCAGGTTCCACACAGCGAAGCAGCATCCCCATTGCGATGAAGCATCCCCACAGCGGAGTTTCTTTCCCACAGCAAAGGAGCTTCCCCAGAGTGGAGCAGATTCCCCACAGCAAAGGAGCTTCTCCACAGCAGAGTAGTTTCCCCACAGTGGAGCTGCTTCCCCACAATAAAGCAGTTTTCCCTTCAGCAGAGCAACTTCCCCATATCAAAGCAGCTTGGAGCAGCTTCACCACAGCAGAGCAACTTACCCACAGCAAAGCAGCATCACCAGAGTGGAGCGGCCTCCCCACAGCATTGCAGCTTCCCCACAGCAAAGCAGCATCCCCACAGAGGAGCAGCTTCCCCACAGCGGAGCAGCTTCCCCACAGCAAAGCAGCTTCCCCATAGCAAAGCAGCATCCCCACAGCAATGCAGCTTCCCCACAGCAAAGCAGCTTCCCCACAATGGAGCAGCTTCCCCACAGTGGAGCAGTTTCCCAAAGCAAAGCGGCTTCCCCACAGCAATGCAGCTTCCACACAGCAGAGCAACATCCCCATATCAAAGCAGCTTCCCCACAGCAAAGCGGCTTCAATACATTGGTGCAGCTTCCATACAGCAAAGCAGCTTCTGCAAAGCAGAGCAGTTTCCCCACAGCAGAGCAGCACCCTCCCAGCGGAGCAACTTCTCCAACGTGGAACAGCTTCCCCACAGCAAAGCAGCTTCCCCAGAGCGGAGCAGCTTTACCACAGTGGAGCAGTTTCCCTACAGCGAAGCAGCTTCCACACAGCAAACCAACGTCCCAACAGCAAAGCAGCTTCCCCACAGCAGGACAGCTTCCCCACAGCAAAGCAGCTTCTCCACAGCAAAGCAGTGACCCAGAGCAACGCAGGGTGCTCACAGCAGAGCAGATTCCCCACAGCAAAGCAGCATCCCCACAGCCTAGCATCTACCTCACAGCAAAGCAGCATCCCAACAGCGGAGCAGGTTCCCCTCAGCGGAGAAGAGCCCCACAGCAAAGCAGCTTCTGCTCAGCGAAGCAGCTTTCCCACAGTGGACTAGTTTCCCTACAGCGGACAAGCTTCCCCACAGCAAACCAACGTCCCCACAGCAAAGCAGCTTCCCCACAGCAAAGAAGCTTCCCCAGAGCAGAGCAGGATCCTCACAGCACGGCAGCTTCCCCAAAAGAAAGCAGCTTCCCCACAGCATAGCATGGTCCCAACTGCAGAGCAGCTTCCCCACAGCAAAGCAGCATCCTCATAGCGGAGCATCTACATCACAGCAAAGCAGCATTAATAGAGCAGAGCTGCTTCCCCACAGTGGATCAGCTTCCCAACAGCAAATTAGCTTCCCTACAGCGGAGCAGTTTCCCCACAGCAAAGCAGATTCCCCACAGCAAAGTCCCCAAAGTGGAGCAGCATCCCGACGGTGGAGCAGCTTCCCAACAGCAAAGCAGCTTCCCCAGAGCAGAGCAGGGTCCACACAGTGAAGCAGCATCCCCACAGTGGAGCAGCAAACTCACAGCGGAGCATCTTCCCCACAGCAAAGCAGCTTCGCCACAGCAAAGCAGGGTCCCCACAGCGGAGCAGCTTCCCCACAGCAAAGAAGCATCTCCACAGTGGAGCATCTACCTCACAACAAAGCAGCATCCACATAGCAGAGCTGCTTCCCCACTGTGGAACAGTTTCCCCACAGCAAAGCAGCTTCCACAGAACAGAGCAGGGTCCACACAGCAAAGCAGCTTCCCCACAGCAAAGCAGATTCCCCACAGCGGAGCATCTTCGCAACAGCGGAGTAGAGTCCCCACGGTGGAGCAGCATCCCCACGGGGGAGCAGCTTCCCCACAGTGGAGCAGCTTCTCCACAGCAGAGGAGGATCCACACAGCAAAGCAGGGTCCCCAAAGCGGAGCAGCTTCCTCAAAGCAAAGCAACATCCCCACAGCGGAGCAGCTTCCCCACAGCAAATCAGCTTCCCCAGAGCGGAGCAGCTTTCCCACAGTGGAGCAGTTTCCCTACAGTGGAGCAGCTTCCCCACAGCAAACCAACATCCCCAAAGCAAAGCAGCGTCCCCACAGCGGAGCAGCATCCCCACAGCAGAATATTTTCCCCAAAGCAAAGCAGCATCCCAACAGCGGAGCAACTTCGCAACAGCGGAGTAGGCTCCCCACAGTGGAGCAGCATCACCACGGTGGAGCAGCTTCCCCACGGTGGAGCAGCTTCCCCACAGCAAACCAACATCCCCAAAGCAAAGCAGCGTCCCCACAGCAATTCAGCTTCCCCACAGCAAAGCAGCTTCCCCACAGCAATGCAGATTCCCCACAGCGGAGCAGCATCCCCACAGCAGAGCAGCTGCCCCACAGCAAAGCAGCTTACCCACAGCAAAGCAGCTTCACCAGAGCAATGCAGCTTCGCCAAAGCGGAGCAGCATCCCAACAGCGGAGCAGCTTCCCCACAGCAGAGCAGCTTCCCCACAGCAGAGCAGCTGCCCCAGAGCAAAGCAGAGTCCCCACAGCAGAGCAGCTTCCTCAAAGCAAAGTAAAATTCCAACAGTGGATCAGCTTCCCCTCAGTGGAGGAGCTTCCCCACATCAAAGCAGCTTCCCCACAGTGTAGCAGCTTTCCCACAGTGGAGCAGTTTCCCTACAGCGGAGCTGCTTCCCCCACAGCAAACCAACGTGCCCACTGCAAAGCAGCTTTCCCACAGTGGAGCAGCTTCCCCACAGAAAAGCAAATGCCCCACAGCAAAACAGCATCCCCACAGCGGAGCATTTTCCCCAAAGCAAAACAGCATCCCCACAGCTGAGCAGCTTCGCCACAACGCAGCAGAGTCCCCACAGTGGAGCAGCATCCCCACGGTGGAGCAGCTTCTCCACAGTGGAGCAGCTACCACGCAGCAGAGGAGGATCCAAAGAGCAAAGCCAGAACCCACAGTGGAGCAGCTTCCTCAAAGCAAAGCAACATCCTCACAGCAAAGCAGCTCCCCACAGTGGTGCTGCTTTTCCACAGTGGAGCAGCTTACCACAGCAAAGTAGCTTCCACACAGCAAAGCAGCTTCCCCACAGTGGAGAAGCTTCCCCACAGCAAAGCAGCTTCCCCACAGTTTAGCAGCTTTCCCTCGGCAAAGCAGCTTCCCCACAGTAAAGCAGATGCCCGACAGCAAAGCAGCATCCCCACAGCGGAGCATTTTCCCCACTGCAAAGCAGCTTTTCCACAGTGGAGCAGCTTCCCCACAGCAAAGCAGATGCCCGACAGCAAAGCAGCATCCCCACAGCAGAGCATTTTCCCCACAGCAAAGCAGCTTCCCCACAGCAGAGCAGCTTTGCCACAGCGCAGCAGAGTCGCCACAGTGGAGCAGCATCCCCACGATGGAGCAGCTACTCCACAGTGGAGCAGCTTCCACGCAGCAGAGGTGGATCCACAGAGCAAAGCAAGGTCCCCACAGTGGAGCAGCTTCCTCAAAGCAAAGCAACATCCTCACAGCAAAGCAGCTCCCCACAGTGGAGCAGCTTTCCCACAGTGGAGCAGCTTACCACAGCAAAGTAGCTTCCACACAGCAAAGCAGCTTCCCCACAGTGGAGAAGCTTCCCCACAGCAAAGCAGCTTCCCCACAGTTTTGCAGCTTTCCCTCGGCAAAGCAGCTTCCCCACAGTAAAGCAGCTTCCCCAGAGCAGAGCAGGTTCCACACAGCGAAGCAGCTTCCCCACAGCAGAGCAGAATCCTCACATCGAAGTCGCTTCCCCGCAACAAAGCAGCTTCCGCTCAGCAAAGCAGGGTCCCCACAGCAGAGCAGCTGCCCCACAGCAAAGCAGCTTCCCCACAGCAAAGCAGCTACCCCACATCAATTCAGCTTCCCCACAGCGGAGCAGCATCCCAACAGCAGAGCAGCTTCCCCACAGCAGAGCAGCTTCCTCAAAGCAAAGCAACATCCCCATAGTTGATCAGCTTCCCCTCAGCGGAGGAGCTTCCCCACATCAAAGCAGCTTTCCCACAGTGGAGCAGCTTTCCCACAGTGGAGCAGTTTCCCTACAGCGGAGCAGCTTCCCCCACAGCAAACCAACGTGCCCACTGCAAAGCAGCTTTTCAACAGTGGAGAAGCTTCCCCACAGCAAAGCAAATGCCCGACAGCAAAGCAGCATCCCCACAGCGGAGCATTTTCCCCACAGCAAAGCAGCTTCCCCACAGCAGAGCAGCTTTGCCACAGCGCAGCAGAGTCGCCACAGTGCAGCAGCATCCCCACGATGGAGCAGCTACTCCACAGTGGAGCAGCTTCCACGCAGCAGAGGAGGATCCACAGAGCAAAGCAAGGTCCCCACAGTGGAGCAGCTTCCTCAAAGCAAAGCAACATCCTCACAGCAAAGCAGCTCCCCACAGTGGAGCAGCTTTCCCACAGTGGAGCAGCTAACCACAGCAAAGTAGCTTCCACACAGCAAAGCAGCTTCCCCACAGTGGAGAAGCTTCCCCACAGCGAAGCAGCTTCCCCACAGTTTAGCAGCTTTCCCTCGGCAAAGCAGCTTCCCCACAGTAAAGCAGCTTCCCCAGAGCAGAGCAGGTTCGACACATCGAAGCAGCTTCCCCAAAGCAGAGCAGAATCCTCACATCGAAGTAGCTTCCCCACAGCAAAGCAGCTTCCGCACAGCAAAGCAGGGTCCCCACAGCAGAGTAGCTTCCATACAGCAAAGCAGCATCCTCACAGCGGAACATTTTCCACAAAGCAAAGCAACTTGCCAACAGCGGAGCAACTTCGCAACAGCGGAGTAGGGTCCCCACAGTGGAGCAGCATCCCCACGGTGGAGCAGCTTCCCCACGGTGGAGCAACTTCCCCACAGCAAACCAACGTCCCCACAGCAAAGCAGAGTCCCCACAGCGGAGCAGCATCCCCACAGCGGAGCAGTTTCCCCACAACAAAGCAGCTTCCACACAGCAATGCAGCTTCCCCAAAGCAGAGCAGCATCCCCAAAGCGGAGCAGCTTCCCCACAGCAAAGCAGCTTCCCCACAGCAAAGCAGCTTCCCCAGAGCAAAGCAGAGTCCCCAAAGCAGAGCAGCTTCCTCAAAGCAAAGTAACATCCCCACAGTGGATCAGTTTCCCCTCAGCGGAGGAGATTCCCCACATCAAAGCAGCTTCCCCACAGTGGAGCAGCTTTCCCACAGTGGAGCAGTTTCCCTACAGTGGAGCAGCTTCCCCCACAGCAAACCAATGTGCCCACTGCAAAGCAGCTTCCCCACAGTGGAACAGCTTCCCCACAGCAAAGCAGATGCCCCACAGCAAAGCAGCATCCCCACAGCAGAGCACTTTCCCCACAGCAAAGCAGCTTCCCCACAGCGGAGCAGCTTCCCCACAGCAAAGCAGCTCCCCACAGCAAAGCAGATTCACCACAGCATAGCAGGGTCCCCACAGCGGAGCAGCTTTCCCACAGCAAAGAAGCATCTCCACAGTGGAGCATCTACCTCACAGCAAAACAGCATCCACATAGCAGAGCTGCTTCCCCACAGTGGAGCAGTTTCCCCACAGCAAAGCAGCTTCTACAGAACAGAGACGGGTCCACACAGCAAATCAGCTTCCCCACAGCAAAGCAGATTCCCCACAGCGGAGCATCTTCGCAACAGCGGAGTAGAGTCCCCACAGTGGAGCAGCATCCCCACGGGGGAGCATCTTCCCCATAGTGGAGCAGCTTCCCCACAGCAGAGGAGGCTCCACACAGCAAAGCAGGGTCCCCACAGTGGAGCAGCTTCCTCAAAGCAAAGCAACATCCCCACAGCGGAGCAGCTTCCCCACAGCAAAGCAGCTTTCCCAGAGCGGAGCAGCTTTCCCACAGTGGAGCAGTTTCCCTACAGTGGAGCAGCTTCCCCACAGCAAACCAATGTCCCTAAAGAAAAGCACCGTCCCCACAGCGGAGCAACATCCCCACAGCGGAACAGCTTTCCCACAGCAAAGCAGCTTCCCCACAGCAATGCAGCTTCCCCACAGCAGAGCAGCATCCCCACAGCGGAACAGCTTCCCCACAGCAAAGCAGCTTCCCCACAGCAGAGCAGCTGCCCCAGAGCAAAGCAGAGTCCCCACAGCAGAGCAGCTTCCTCAAAGCAAAGTAAAATTCCAACAGTGGATCAGCTTCCCCTCAGTGGAGGAGCTTCCCCACATCAAAGCAGCTTCCCCACAGTGTAGCAGCTTTCCCACAGTGGAGCAGTTTCCCTACAGCGGAGCTGCTTCCCCCACAGCAAACCAACGTGCCCACTGCAAAGCAGCTTTCCCACAGTGGAGCAGCTTCCCCACAGAAAAGCAAATGCCCCACAGCAAAACAGCATCCCCACAGCGGAGCATTTTCCCCAAAGCAAAACAGCATCCCCACAGCTGAGCAGCTTCGCCACAACGCAGCAGAGTCCCCACAGTGGAGCAGCATCCCCACGGTGGAGCAGCTTCTCCACAGTGGAGCAGCTACCACGCAGCAGAGGAGGATCCAAAGAGCAAAGCCAGAACCCACAGTGGAGCAGCTTCCTCAAAGCAAAGCAACATCCTCACAGCAAAGCAGCTCCCCACAGTGGTGCTGCTTTTCCACAGTGGAGCAGCTTACCACAGCAAAGTAGCTTCCACACAGCAAAGCAGCTTCCCCACAGTGGAGAAGCTTCCCCACAGCAAAGCAGCTTCCCCACAGTTTAGCAGCTTTCCCTCGGCAAAGCAGCTTCCCCACAGTAAAGCAGATGCCCGACAGCAAAGCAGCATCCCCACAGCGGAGCATTTTCCCCACTGCAAAGCAGCTTTTCCACAGTGGAGCAGCTTCCCCACAGCAAAGCAGATGCCCGACAGCAAAGCAGCATCCCCACAGCAGAGCATTTTCCCCACAGCAAAGCAGCTTCCCCACAGCAGAGCAGCTTTGCCACAGCGCAGCAGAGTCGCCACAGTGGAGCAGCATCCCCACGATGGAGCAGCTACTCCACAGTGGAGCAGCTTCCACGCAGCAGAGGTGGATCCACAGAGCAAAGCAAGGTCCCCACAGTGGAGCAGCTTCCTCAAAGCAAAGCAACATCCTCACAGCAAAGCAGCTCCCCACAGTGGAGCAGCTTTCCCACAGTGGAGCAGCTTACCACAGCAAAGTAGCTTCCACACAGCAAAGCAGCTTCCCCACAGTGGAGAAGCTTCCCCACAGCAAAGCAGCTTCCCCACAGTTTTGCAGCTTTCCCTCGGCAAAGCAGCTTCCCCACAGTAAAGCAGCTTCCCCAGAGCAGAGCAGGTTCCACACAGCGAAGCAGCTTCCCCACAGCAGAGCAGAATCCTCACATCGAAGTCGCTTCCCCGCAACAAAGCAGCTTCCGCTCAGCAAAGCAGGGTCCCCACAGCAGAGCAGCTGCCCCACAGCAAAGCAGCTTCCCCACAGCAAAGCAGCTACCCCACATCAATTCAGCTTCCCCACAGCGGAGCAGCATCCCAACAGCAGAGCAGCTTCCCCACAGCAGAGCAGCTTCCTCAAAGCAAAGCAACATCCCCATAGTTGATCAGCTTCCCCTCAGCGGAGGAGCTTCCCCACATCAAAGCAGCTTTCCCACAGTGGAGCAGCTTTCCCACAGTGGAGCAGTTTCCCTACAGCGGAGCAGCTTCCCCCACAGCAAACCAACGTGCCCACTGCAAAGCAGCATTTCAACAGTGGAGAAGCTTCCCCACAGCAAAGCAAATGCCCGACAGCAAAGCAGCATCCCCACAGCGGAGCATTTTCCCCACAGCAAAGCAGCTTCCCCACAGCAGAGCAGCTTTGCCACAGCGCAGCAGAGTCGCCACAGTGGAGCAGCATCCCCACGATGGAGCAGCTACTCCACAGTGGAGCAGCTTCCACGCAGCAGAGGAGGATCCACAGAGCAAAGCAAGTTCCCCACAGTGGAGCAGCTTCCTCAAAGCAAAGCAACATCCTCACAGCAAAGCAGCTCCCCACAGTGGAGCAGCTTTCCCACAGTGGAGCAGCTAACCACAGCAAAGTAGCTTCCACACAGCAAAGCAGCTTCCCCACAGTGGAGAAGCTTCCCCACAGCGAAGCAGCTTCCCCACAGTTTAGCAGCTTTCCCTCGGCAAAGCAGCTTCCCCACAGTAAAGCAGCTTCCCCAGAGCAGAGCAGGTTCGACACATCGAAGCAGCTTCCCCAAAGCAGAGCAGAATCCTCACATCGAAGTAGCTTCCCCACAGCAAAGCAGCTTCCGCACAGCAAAGCAGGGTCCCCACAGCAGAGTAGCTTCCATACAGCAAAGCAGCATCCTCAAGCGGAACATTTTCCACAAAGCAGCTTCCTCAAAGCAAAGTAACATCCCCACAGTGGATCAGCTTCCCCTCAGCGGAGGAGCTTCCCCACATCAAAGCAGCTTCCCCACAGTGGAGCAGCTTTCCCACAGTGGAGCAGTTTCCCTACAGCGGAGCTGCTTCCCCCACAGCAAACCAACGTGCCAACTGCAAAGCAGCTTTCCCACAGTGGAGCAGCTTCCCCACAGCAAAGCAGATGCCCCACAGCAAAACAGCATCCCCACAGCGGAGCATTTTCCCCACAGCCAAACAGCATCCCCACAGCTGAGCAGCTTCGCCACAGCGCAGCAGCGTCCCCACAGTGGAGCAGCATCCCCACGGTGGAGCAGCTTCTCCACAGTGGAGCAGCTTGCACGCAGCAGAGGAGGATCCAAAGACCAAAGCCAGAACCCACAGTGGAGCAGCTTCCTCAAAGCAAAGCAACATCCTCACAGCAAAGCAGCTCCCCACAGTGGAGCAGCTTTCCCACAGTGGAGCAGCTTACCACAGCAAAGTAGCTTCCAAACAGCAAAGCAGCTTCCCCACAGTGGAGAAGCTTCCCCACAGCAAAGCAGCTTCCCCACAGTTTAGCAGCTTTCCCTCGGCAAAGCAGCTTCCCCACAGTAAAGCAGCTTCCTCAGAGAAGAGCAGGTTCCACACAGCGAAGCAGCTTGCCCGGGGCGGAGCAGCATCCTCACATCAAAGTAGCTTCCCCACAGCAAAGCAGCTTCCCCACAGCAAAGCAGTGTCCCCACAGCAGAGCGGCTTCCACACAGCAATGCAGCTCCCCACAGTGGAGCAGCTTTCCCACAGTGGAGCAGCTTATCACAGCAAAGCAGATTCCCCACAGCAAACCCACGTCCCCACAGCAAAGCAGCATCCCCACAGCGAAGCAGCTTCCCCACAGCAAAGCAGCTCCCGGCAGCAAAGCAGGGTCCCCACAGCAGAGCAGCTTCCACACAGCAAATCAGCTTCCCCGCAGCGGAACATTTTCCCCAAAGCAAAGCAGCTTCCCCACAGTGGAGCAGCTTCCGAACAGCAAATTAGCTTCCCTACAGTGGAGCAGTTTCCCCACAGCAAAGCAGATTCCCCACAGCAAAGTCCCCAAAGAGGAGCAGCATCCCCAAGGTGGAGCAGCTCCCCCACAGTGGAGCAGCTTTCCCACGGCAATGCAGCTTCCCCAGAGCAGAGCAGGGTCCACACAGTGAAGCAGCATCCCCACAGTGGACCAGCAAACTCACAGCGGAACATCTTCCCCACAGCAAAGCAGCTTCGCCACAGCAAAGCAGGGTCCCCACAGCGGAGCAGCTTCCCCACAGCAAAGAAGCATCTCCACAGTGGAGCATCTACCCTCACAGCAAAGCAGCATCCACATAGCAGAGCTGCTTCCCCACAGTGGAGCAGTTTCCCCACAGCAAAGCAGCTTCCACAGAACAGAGCAGGGTCCACACAGCGAAACAGCTTCCCCACAGCAAAGCAGATTCCCCACAGCGGAGCATCTTCGCAACAGCGGAGTAGAGTCCCCACAGTGGAGCAGCATCCCCACGGGGGAGCAGCTTCCCCACAGTGGAGCAGCTTCCCCACAGCAGAGGAGGATCCACACAGCAAAGCAGGGTCCCCACAGCGGAGCAGCTTCCTCAAAGCAAAGCAACATCCCCACAGCGGAGCAGCTTCCCCACAGCAAAGCAGCTTCCCCAGAGCGGAGCAGCTTTCCCACAGTGGAGCAGCTTCCCCACAGCAAACCAACATCCCCAAAGCAAAGCAGCGTCCCCACAGCGGAGCAGCATCCCCACAGCGGAGCAGCTTCCCCACAGCAAAGCAGCTTCCCCACAGCAATGCAGCTTCCCCACAGTGGAGCAGCATCCCCACAGCGGAGCAGCTGCACCTAGCAAAGCAGCTTCCCCACAGCAAAGCAGCTTCCCCAGAGGAATGCAGCTTCCCCACAGCGGAGCAGCTTCCTCAAAGCAAAGCAACTTCCCCATAGTTGATCAGCTTCCCCTCAGCGGAGGAGCTTCCCCACATCAAAGCAGCTTCCCCACAGTGGAGCTGCTTTCCCACAGTGGAGCAGTTTCCGTACAGCAGAGCAGCTTCCCCCACAGCAAACCAACGTGCCCACTGCAAAGCAGCTTTCCCACAGTGGAGCAGCTTCCCCACAGCAAAGCAGATGCCCGACAGCAAAGCAGCATCCCTACAGCAGAGCATTTTCCCCACAGCAAAGCAGCTTCCCCACAGCGGAGCAGCTTCGCCACAGCGCAGCAGAGTCCCCACAGTGGAGCAGCATTCCCACGGTGGAGCAGCATCCACGCAGCAGAGGAGGATCCACAGAGCAAAGCAAGGTCCCCACAGTGGAGCAGCTTCCTCAAAGCAAAGCAACATCCTCACAGCAAAGCAGCTCCCCACAGTGGAGCAGCTTTCCCACAGTGGAGCAGCTTACCACAGCAAAGTAGCTTCCACACAGCAAAGCAGCTTCCCCACAGTGCAGAAGCTTCCCCACAGCGAAGCATCTTCCCCACAGTTGTGCAGCTTTCCCTCGGCAAAGCAGCTTCACAACAGTAAAGCAGCTTCCCCAGAGCAGAGCAGGTTCCACACAGCGAAGCAGCTTCCCCACAGTGGAGCAGCATCCTCACATCGAAGTAGCTTCCCCACAGCAAAGCAGCTTCCCCACAACAAAGCATGGTCCACACAGCAGAGCAGCTTCCACACAGCAAAGCAGCTTCCCAACAGCGGAACATTTTCCCCAATGCAAAGCAGTTTCCCAACAGCGGAGCAGCTTCGCAACAGCGGAGTAGGGTCCCCACGGTGGAGCAGCTTCCCCACAGCAAAGGAGGATCCACAGAGCAAAGCAGGGTCCCCACCGCGGAGCAGCTTCCTCAAAGCAAAGCAACATCCTCACAGCAAAGCTGCTTCCCCACCGCGGAGCAGCTTCCTCAAAGCAAAGCAACATCCTCACAGCAAAGCTGCATCCCCAAAGCGGAGCAGCTTCCCCAGAGCAGAGCAGGTTCCACACAGCGAAGCAGCATCCCCATTGCGAAGAAGCATCCCCACAGCGGAGTTTTTTCCCCACAGCAAAGAAGCTTCCTCACAACGTAGCATCTTCCCCACAGCAAAGGAGCTTCCCCAGAGTGGAGCAGATTCCCCACAGCAAAGGAGCTTCTCCACAGCAGAATAGTTTCCCCACAGTGGAGCTGCTTCCCCACAATAAAGCAGTTTTCCCTTCAGCAGAGCAACTTCCACATATCAAAGCAGCTTGGAGCAGCTTCACCACAGCAGAGCAACTTACCCACAGCAAAGCAGCATCCCCAGAGTGGAGCGGCCTCCCCACAGCATTGCAGCTTCCCCACAGCAAAGCAGCATCCCCACAGAGGAGCAGCTTCCCCACAGCGGAGCAGCTTCCCCACAGCAAAGCAGCTTCCCCATAGCAAAGCAGCTTCCCCACAGCAATGCAGCTTCCCCACAGCAAAGCAGCTTCACCACAATGGAGCAGCTTCCCCACAGTGGAGCAGTTTCCCAAAGCAAAGCGGCTTCCCCACAGCAATGCAGCTTCCACACAGCAGAGCAACATCCCCATATCAAAGCAGCTTCCCCACAGCAAAGCGGCTTCCCCACAGTGGTGCAGCTTCCATACAGCAAAGCAGCTTCTGCAAAGCAGAGCAGTTTCCCCACAGCAGAGCAGCACCCTCCCAGCGGAGCAACTTCTCCAACGTGGAACAGCTTCCCCACAGCAAAGCAGCTTCCCCAGAGCGGAGCAGCTTTACCACAGTGGAGCAGTTTCCCTACAGCGAAGCAGCTTCCACACAGCAAACCAACGTCCCAACAGCAAAGCAGCTTCCCCACAGCGGGACAGCTTCCCCACAGCAAAGCAGCTTCTCCACAGCAAAGCAGTGACCCAGAGCAACGCAGGGTCCTCACAGCAGAGCAGCTTCCCCACAGCAAAGCAGCATCCCCACAGCCTAGCATCTACCTCACAGCAAAGCAGCATCCCAACAGCGGAGCAGGTTCCCCTCAGCGGAGCACAGCCCCACAGCAAAGCAGCTTCTGCTCAGCGAAGCAGCTTTCCCACAGTGGACTACTTTCCCTACAGCGGACCAGCTTCCCCAAAGCAAACCAACGTCCCCACAGAAAAGCAGCTTCCCCACAGCAAAGAAGCTTCCCCAGAGCAGAGCAGGATCCTCACAGCACGGCAGCTTCCCCAAAGGAAAGCAGCTTCCCCACAGCAAAGCATGGTCCCAACTGCAGAGCAGCTTCCCCACAGCAAAGCAGCATCCTCATAGCGGAACATCTACATCACAGCAAAGCAGCATTAATAGAGCAGAGCTGCTTCCCCACAGTGGAGCAGCTTCCCAACAGCAAATTAGCTTCCCTACAGCGGAGCAGTTTCCCCACAGCAAAGCAGAGTCCCAACAGCAAAGTCCCCAAAGTGGAGCAGCATCCCGACGGTGGAGCAGCTTCCCAACAGCAAAGCAGCTTCCCCAGAGCAGAGCAGGGTCCACACAGTGAAGCAGCATCCCCACAGTGGAGCAGCAAACTCACAGCGGAGCATCTTCCCCACAGCAAAGCAGCTTCGCCACAGCAAAGCAGGGTCCCCACAGCGGAGCAGCTTCCCCTCAGCAAAGAAGCATCTCCACAGTGGAGCATCTACCTCACAGCAAAGCAGCATCCACATAGCAGAGCTGCTTCCCCACAGTGGAGCAGTTTCCCCACAGCAAAGCAGCTTCCACAGAACAGAGCAGGGTCCACACAGCAAAGCAGCTTCCCCACAGCAAAGCAGATTCCCCACAGCGGAGCATCTTCGCAACAGCGGAGTAGAGTCCCCACGGTGGAGCAGCATCCCCACGGGGGAGCAGCTTCCCCACAGTGGAGCAGCTTCTCCACAGCAGAGGAGGATCCACACAGCAAAGCAGGGTCCCCACAGCGGAGCAGCTTCCTCAAAGCAAAGCAACATCCCCACAGCGGAGCAGCTTCCCCACAGCAAAGCAGCTTCCCCAGAGCGGAGCAGCTTTCCCACAGTGGAGCAGTTTCCCTACAGTGGAGCAGCTTCCCCACAGCAAACCAACATCCCCAAAGCAAAGCAGTGTCCCCACAGCGGAGCAGCATCCCCACAGCAGAACATTTTCCCCAAAGCAAAGCAGCTTCCCAACAGCGGAGCAACTTCGCAACAGCGGAGTAGGGTCCCCATAGTGGAGCAGCATCCCCACGGTGGAGCAGCTTCCCCACGGTGGAGCAGCTTCCCCACAGCAAACCAACATCCCCAAAGCAAAGCAGCTTCCCCACAGCAATTCAGCTTCCCCAAAGCAGAGCATCATCACCACAGCGGAGCAGCTTCCCCACAGCAAAGCAGCTTCCCCACAGCAATGCAGATTCCCCACAGCGGAGCAGCATCCCCACAGCAGAGCAGCTGCCCCACAGCAAAGCAGCTTCCCCACAGCAAAGCAGCTTCCCCAGAGCAATGCAGCTTCCCCACAGCGGAGCAGCATCCCCACAGCGGAGCAGCTTCCCCACAGCAGAGCAGCTTCCTCAAAGCAAAGCAACATCCCCATAGTTGATCAGCTTCCCCTCAGCGGAGGAGCTTCCCCACATCAAAGCAGCTTCCCCACAGTGGAGCAGCTTTCCCACAGTGGAGCAGTTTCCCTACAGCAGAGCAGCTTCCCCCACAGCAAACCAACGTGCCCACTGCAAAGCAGCTTTTCCACAGTGGAGCAGCTTCCCCACAGCAAAGCAGATGCCCGACAGCAAAGCAGCATCCCCGCAGCGGAGCATTTTCCCCACAGCAAAGCAGCTTCCCCACAGCAGAGCAGCTTTGCCACAGCGCAGCAGAGTCGCCACAGTGGAGCAGCATCCCCACGATGGAGCAGATACTCCACAGTGGAGCAGCTTCCACGCAGCAGAGGAGGATCCACAGAGCAAAGCAAGGTCCCCACAGTGGAGCAGCTTCCTCAAAGCAAAGCAACATCCTCACAGCAAAGCAGCTCCCCACAGTGGAGCAGCTTTCCCACAGTGGAGCAGCTAACCACAGCAACGTAGCTTCCACACAGCAAAGCAGCTTCCCCACAGTGGAGAAGCTTCCCCACAGCAAAGCAGCTTCCCCACAGTTTTGCAGCTTTCCCTCGGCAAAGCAGCTTCCCCACAGTAAAGCAGCTTCCCCAGAGCAGAGCAGGTTCCACACAGCGAAGCAGCTTCCCCACAGCAGAGCAGAATCATCACATCGAAGTAGCTTCCCCGCAGCAAAGCAGCTTCCGCACAGCAAATCAGGGTCCCCACAGCAGAGCAGCTTCCATACAGCAAAGCAGCATCCCCACAGCGGAACATTTTCCCCAAAGCAAAGCAGCTTCCCAACAGCGGAGTAGGGTCCCCACAGTGGAGCAGCATCCCCACGGTGGAGCAGCTTCCCCACGGTGGAGCAGCTTCCCCACAGCAAACCAACGTCCCCAAAGCAAAGCAGCGTTCCCACAGCGGAGCAGCATCCCCACAGCGGAGCAGCTTCCCCACAACAAAGCAGCTTCCCCACAGCAATGCAGCTTCCCCAAAGCAGAGCAGCATCTCCACAGCAGAGCAGCTTCCCCACAGCAAAGCAGCTTCCCCACAGCAAAGCAGCTACCCCAGAGCAAAGCAGAGTCCCCACAGCAGAGCAGCTTCCTCAAAGCAAAGTAACATCCCCACAGTGGATCAGCTTCCCCTCAGCGGAGGAGCTTCCCCACATCAAAGCAGCTTCCCCACAGTGGAGCAGCTTTCCCACAGTGGAGCAGTTTCCCTACAGTGGAGCAGCTTCCCCCACAGCAAACCAATGTGCCCACTGCAAAGCAGCTTCCCCACAGTGGAACAGCTTCCCCACAGCAAAGCAGATGCCCCACAGCAAAGCAGCATCCCCACAGCAGAGCATTTTCCCCACAACAAAGCAGCTTCCCCACAGCCGTGCAGCTTCGCCACAGCGCAGCAGAGTCCCCACAGTGGAGCAGCATCCCCACGGTGGTGCAGCTTCTCCACAGTGGAGCAGCTTCCACGCAGTAGAGGAGGATCCACAGAGCAAAGCAAGGTCCCCACAGTGGAGCAGCTTCCTCAAAGCAAAGCAACATCCTCACAGCATAGCAGCTCCCCACAGTGGAGCAGCTTTCCCACAGTGGAGCAGCTTACCGCAGCAAAGAAGCTTCCCCACAGCAAACCAAAGTCCCCACAGAAAAGCAGCATCCCCAGAACGGAGCAGCTTCCCCACAGCAAAGCAGCTCCCCGCAGCAAAGCAAGGTCCCCAAAGCAGAGCAGCTTCCACACAGCAAAGCAGCATCCCCACAGCGGAACATTTTCCCCAAAGCAAAGGAGCTTCGCAACAGTGGAGCAGCTTCGCAACAGTGGAGTATGGTCCCCACAGTGGAGCAGCATCCCCACGGTGGAGCAGCTTCCCCACGGTGGAGCAGCTTCCCCACAGCAAACCAACGTCCCCAAAGCAAAGCAGCGTTCCCACAGCGGAGCAGCATCCCCACAGCGGAGCAGCTTCCCCACAACAAAGCAGCTTCCCCACAGCAATGCAGCTTCCCCAAAGCAGAGCAGCATCTCCACAGCAGAGCAGCTTCCCCACAGCAAAGCAGCTTCCCCACAGCAAAGCAGCTACCCCAGAGCAAAGCAGAGTCCCCACAGCAGAGCAGCTTCCTCAAAGCAAAGTAACATCCCCACAGTGGATCAGCTTCCCCTCAGCGGAGGAGCTTCCCCACATCAAAGCAGCTTCCCCACAGTGGAGCAGCTTTCCCACAGTGGAGCAGTTTCCCTACAGTGGAGCAGCTTCCCCCACAGCAAACCAATGTGCCCACTGCAAAGCAGCTTCCCCACAGTGGAACAGCTTCCCCACAGCAAAGCAGATGCCCCACAGCAAAGCAGCATCCCCACAGCAGAGCATTTTCCCCACAACAAAGCAGCTTCCCCACAGCCGTGCAGCTTCGCCACAGCGCAGCAGAGTCCCCACAGTGGAGCAGCATCCCCACGGTGGAGCAGCTTCTCCACAGTGGAGCAGCTTCCACGCAGTAGAGGAGGATCCACAGAGCAAAGCAATGTCCCCACAGTGGAGCAGCTTCCTCAAAGCAAAGCAACATCCTCACAGCATAGCAGCTCCCCACAGTGGAGCAGTTTTCCCACAGTGGAGCAGCTTACCGCAGCAAAGAAGCTTCCCCACAGCAAACCAAAGTCCCCACAGAAAAGCAGCATCCCCAGAACGGAGCAGCTTCCCCACAGCAAAGCAGCTCCCCGCAGCAAAGCAAGGTCCCCAAAGCAGAGCAGCTTCCACACAGCAAAGCAGCATCCCCACAGCGGAACATTTTCCCCAAAGCAAAGGAGCTTCGCAACAGCGGAGCAGCTTCGCAACAGTGGAGTAGGGTCCCCACAGTGGAGCAGCATCCCCACGGTGGAGCAGCTTCCCCACGGTGGAGCAGCTTCCCCACAGAAACGCAGATGCCCCACAGCAAAGCAGCATCCCCACAGCGGAGCAGCTTCGCCACAACGCAGCAGAGTCGCCACAATGGAGCATCATCCCCCCGGTGCAGCAGCTTCTCCACAGTGGAGCAGCTTCCACGCAGCAGAGGAGGATCCACAGAGCAAAGCATGGTCCCCAACGTGGAGCAGCTTCTTCAAAGCAAAGCAACATCCTCAGAGCAAAGCAGCTCCCCACAGTGGAGCAGCATTGCCACAGTGGAGCAGCTTACCACAGCAAAGTAGCTTCCACACAGCAAAGCAGCTTCCCCACAGTGGAGAAGCTTCCCCACAGCAAAGCAGCTTCCCCAGAGCAGAGCAGGTTCCACACAGCGAAGCAGCTTCCCCACAGCGGAGCAGCATCCTCACATCGAAGTAGCTTCCCCACAGCAAAGCAGCTTCCCCACAGCAAACCAACGTCCCCACAGCAAAGCAGCATCCCCACAGTGGAGCAGCTTCCCCACAGCAAAGCTGCTCCCCACAGCAAAGCAGGGTCCCCACAGCAGAGCAGCTTCCACACAGCAAAGCAGCTTCCCAACAGCGGAACATTTTCCCCAATGCAAAGCAGTTTCCCAACAGCGGAGCAGCTTCGCAACAGCGGAGTAGGGTACCCACAGTGGAGCAGCATCCCCACGGTGGAGCAGCTTCCCCACAGCAAAGGAGGATCCACAGAGCAAAGCAGGGTTCCCACCGCGGAGCAGCTTCCTCAAAGCAAAGCAACATCCGCACAGCAAAGTTGCTTCCCCACCGCGGAGCAGCTTCCTCAAAGCAAAGCAACATCCTCACAGCAAAGCTGCTTCCACCAAGCGGAGCAGTTTCCCCAGAGCAGAGCAGGTTCCACACAGCGAAGCAGCATCCCCATTGCGATGAAGCATCCCCACAGCGGAGTTTCTTTCCCACAGCAAAGGAGCTTCCCCAGAGTGGAGCAGATTCCCCACAGCAAAGGAGCTTCTCCACAGCAGAGTAGTTTCCCCACAGTGGAGCTGCTTCCCCACAATAAAGCAGTTTTCCCTTCAGCAGAGCAACTTCCCCATATCAAAGCAGCTTGGAGCAGCTTCACCACAGCAGAGCAACTTACCCACAGCAAAGCAGCATCACCAGAGTGGAGCGGCCTCCCCACAGCATTGCAGCTTCCCCACAGCAAAGCAGCATCCCCACAGAGGAGCAGCTTCCCCACAGCGGAGCAGCTTCCCCACAGCAAAGCAGCTTCCCCATAGCAAAGCAGCATCCCCACAGCAATGCAGCTTCCCCACAGCAAAGCAGCTTCCCCACAATGGAGCAGCTTCCCCACAGTGGAGCAGTTTCCCAAAGCAAAGCGGCTTCCCCACAGCAATGCAGCTTCCACACAGCAGAGCAACATCCCCATATCAAAGCAGCTTCCCCACAGCAAAGCGGCTTCAATACATTGGTGCAGCTTCCATACAGCAAAGCAGCTTCTGCAAAGCAGAGCAGTTTCCCCACAGCAGAGCAGCACCCTCCCAGCGGAGCAACTTCTCCAACGTGGAACAGCTTCCCCACAGCAAAGCAGCTTCCCCAGAGCGGAGCAGCTTTACCACAGTGGAGCAGTTTCCCTACAGCGAAGCAGCTTCCACACAGCAAACCAACGTCCCAACAGCAAAGCAGCTTCCCCACAGCAGGACAGCTTCCCCACAGCAAAGCAGCTTCTCCACAGCAAAGCAGTGACCCAGAGCAACGCAGGGTGCTCACAGCAGAGCAGATTCCCCACAGCAAAGCAGCATCCCCACAGCCTAGCATCTACCTCACAGCAAAGCAGCATCCCAACAGCGGAGCAGGTTCCCCTCAGCGGAGAAGAGCCCCACAGCAAAGCAGCTTCTGCTCAGCGAAGCAGCTTTCCCACAGTGGACTAGTTTCCCTACAGCGGACAAGCTTCCCCACAGCAAACCAACGTCCCCACAGCAAAGCAGCTTCCCCACAGCAAAGAAGCTTCCCCAGAGCAGAGCAGGATCCTCACAGCACGGCAGCTTCCCCAAAAGAAAGCAGCTTCCCCACAGCATAGCATGGTCCCAACTGCAGAGCAGCTTCCCCACAGCAAAGCAGCATCCTCATAGCGGAGCATCTACATCACAGCAAAGCAGCATTAATAGAGCAGAGCTGCTTCCCCACAGTGGATCAGCTTCCCAACAGCAAATTAGCTTCCCTACAGCGGAGCAGTTTCCCCACAGCAAAGCAGATTCCCCACAGCAAAGTCCCCAAAGTGGAGCAGCATCCCGACGGTGGAGCAGCTTCCCAACAGCAAAGCAGCTTCCCCAGAGCAGAGCAGGGTCCACACAGTGAAGCAGCATCCCCACAGTGGAGCAGCAAACTCACAGCGGAGCATCTTCCCCACAGCAAAGCAGCTTCGCCACAGCAAAGCAGGGTCCCCACAGCGGAGCAGCTTCCCCACAGCAAAGAAGCATCTCCACAGTGGAGCATCTACCTCACAACAAAGCAGCATCCACATAGCAGAGCTGCTTCCCCACTGTGGAACAGTTTCCCCACAGCAAAGCAGCTTCCACAGAACGGAGCAGGGTCCACACAGCAAAGCAGCTTCCCCACAGCAAAGCAGATTCCCCACAGCGGAGCATCTTCGCAACAGCGGAGTAGAGTCCCCACGGTGGAGCAGCATCCCCACGGGGGAGCAGCTTCCCCACAGTGGAGCAGCTTCTCCACAGCAGAGGAGGATCCACACAGCAAAGCAGGGTCCCCAAAGCGGAGCAGCTTCCTCAAAGCAAAGCAACATCCCCACAGCGGAGCAGCTTCCCCACAGCAAATCAGCTTCCCCAGAGCGGAGCAGCTTTCCCACAGTGGAGCAGTTTCCCTACAGTGGAGCAGCTTCCCCACAGCAAACCAACATCCCCAAAGCAAAGCAGCGTCCCCACAGCGGAGCAGCATCCCCACAGCAGAATATTTTCCCCAAAGCAAAGCAGCATCCCAACAGCGGAGCAACTTCGCAACAGCGGAGTAGGCTCCCCACAGTGGAGCAGCATCCCCACGGTGGAGCAGCTTCCCCACGGTGGAGCAGCTTCCCCACAGCAAACCAACATCCCCAAAGCAAAGCAGCGTCCCCACAGCAATTCAGCTTCCCCAAAGCAGAGCAGCATCCCCACAGCGGAGCAGCTTCCCCACAGCAAAGCAGCTTCCCCACAGCAATGCAGATTCCCCACAGCGGAGCAGCATCCCCACAGCAGAGCAGCTGCCCCACAGCAAAGCAGCTTACCCACAGCAAAGCAGCTTCACCAGAGCAATGCAGCTTCCCCAAAGCGGAGCAGCATCCCAACAGCGGAGCAGCTTCCCCACAGCAGAGCAGCTTCCTCAAAGCAAAGCAACATCCCCATAGTTGATCAGCTTCCCCTCAGCGGAGGAGCTTCC
This sequence comes from Carcharodon carcharias, assembly GCF_017639515.1. NCBI lineage: Eukaryota > Metazoa > Chordata > Chondrichthyes > Lamniformes > Lamnidae > Carcharodon > Carcharodon carcharias. The sequence goes on from NC_054483.1 coordinate 33,299,057, forward strand.
CCACATCAAAGCAGCTTCCCCACAGTGGAGCAGCTTTCCCACAGTGGAGCAGTTTCCCTACAGCGGAGCAGCTTCCTCCACAGCAAACCAACGTGCCCACTGCAAAGCAGCTTTTCCACAGTGGAGCAGCTTCCCCACAGCAAAGCAGATGCCCGACAGCAAAGCAGCATCCCCACAGCGGAGCAGCTTTGCCACAGCGCAGCAGAGTCGCCACAGTGGAGCAGCATCCCCACGATGGAGCAGCTACTCCACAGTGGAGCAGCTTCCACGCAGCAGAGGAGGATCCACAGAGCAAAGCAAGGTCCCCACAGTGGAGCAGCTTCCTCAAAGCAAAGCAACATCCTCACAGCAAAGCAGCTCCCCACAGTGGAGCAGCTTTCCCACAGTGGAGCAGCTTACCACAGCAAAGTAGCTTCCACACAGCAAAGCAGCTTCCCCACAGTGGAGAAGCTTCCCCACAGCAAAGCAGCTTCCCCACAGTTTTGCAGCTTTCCCTCGGCAAAGCAGCTTCCCCACAGTAAAGCAGCTTCCCCAGAGCAGAGCAGGTTCCACACAGCGAAGCAGCTTCCCCACAGCAGAGCAGAATCCTCACATCGAAGTCGCTTCCCCGCAACAAAGCAGCTTCCGCTCAGCAAAGCAGGGTCCCCACAGCAGAGCAGCTGCCCCACAGCAAAGCAGCTTCCCCACAGCAAAGCAGCTACCCCACATCAATTCAGCTTCCCCACAGCGGAGCAGCATCCCAACAGCAGAGCAGCTTCCCCACAGCAGAGCAGCTTCCTCAAAGCAAAGCAACATCCCCATAGTTGATCAGCTTCCCCTCAGCGGAGGAGCTTCCCCACATCAAAGCAGCTTTCCCACAGTGGAGCAGCTTTCCCACAGTGGAGCAGTTTCCCTACAGCGGAGCAGCTTCCCCCACAGCAAACCAACGTGCCCACTGCAAAGCAGCTTTTCAACAGTGGAGAAGCTTCCCCACAGCAAAGCAAATGCCCGACAGCAAAGCAGCATCCCCACAGCGGAGCATTTTCCCCACAGCAAAGCAGCTTCCCCACAGCAGAGCAGCTTTGCCACAGCGCAGCAGAGTCGCCACAGTGCAGCAGCATCCCCACGATGGAGCAGCTACTCCACAGTGGAGCAGCTTCCACGCAGCAGAGGAGGATCCACAGAGCAAAGCAAGGTCCCCACAGTGGAGCAGCTTCCTCAAAGCAAAGCAACATCCTCACAGCAAAGCAGCTCCCCACAGTGGAGCAGCTTTCCCACAGTGGAGCAGCTAACCACAGCAAAGTAGCTTCCACACAGCAAAGCAGCTTCCCCACAGTGGAGAAGCTTCGCCACAGCGAAGCAGCTTCCCCACAGTTTAGCAGCTTTCCCTCGGCAAAGCAGCTTCCCCACAGTAAAGCAGCTTCCCCAGAGCAGAGCAGGTTCGACACATCGAAGCAGCTTCCCCAAAGCAGAGCAGAATCCTCGCATCGAAGTAGCTTCCCCACAGCAAAGCAGCTTCCGCACAGCAAAGCAGGGTCCCCACAGCAGAGTAGCTTCCATACAGCAAAGCAGCATCCTCACAGCGGAACATTTTCCACAAAGCAAAGCAACTTGCCAACAGCGGAGCAACTTCGCAACAGCGGAGTAGGGTCCCCACAGTGGAGCAGCATCCCCACGGTGGAGCAGCTTCCCCACGGTGGAGCAACTTCCCCACAGCAAACCAACGTCCCCAAAGCAAAGCAGAGTCCCCACAGCGGAGCAGCATCCCCACAGCGGAGCAGTTTCCCCACAACAAAGCAGCTTCCACACAGCAATGCAGCTTCCCCAAAGCAGAGCAGCATCCCCAAAGCGGAGCAGCTTCCCCACAGCAAAGCAGCTTCCCCACAGCAAAGCAGCTTCCCCAGAGCAAAGCAGAGTCCCCAAAGCAGAGCAGCTTCCTCAAAGCAAAGTAACATCCCCACAGTGGATCAGTTTCCCCTCAGCGGAGGAGATTCCCCACATCAAAGCAGCTTCCCCACAGTGGAGCAGCTTTCCCACAGTGGAGCAGTTTCCCTACAGTGGAGCAGCTTCCCCCACAGCAAACCAATGTGCCCACTGCAAAGCAGCTTCCCCACAGTGGAACAGCTTCCCCACAGCAAAGCAGATGCCCCACAGCAAAGCAGCATCCCCACAGCAGAGCACTTTCCCCACAGCAAAGCAGCTTCCCCACAGCGGAGCAGCTTCCCCACAGCAAAGCAGCTCCCCACAGCAAAGCAGATTCACCACAGCATAGCAGGGTCCCCACAGCGGAGCAGCTTTCCCACAGCAAAGAAGCATCTCCACAGTGGAGCATCTACCTCACAGCAAAACAGCATCCACATAGCAGAGCTGCTTCCCCACAGTGGAGCAGTTTCCCCACAGCAAAGCAGCTTCTACAGAACAGAGCCGGGTCCACACAGCAAATCAGCTTCCCCACAGCAAAGCAGATTCCCCACAGCGGAGCATCTTCGCAACAGCGGAGTAGAGTCCCCACAGTGGAGCAGCATCCCCACGGGGGAGCATCTTCCCCATAGTGGAGCAGCTTCCCCACAGCAGAGGAGGCTCCACACAGCAAAGCAGGGTCCCCACAGTGGAGCAGCTTCCTCAAAGCAAAGCAACATCCCCACAGCGGAGCAGCTTCCCCACAGCAAAGCAGCTTTCCCAGAGCGGAGCAGCTTTCCCACAGTGGAGCAGTTTCCCTACAGTGGAGCAGCTTCCCCACAGCAAACCAATGTCCCTAAAGAAAAGCAGCGTCCCCACAGCGGAGCAACATCCCCACAGCGGAACAGCTTTCCCACAGCAAAGCAGCTTCCCCACAGCAATGCAGCTTCCCCACAGCAGAGCAGCATCCCCACAGCGGAGCAGCTTCCCCACAGCAAAGCAGCTTCCCCACAGCAGAGCAGCTGCCCCAGAGCAAAGCAGAGTCCCCACAGCAGAGCAGCTTCCTCAAAGCAAAGTAAAATTCCAACAGTGGATCAGCTTCCCCTCAGTGGAGGAGCTTCCCCACATCAAAGCAGCTTCCCCACAGTGTAGCAGCTTTCCCACAGTGGAGCAGTTTCCCTACAGCGGAGCTGCTTCCCCCACAGCAAACCAACGTGCCCACTGCAAAGCAGCTTTCCCACAGTGGAGCAGCTTCCCCACAGAAAAGCAAATGCCCCACAGCAAAACAGCATCCCCACAGCGGAGCATTTTCCCCAAAGCAAAACAGCATCCCCACAGCTGAGCAGCTTCGCCACAACGCAGCAGAGTCCCCACAGTGGAGCAGCATCCCCACGGTGAAGCAGCTTCTCCACAGTGGAGCAGCTACCACGCAGCAGAGGAGGATCCAAAGAGCAAAGCCAGAACCCACAGTGGAGCAGCTTCCTCAAAGCAAAGCAACATCCTCACAGCAAAGCAGCTCCCCACAGTGGTGCTGCTTTTCCACAGTGGAGCAGCTTACCACAGCAAAGTAGCTTCCACACAGCAAAGCAGCTTCCCCACAGTGGAGAAGCTTCCCCACAGCAAAGCAGCTTCCCCACAGTTTAGCAGCTTTCCCTCGGCAAAGCAGCTTCCCCACAGTAAAGCAGCTTCCTCAGAGAAGAGCAGGTTCCACACAGCGAAGCAGCTTGCCCTCAGCGGAGCAGCATCCTCACATCAAAGTAGCTTCCCCACAGCAAAGCAGCTTCCCCACAGCAAAGCAGCATCCCCACAGCAGAGCAGCTTCCACACAGCAAAGCAGCTCCCCACAGTGGAGCAGCTTTCCCACAGTGGAGCAGCTTACCACAGCAAAGCAGATTCCCCACAGCAAACCCACGTCCCCACAGCAAAGCATCCCAAGAGCGGAGCAGCTTCCCCACAGCAAAGCAGCTCCCGGCAGCAAAGCAGGGGCCCCACAGCAGAGCAGCTTCCACACAGCAAATCAGCTTCCCCACAGCGGAACATTTTCCCCAAAGCAAAGCAGCTTCCCCACAGTGGAGCAGCTTCCCAAAGGCAAATTAGCTTCCCTAATGTGGAGCAGTTTCCCCACAGCAAAGCAGATTCCCCACAGCAAAGTCCCCAAAGAGGAGCAGCATCCCCACGGTGGAGCAGCTCCCCCACAGTGGAGCAGCTTTCCCACGGCAAAGCAGCTTCCCCAGAGCAGAGCAGGGTCCACACAGTGAAGCAGCATCCCCACAGTGGACCAGCAAACTCACAGCGGAGCATCTTCCCCACAGCAAAGCAGCTTCGCTACAGCAAAGCAGGGTCCCCACAGCGGAGCAGCTTCCCCACAGCAATGCAGCTTCCCCACAGCAAACCAACGTCCCCACAACAAAGCAGCATCCCCTCAGCGGGACAGCTTCCCCACATCAAAGCAGCTTCCACAGAACAAAGCAGAGCAGAATCCTCACATCGAAGTAGCTTCCCCACAGCAAAGAAGCATCTCCACAGTGGAGCATCTACCCTCACAGCAAAGCAGCATCCACATAGCAGAGGTGTTTCCCCACAGTGGAGCAGTTTCCCCACAGCAAAGCAGCTTCCACAGAACAGAGCAGGGTCCACACAGCGAAGCAGCTTCCCCACAGCAAAGCAGATTCCCCACAGCGGAGCATCTTCGCAACAGCGGAGTAGAGTCCCCACAGTGGAGCAGCATCCCCACGGGGGAGCAGGTTCCCCACAGTGGAGCAGCTTCCCCACAGCAGAGGAGGATCCACACAGCAAAGCAGGGTCCCCACAGCGGAGCAGCTTCCCCACGGCAAAGCAGCTTCCCCAGAGTGGAGCAGATTCCCCACAGCAAACGACCTTCTCCACAGCAGAGTAGTTTCCCCACAGTGGAGCTGCTTCCCCACAATAAAGCAGTTTTCCCTTCAGCAGAGCAAATTCCCCATATCAAAGCAGCTTGGAGCAGCTTCACAACAGCAGAGCAACTTACCCACAGCAAAGCTGCATCCCCAGAGTGGAGCGGCTTCCCCACAGCATTGCAGCTTCCCCACAGCAAAGCAGCATCCCCACAGAGGAGCTGCTTCCCCACAGCGGAGCAGCTTCCCCACAGCAAAGCAGCTTCCCATAGCAAAGCAGCTTCCCCACAGCAATGCAGCTTCCCCACAGCAAACCAACGTCCCCACAACAAAGCAGCATCCCCTCAGCGGGACAGCTTCCCCACAGCAAAGCAGCTTCTCCACAGCAAAGCAGTGACCCAGAGCAACGCAGGGTCCTCACAGCAGAGCAGCTTCCCCACCGCAAAGCAGCATCCCCACAGCCTAGCATCTACCTCACAGCAAAGCAGCATCCCAACAGCGGAGCAGGTTCCCCTCAGCGGAGCAGAGCCCCACAGCAAAGCAGCTTCTGCTCAGCGAAGCAGCTTTCCCACAGTTGACTTCCCCACAGTGGAGAAGCTTCCCCACAGCAAAGCAGCTTCCCCACAGTAAAGCAGCTTCCTCAGAGAAGAGCAGGTTCCACACAGCGAAGCAGCTTGCCCACAGCGGAGCAGCATCCTCACATCGAAGTAGCTTCCCCACAGCAAAGCAGCTTCCCCACAGCAAAGCAGGGTCCCCACAGCAGAGCAGCTTCCACACAGCAAAGCAGCTCCCCACAGTGGAGCAGCTTTCCCACAGTGGAGCAGCTTATCACAGCAAAGCAGATTCCCCACAGCAAACCCACGTCCCCACAGCAAAGCAGCATCCCCACGGCGGAGCAGCTTCCCCACAGAAAAGCAGCTCCCCGCAGCACAGCAGGGTCCCCACAGCAGAGCAGCTTCCACACAGCAAATCAGCTTCCCCACAGCGGAACATTTTCCCCAAAGCAAAGCATTTTCCCCACAGTGGAGCAGCTTCCCAACATCAAACTAGCATCCCTACAGTGGAGCAGTTTCCCCACAGCAAAACAGATTCCCCACAGCAAAGTCCCCAAAGAGGAGCAGCATCCCCACGGTGGAGCAGCTCCCCCACAGTGGAGCAGCTTTCCCATGGCAAAGCAGCTTCCCCAGAGCAGAGCAGGGTCCACACAGTGAAGCAGCATCCCCAAAGTGGAGCAGCAAACTCACAGCGGAGCATCTTCCCCACAGCAAAGCAGCTTCGCCACAGCAAAGCAGGGTCCCCACAGCGGAGCAGCTTCCCCACAGCAAAGAAGCATCTCCACAGTGGAGCATCTACCTCACAGCAAAGCAGCATCCACATAGCAGAGCTGCTTCCCCACAGTGGAGCAGGGTCCACACAGCGAAGCAGCTTCCCCACAGCAAAGCAGATTCCCCACAGTGGAGCATCTTCGCAACAGCGGAGTAGAGTCCTCACAGTGGAGCAGCATCCCCACGGGGGAGCAGCTTCCCCACAGTGGAGCAGCTTCCCCACAGCAGAGGAGGACCACACAGCAAAGCAAGGTCCCCACAGCGGAGCAGCTTCCCCACGGCAAAGCAGCTTCCCCAGAGCGGAGCAGCTTTCCCACAGTGGAGCAGTTTCCCTACAATGGAGCAGCTTCCCCACAGCAAACCAACGTCCCCAAAGCAAAGCAGCGTCCCCACAGCGGAGCAGCATCCCCACAGCGGAGCAGCTTCCCCACAGCAAAGCAGCTTCCCCACAGCAAAGCAGCTTCCCCAGAGCAAAGCAGAGTCCCCACAGCAGAGCAGCTTCCTCAAAGCAAAGTAACATCCCCACAGTGGATCAGCTTCCCCTCAGCAGAGGAGCTTCCCCACATCAAAGCAGCTTCCCCACAGTGGAGCAGCTTTCCCACAGTGGAGCAGTTTCCCTACAGCGGAGCATCTTCCCCCACAGCAAACCAACGTGCCCACGGCAAAGCAGCTTTCCCACAGCAAAGCAGATGCCCCACAGCAAAGCAGCATCCCCACAGCGGAGCATTTTCCCCACAGCAAAGCAGCTTCCCCACAGCGGAGCAGCTTCGCCACAGCGCAGCAGAGTCCCCACAGTGGAGCAGCATCCCCACGGTGGAGCAGCTTCTCCACGGTGGAGCAGCTTCCACGCAGCAGAGGAGGATCCATAGAGCAAAGCAAGGTCCCCACAGTGGAGCAACTTCCTCAAAGCAAAGCAACATCCTCACAGCAAAGCAGCTCACCACAGTGGAGCAGCTTTCCCACAGTGGAGCAGCTTAACACAGCAAAGTAGCTTCCACACAGCAAAGCAGCTTCCCCACAGTGGAGAAGCTTCCCCACAGCAAAGCAGGTACCCCAGAGTTTAGCAGCTTTCCCTCGGCAAAGCAGCTTCCCCACAGTAAAGCAGCTTCCCCAGAGCAGAGCAGGTTCCTCAAGGCGAAGCATTTTTCACACGGCGGAGCAGCATCCTCACATCGAAGTAGCTTCCCTTCAGCAAAGCAGCTTCCCCACAACAAAGCAGGGTCCCCACAGCAGTGCAGCTTCCACACAGCAAAGCAGCATCCACACAGCGGAACATTTTCCCCAAAGCAAAGCAGCTTCCCAACAGCGGAGCAGCTTAGCAACAGTGGAGTAGGGTCCCCACACAGGAGCAGCATCATCACGGTGGAGCAGCTTCCCCACGGCTGAGCAGCTACCCCACAGCAAACCAAGGTCCCCAAAGCAAAGCAGCGTCCCCACAGCGGAGCAGCATCCCCTCAGCGGGGCAGCTTCCCCACAGCAAAGCAGCTTCCCCACATCAATGCAGCTTCCCCACAGCAGAGCAGCATACCCACAGCGGAGCAGCTTCCCCACAGCAAAGCAGCTTCCGCACAGCAAAGCAGCTTCCCCAGAGCAAAGCAGAGTCCCCACAGCAGAGCAGCTTCCTCAAAGCAAAGTAACATCCCCACAGTGGATCAGCTTCCCCTCAGCGGAGGAGCTTCCCCACATCACAGCAGCTTCCCCACAGTGGAGCAGTTTTCCCACAGTGGAGCAGTTTCCCGACAGTGGAGCAGCTTCCCCCACAGCAAACTAACATGCCCACTGCAAAGCAGCTGCCCCAAAGCAAAGCAGCATCACCACAGCAGAGCATTTTCCCCCAGCAAAGCAGCTTTCCCACAGCGGATCAGCTTCGCCACAGCTCAGCAGAGTCCCCACAGTGGAGCAGCATCCCCACGGTGGAGCAGCTTCTCCACAGTGGAGCAGCTTCCACGCAGCAGAGGAGGATCCACGGAGCAAAGCAAGGTCCCCACAGTGGAGCAGCTTCCTCAAAGCAAAGCAACATCCTCACAGCAAAGCAGCTCCCCACAGTGGAGCAGCTTTCCCACAGTGGAGCAGCTTACCACAGCAAAGAAGCTTCCCCACAGCAAACCAACGTCCCCACAGCAAAGCAACATCCCCAGAGCGGAGCAGCTTCCCCACAGCAAAGCAGCTCCGCACAGCAAAGCAGGGTCCCCACAGCAGAGCAGCTTCCACACAGCAAAGCAGCATCCCCACAGCGGAACAATTTCCCCAAAGCAAAGCAGCTTCCCAACAGCGGAGCAGCTTCGCAACAGTGGAGTAGGTTCCCCACAGTGGAGCAGCATCCCCACGGTGGAGCAGCTTCCCCACGGTGGAGCAGCTTTCCCACAGTTTAGCTGCTTACCACAGCAAAGTAGCTAACACACAGCAAAGCAGCTTCCCCACAGCAAAGCAGTTTCCCCACAGTTTAGCAGCTTTCCCTTGGCAAAGCAGATTCCCCACAGTAAAGCAGCTTCCCCAGAGCAGAGCAGGTTCCACAAGGCGAAGCAGCTTCCCCACAGTGGAGCAGCATCCTCACATCGAAGTAGCTTCCCCACAGCAAAGCAGCTTCCCCACAGCAAAGCAGGGTCCCCAAAGCAGTGCAGCTTCCACACAGCAAAGAAGCATCCCCACAGCGGAACATTTCCCCAAAGCAAAGCAGCTTCCCAACAGCGGAGCAGCATCACAACAGCGGAGAAGTGTCCCCACAGTGGAGCAGCATCCCCTCTGTGGAGCAGCTTCCCCACAGTGGAGCAGCTTCCCCACAGCAAACCAACGTCCCCAAAGCAATGCAGCGTCCCCACAGTGGAGCAGCATCCCCACAGCGGCGTAGCTTCCCCACAGCAAAGCAGCTTCCCCACAGCAATGCAGCTTCCCCACAGCAGAGCAGCATCCCCACAGCGGAGCTGCTTCCCCACAGCAAAGCAGCTTCCCCACAGCAATGCAGCTTCCCCAGAGCAAAGTAGAGTCCACACAGCAGAGCAGCTTCCTCAAAGCAAAGTAACATCCCCACAGTGGATCAGCTTCCGCTCCGCGGAGGAGCTTCCCCACATCAAAGCAGCTTCCCCACAGTGGAGCAGCTTTCCCACAGTGGAGCAGTTTCCCTACAGTGGAGCAGCTTCCCCCACAGCAAACCAACGTGCCCACTGCAAAGCAGCTTTCCCACAGTGGAACAGTTTCCCCACAGCAAAGCAGATGCCCCACATCAAAGCAGCATCCCCACAGCAGAGCATTTTCCCCACAGCAAAGCAGCTTCCCCACAGTGGAGCAGCTTCGCCACAGCGCAGCAGAGTCCCCACATTGGAGCAGCATTCCCACGGTGGAGCAGCTTCTCCACAGTGGAGCAGCTTCCACGCAGCAGAGGAGGATCCACACAGCAAAGCAAGGTCCCCACAGTGGAGCAGCTTCCTCAAAGCAAAGCAACATCCTCACAGCAAAGCAGCTCCCCACTTTGGAGCAGCTTTCCCACAGTGGAGCATCTTCCCCACAGCAAAGCAGCTCCCCACTTTGGAGCAGCTTTCCCACAGTGGAGCATCTTCCCCACAGTAAAGCAGCTTCCCCAGAGCGGAGCAGCTTTCCCACAGTGGAGCAGTTTCCCTACAATGGAGCAGCTTCCCCACAGCAAACCAACGTCCCCAAAGCAAAGCAGCGTCCCCACAGCGGAGCAGCATCCCCACAGCGGAGCAGCTTCCCCACAGCAAAGCAGCTTCCCCACAGCAAAGCAGCTTCCCCAGAGCAAAGCAGAGTCCCCACAGCAGAGCAGCTTCCTCAAAGCAAAGTAACATCCCCACAGTGGATCAGCTTCCCCTCAGCAGAGGAGCTTCCCCACATCAAAGCAGCTTCCCCACAGTGGAGCAGCTTTCCCACAGTGGAGCAGTTTCCCTACAGCGGAGCATCTTCCCCCACAGCAAACCAACGTGCCCACGGCAAAGCAGCTTTCCCACAGCAAAGCAGATGCCCCACAGCAAAGCAGCATCCCCACAGCGGAGAATTTTCCCCACAGCAAAGCAGCTTCCCCACAGCGGAGCAGCTTCGCCACAGCGCAGCAGAGTCCCCACAGTGGAGCAGCATCCCCACGGTGGAGCAGCTTCTCCACGGTGGAGCAGCTTCCACGCAGCAGAGGAGGATCCATAGAGCAAAGCAAGGTCCCCACAGTGGAGCAACTTCCTCAAAGCAAAGCAACATCCTCACAGCAAAGCAGCTCACCACAGTGGAGCAGCTTTCCCACAGTGGAGCAGCTTAACACAGCAAAGTAGCTTCCACACAGCAAAGCAGCTTCCCCACAGTGGAGAAGCTTCCCCACAGCAAAGCAGGTACCCCAGAGTTTAGCAGCTTTCCCTCGGCAAAGCAGCTTCCCCACAGTAAAGCAGCTTCCCCAGAGCAGAGCAGGTTCCTCAAGGCGAAGCATTTTTCACACGGCGGAGCAGCATCCTCACATCGAAGTAGCTTCCCTTCAGCAAAGCAGCTTCCCCACAACAAAGCAGGGTCCCCACAGCAGTGCAGCTTCCACACAGCAAAGCAGCATCCACACAGCGGAACATTTTCCCCAAAGCAAAGCAGCTTCCCAACAGCGGAGCAGCTTAGCAACAGTGGAGTAGGGTCCCCACACAGGAGCAGCATCATCACGGTGGAGCAGCTTCCCCACGGCTGAGCAGCTACCCCACAGCAAACCAAGGTCCCCAAAGCAAAGCAGCGTCCCCACAGCGGAGCAGCATCCCCTCAGCGGGGCAGCTTCCCCACAGCAAAGCAGCTTCCCCACATCAATGCAGCTTCCCCACAGCAGAGCAGCATACCCACAGCGGAGCAGCTTCCCCACAGCAAAGCAGCTTCCGCACAGCAAAGCAGCTTCCCCAGAGCAAAGCAGAGTCGCCACAGCAGAGCAGCTTCCTCAAAGCAAAGTAACATCCCCTCAGTGGATCAGCTTCCCCTCAGCGGAGGAGCTTCCCCACATCACAGCAGCTTCCCCACAGTGGAGCAGTTTTCCCACAGTGGAGCAGTTTCCCGACAGTGGAGCAGCTTCCCCCACAGCAAACTAACATGCCCACTGCAAAGCAGCTGCCCCAAAGCAAAGCAGCATCACCACAGCAGAGCATTTTCCCCCAGCAAAGCAGCTTTCCCACAGCGGATCAGCTTCGCCACAGCTCAGCAGAGTCCCCACAGTGGAGCAGCATCCCCACGGTGGAGCAGCTTCTCCACAGTGGAGCAGCTTCCACGCAGCAGAGGAGGATCCACGGAGCAAAGCAAGGTCCCCACAGTGGAGCAGCTTCCTCAAAGCAAAGCAACATCCTCACAGCAAAGCAGCTCCCCACAGTGGAGCAGCTTTCCCACAGTGGAGCAGCTTACCACAGCAAAGAAGCTTCCCCACAGCAAACCAACGTCCCCACAGCAAAGCAACATCCCCAGAGCGGAGCAGCTTCCCCACAGCAAAGCAGCTCCGCACAGCAAAGCAGGGTCCCCACAGCAGAGCAGCTTCCACACAGCAAAGCAGCATCCCCACAGCGGAACAATTTCCCCAAAGCAAAGCAGCTTCCCAACAGCGGAGCAGCTTCGCAACAGTGGAGTAGGTTCCCCACAGTGGAGCAGCATCCCCACGGTGGAGCAGCTTCCCCACGGTGGAGCAGCTTTCCCACAGTTTAGCTGCTTACCACAGCAAAGTAGCTAACACACAGCAAAGCAGCTTCCCCACAGCAAAGCAGTTTCCCCACAGTTTAGCAGCTTTCCCTTGGCAAAGCAGATTCCCCACAGTAAAGCAGCTTCCCCAGAGCAGAGCAGGTTCCACAAGGCGAAGCAGCTTCCCCACAGTGGAGCAGCATCCTCACATCGAAGTAGCTTCCCCACAGCAAAGCAGCTTCCCCACAGCAAAGCAGGGTCCCCAAAGCAGTGCAGCTTCCACACAGCAAAGAAGCATCCCCACAGCGGAACATTTCCCCAAAGCAAAGCAGCTTCCCAACAGCGGAGCAGCATCACAACAGCGGAGAAGTGTCCCCACAGTGGAGCAGCATCCCCTCTGTGGAGCAGCTTCCCCACAGTGGAGCAGCTTCCCCACAGCAAACCAACGTCCCCAAAGCAATGCAGCGTCCCCACAGTGGAGCAGCATCCCCACAGCGGCGTAGCTTCCCCACAGCAAAGCAGCTTCCCCACAGCAATGCAGCTTCCCCACAGCAGAGCAGCATCCCCACAGCGGAGCTGCTTCCCCACAGCAAAGCAGCTTCCCCACAGCAATGCAGCTTCCCCAGAGCAAAGTAGAGTCCACACAGCAGAGCAGCTTCCTCAAAGCAAAGTAACATCCCCACAGTGGATCAGCTTCCGCTCCGCGGAGGAGCTTCCCCACATCAAAGCAGCTTCCCCACAGTGGAGCAGCTTTCCCACAGTGGAGCAGTTTCCCTACAGTGGAGCAGCTTCCCCCACAGCAAACCAACGTGCCCACTGCAAAGCAGCTTTCCCACAGTGGAACAGTTTCCCCACAGCAAAGCAGATGCCCCACATCAAAGCAGCATCCCCACAGCAGAGCATTTTCCCCACAGCAAAGCAGCTTCCCCACAGTGGAGCAGCTTCGCCACAGCGCAGCAGAGTCCCCACATTGGAGCAGCATTCCCACGGTGGAGCAGCTTCTCCACAGTGGAGCAGCTTCCACGCAGCAGAGGAGGATCCACACAGCAAAGCAAGGTCCCCACAGTGGAGCAGCTTCCTCAAAGCAAAGCAACATCCTCACAGCAAAGCAGCTCCCCACTTTGGAGCAGCTTTCCCACAGTGGAGCATCTTCCCCACAGCAAAGCAGCTCCCCACTTTGGAGCAGCTTTCCCACAGTGGAGCATCTTCCCCACAGTAAAGCAGCTTCCCCAGAGCAGAGCAGGTTCCCCACAGTGGAGCAGCATCCTCGCATTGAAGTACCTTCCCCACAGCAAAGCAGCTTCCCCACAGCAAACCAACGTCCCCACAGCAAAGCAGCATCCCCACAGCGGAGCAGCTTCCCCACAGCAAAGCAGCTCCCCACAGCAAAGCAGCTTCCCCACAGCAATGCAGCTTCCCCACAGCAGAGCAGCATCCCCACAGCGGAGCAGCTTCCCCACAGCAAAGCAGTTTCCCCAAAGCAAAGCAGCTTCCCCAGAGCTAAGTAGAGTCCCCAAAGCAGTGCAGCATCCTCAAAGCAAAGTTACATCCCCACAGTGGATCAGCTTCCCCTCAGCGGAGGAGCTTCCCCACATCAAAGCAGCTTCCCCACAGTGGAGCAGCTTTCCCACAGTGGAGCAGTTTCCCTACAGTGGAGCAGCTTCCCCCACAGCAAACCAATGTGCCCACTGCAAAGCAGCTTTCCCACAGTGGAGCAGCTTCCACACAGCAAAGCAGATGCCCCACAGCAAAGCAGCATCCACACAGCAGAGCATTTTCCCCACAGCAAAGCATCTTCCCCAAAACGGAGCAGCTTCGCCACAGCGCAGCAGAGTCCCCACCGTGGACCTGCATCCACAAAGTGGAGCAGCTTCTCCACATTGGAGCAGAGTCCTCGCAGCAGAGGAGGATCGACAGAGCAAAGCAAGGTCCCCACAGTGGAGCAGCTTCCTCAAAGCAAAGCAACATCCTCACAACAAAGCAGCTCCCCACAGTGGAGCAGCTTTCCCACAGTGGAGCAGCTTACCACAGCAAAGTAGCTGCCACACAGCAAAGCAGCTTCCCCTCAGCGGTGGAGCTTACCCACATCAAAGCAGCTTCCCCACAGTGGAGCAGCTTTCCCACAGTGGAGCAGTTTCCCTACAGTGGAGCAGCTTCCCCCACAGCCAACCAATGTGCCCACTGCAAAGCAGCTTCCCCACAGTGGAACAGCTTCCCCACAGCAAAGCAGTTGCCCCACAGTAAAGCAGCATCCCCACAGCAGAGCATTTTCCCCACAGCAAAGCAGCTTCCCCACAGCGGAGCAGCTTCGCCACAGCGCAGCAGAGTCCCCACAGTGGAGCAGCATCCCCACGGTGGCGCAGCTTCTCCAAAGTGGAGCAGTTTCCACGCAGCAGAGGAGGATCCACAGAGCAAAGCAGGGTTCCCACAGTGGAGCAGCTTCCTCAAAGCAAAGCAACATCCTCGCAGTAATGCAGCTCCCCACAGTGGAGCAGCTTTCCCAACGTGGAGCAGCTTACCACAGCAAAGAAGCTTCCCCACAGCAAACCAACGTCCCCACAGCAAAGCAGCTTCCCCAGAGCGGAGCAGCTTTCCCACAGCAAAGCAGCTCCCCACAAGAAAGCAGGGTCCCCACAGCAGAGCAGCTTCCACACAGCAAAGCAGCATCCCCACAGCGGACCATTTTCCCCAAAGCAAAGCAGCTTCCCAACAGCGGAGCAGCTTCGCAATAGTGGAGTAGGGACCCCACAGTGGAGCAGCATCCCCACGGTGCAGCAGCTTTCCCACGGAGCAGCAGCTTCCCCACAGCAACGCAGATGCCCCACAGCAAAGCAACATCCCCACAGCGGAGCATTTTCCCCACAGCAAAGCAGCTTCCCCACAGCGGAGCCTCTTCTCCACAGTGGACCAGCTTTCACGCAGCAGAGGAGGATCCACAGAGCAAAGCAAGGTCCCCAACGTGGATCAGCTTCCTCAAAGCAAAGCAACATCCTCACAACAAAGCAGCTCCCCACAGTGGAGCAGCTTTCCCACAGTGGAGCAGCTTACCACAGAAAAGTAGCTTCCCCACAGCAAAGCAGCTTCCCCACAGTTTAGCAGCTTTCCCTCGGCAAAGCTGCTTCCCCACAGTAAATCAGCTTCCCCAGAGCAGAGCAGGTTCCACACAGCGAAGCAGCTTCCCCACAGCAAAGCAGGGTCCCCACAGAGCAGCTTCCACACAGCAAAGCAGCATCCCCACAGCGGAATATTTTCCCCAAAGCAAAGCAGCTTCCCAACAGCGGAACAGCTTCGCAAAAGCGGAGTAGGGGCCCCACAGTGGAGCAGCATCCCCACAGTGGAGCAGCTTTCCCACTGCAAAGCAGCTTCCCCAGAGCAAAGCAGAGTCCCCACAGCAGAGCAGCTTCCTCAAAGCAAAGTAACATCCCCACAGTGGATCAGCTTCCCCTCAGCGGAGGAGCTTCCCCACATCAAAGCAGCTTCTCCACAGTGTAGCAGCTTTCCCACAGTAGAGCAGTTTCCCTACAGTGGAGCAGCTTCCCCCACA
Organism: Carcharodon carcharias; assembly: GCF_017639515.1. Classification (NCBI taxonomy): domain Eukaryota; kingdom Metazoa; phylum Chordata; class Chondrichthyes; order Lamniformes; family Lamnidae; genus Carcharodon; species Carcharodon carcharias. The sequence continues at coordinate 33,314,302 of NC_054483.1, forward strand.
GCAAACCAATGTGCCCACTGCAAAGCAGCTTCCCCACAGTGGAGCAGCTTCCCCACAGCAAAGCAGATGCCCCACAGCAAAGCAGCATCCCGACAGCAGAGCATTTTCCCCACAGCAAAGCAGCTTCCCCACAGCGGAGCAGCTTCGCCACAGCGCAGCAGAGTCCCCACAGTGGAGCAGCATTCCCACGGTGGAGCAGCTTCTCCACAGTGGAGCAGCTTCCACGCAGCAGAGGAGGATCCACAGAGCAAAGCAAGGTCCCCACAGTGGAGCAGCTTCCTCAAAGCACAAGCAACATCCTCACATCAAAGCAGCTCCCAACAGTGGAGCAGCTTTCCCACAGTGGAGCAGCTTACCCCAGCAAAGTAGCTTCCCCACAGCAAACCAACGTCCCCACAGCAAAGCAGCATCCCCAGAGCTCAGCACCTTCCCCACAGCTCCCTACAGCAAAGCAGGGTCCCCACAGCAGAGCAGCTTCCACACAGCAAAGCAGCATCCCCACAGCGGAACATTTTCCCCAAAGCAAAGCAGCTTCCCAACAGCGGAGCAGCTTCGCATCAGTGGAGTAGGGTCCCCACAGTGGAGCAGCATCCACACGGTGGAGCAGCTTCCCCACAGCGGAGCAGCTTCGCCACAGCGCAGCAGAGTCGCCACAGTGGAGCAGCATCCCCACGGTGGAGCAGCTTCTCCACAGTAGAGCAGCTTCCACGCAGCAGAGGAGGATCGACAGAGCAAAGCAAGGTCCCCAACGTGGAGCAACTTCCTCAAAGCAAAGTAACATCCTAACAGCAAAGCAGCTCCCCACAGTGGAGCAGCTTTCCCACAGTGGAGCAGCTTACCCCAGCAAAGAAGCTTCCCCACAGCAAACCAACGTCCCCACAGCAAAGCAGCATCCCCAGAGCGCAGCAGCTTCCCCACAGCCTAGCAGCTCCCTACAGCAAAGCAGGGTCCCCACAGCAGAGCAGCTTCCACACAGCAAAGCAGCATCCCCACAGCGGAACATTTTCCCCAAAGCAAAGCAGCTTCCCAACAGCGGAGCAGCTTCGCATCAGTGGAGTAGGGTCCCCACAGTGGAGCATCATCCCCACGGTGGAGCAGCTTCCCCACGGTGGAGCAGTTTCCCCACAGCAAAGCAGATGCCCCACAGCAAAGCAGCATCCCCACAGCGGAGCAGCTTCGCCACAGCGCAGCAGAGTCGCCACAGTGGAGCAGCCTCCCCACGGTGGAGCAGCTTCTCCACAGTAGAGCAGCTTCCACGCAGCAGAGGAGGATCGACAGAGCAAAGCAAGGTCCCCAACGTGGAGCAGCTTCCTCAAAGCAAAGCAACATCCTAACAGCAAAGCAGGACCCCAAAGTAAAGCAGCTTCCCCACAGTGGAGAAGCTTTCCCACAGCAAAGCAGCTTCCCCACAGTTTTGCAGCTTTTCCTTGGCAAAGCAGCTTCCCCACAGCAAAGCAGCATCCTCAGAGCGGAGCAGCTTCCCCACAGCAAAGCAGCATCCCCACAGCGGAACAATTTCCCCAAAGCAAAGCAGCTTCCCAACAGCGGAGCAGCTTCGCAACAGTGGAGTAGGTTCCCCACAGTGGAGCAGCATCCCCACGGTGGAGCAGCTTTCCCACGGTGGAGCAGCTTTCCCACAGTGGAGCTGCTTACCACAGCAAAGTAGCTTCCACACAGCAAAGCAGCTTCCCCACAGCAAAGCAGTTTCCCCACAGTTTAGCAGCTTTCCCTTGGCAAAGCAGCTTCCCCACAGTAAAGCAGCTTCCCCATAGCAGAGCAGGTTCCACAAGGCGAAGCAGCTTCCCCACAGCGGAACATTTTCCCCAAAGCAAAGCAGCTTCCCAACAGCGGAGCAGCATCGCAACAGCGCACTAGTGTCCCCACAGTGGAGCAGCATCCGCTCTGTGGAGCAGCTTCCCCACAGTGGAGCAGCTTCCCCACAGCAAACCAACGTCCCCAAAGCAATGCAGCGTCCCCACAGTGGAGCAGCATCCCCACAGCGGCGCAGCTTCCCCACAGCAAAGCAGCTTCCCCACAGCAATGCAGCTTCCCCACAGCAGAGCAGCATCCCCACAGCGGAGCAGCTTCCCCACAGCAAAGCAGCTTCCCCAGAGCAAAGTAGAGTCCACACAGCAGAGCAGCTTCCTCAAAGCAAAGTAACATCCCCACAGTGGATCAGCTTCCCCTCAGTGGAGGAGCTTCCCCACATCAAAGCAGCTTCCCCACAGTGGAGCAGCTTTCCCACAGTAGAGCAGTTTCCCTACAGCGGAGCAGCTTCCCCCACAGCAAACCAACGTGCCCACTGCAAAGCAGCTTTCCCACAGTGGAGCAGCTTCCACACAGCAAAGCAGATGCCCCACAGCAAAGCAGCATCCACACAGCAAAGCAGCTTCCCCAGAGCAAAGTAGAGTCCACACAGCAGAGCAGCTTCCTCAAAGCAAAGTAACATCCCCACAGTGGATCAGCTTCCCCTCAGCGGAGGAGCTTCCCCACATCAAAGCAGCTTCCCCACAGTGGAGCTGCTTTCCCACAGTAGAGCAGTTTCCCCACAGCGGAGCAGCTTCGCCACAGCGCAGCAGAGTCCCCACAGTGGAGCAGCATCCCCACGGTGGAGCAGCTTCTCCACAGTGGAGCAGCTTCCACGCAGCAGAGGAGGATCCACAGAGCAAAGCAAGGTCCCCACAGTGGAGCAGCTTCCTCAAAGCACAAGCAACATCCTCACAGCAAAGCAGCTCCCCACAGTGGAGCAGCTTTCCCACAGTGGAGCAGCTTACCCCAGCAAAGAAGCTTCCCCACAGCAAACCAATGTCCCCACAGCAAAGCAGCATCCCCAGAGCGCAGCAGCTTCCCCACAGCAAAGCAGCTCCCTACAGCAAAGCAGGGTCCCGACAGCAGAGCAGCTTCCACACAGCAAAGCAGCTTCCCCACAGCGGAACATTTTCCCCAAAGCAAAGCAGCTTCCCAACAGCGGAGCAGCTTCGCATCAGTGGAGTAGGGTCCCCACAGTGGAGCAGCATCCGCACGGTGGAGCAGCTTCCCCACGGTGGAGCAGCTTCCCCACAGCAAAGCAGATGCCCCACAGCAAAGCAGCATCCCCACAGCGGAGCAGCTTCGCCACAGTAGAGCAGCTTCCCCACAGCAGAGAAGCCTCAACACAGCAAAGCAGCTTCCCCACAGCGGAGCAGCTTCGCCACAGCGCAGCAGAGTCGCCACAGTGGAGCAGCATCCCCACGGTGGAGCAGCTTCTCCACAGTAGAGCAGCTTCCACGCAGCAGAGGAGGATCAACAGAGCAAAGCAAGGTCCCCAACGTGGAGCAGCTTCCTCAAAGCAAAGCAACATCCTCACAGCAAAGCAGCACCCCAAAGCCAAGCAGCTTCCCCACAGTGGAGAAGCTTCCCCAAAGCAAAGCAGCTTTCCCACAGTTTTGCAGCTTTCCCTTGGCAAAGCAGCTTCCCCACAGCAAAGCAGCATCCCCAGAGCGGAGCAGCTTCCCCACAGCAAAGCAGCTCCGCACAGCAAAGCAGGGTCCCCACAGCAGAGCAGCTTCCACACAGCAAAGCAGCATCCCCACAGCGGAACAATTTCCCCAAAGCAAAGCAGCTTCCCAACAGCGGAGCAGCTTCGCAACAGTGGAGTAGGTTCCCCACAGTGGAGCAGCATCCCCACGGTGGAGCAGCTTCCCCACGGTGGAGCAGCTTTCCCACAGTGGAGCTGCTTACCACAGCAAAGTAGCTTCCACACAGCAAAGCAGCTTCCCCACAGCAAAGCAGTTTCCCCACAGTTTAGCAGCTTTCCCTTGGCAAAGCAGCTTCCCCACAGTAAAGCAGCTTCCCCATAGCAGAGCAGGTTCCACAAGGCGAAGCAGCTTCCCCAGAGCGGAGCAGCATCCTCACATTGAAGTAGCTTCCCCACAGCAAAGCAGCTTCCCCACAGCAAAGCAGGGTCCCCACAGCAGTGCAGCTTCCACACAGCAAAGCAGCATCCCCACAGCGGAACATTTTCCCCTAAGCAAAGCAGCTTCCCAACAGCGGAGCAGCATCGCAACAGCGGAGTAGTGTCCCCACAGTGGAGCAGCATCCCCTCTGTGGAGCAGCTTCCCCACAGTGGAGCAGCTTCCCCACAGCAAACCAACGTCCCCAAAGCAATGCAGCGTCCCCACAGTGGAGCAGCATCCCCACAGCGGCGCAGCTTCCCCACAGCAAAGCAGCTTCCCCAGAGCAAAGTAGAGTCCACACAGCAGAGCAGCTTCCTCAAAGCAAAGCAACATCCTCGCAGTGAAGCAGCTCCCCAGAGTGGAGCAGCTTTCCCAACGTGGAGCAGCTTACCACAGCAAAGAAGCTTCCCCACAGCAAACCAACGTCCCCAAAGCAAAGCAGCTTCCCCAGAGCGGAGCAGCTTACCCACAGCAAAGCAGCGCCCCACAACAAAGCAGGGACCCCACAGCAGAGCAGCTTCCACACAGCAAAGCAGCATCCCCACAGCGGAACATTTTCCCCAAAGCAAAGCAGCTTCCCAACAGCGGAGCAGCTTCGCAACAGCAAACCAACGTCCCCTCAGCAAAGCAGCGTCCCCACAGCGGAGCAGCGTCCCCACAGTGGAGCAGCTTTCCCACTGCAAAGCAGCTTCGCCACAGCAATGCAGCTTCCCCACAGCAAAGCAGCATCCCCACAGTGGAGCAGCTTCCCCACAGCAAAGCAGCTTCCCCACAGCAAAGCAGCTTCCCAAGAGCAAAGCAGAGTCCCCACAGTGGAGCAGCTTCCTCAAAGCAAAGTAACATCCCCACAGTGGATCAGCTTCCCCTCAGCGGAGGAGCTTCCCCACATCAAAGCAGCCTCTCCACAGTGGAGCAGCTTTCCCAAAGTATAGCAGTTTCCCTACAGTGGAGCAGCTTCCCCCACAGCAAACCAATGTGCCCACTGCAAAGCAGCTTCCCCACAGTGGAGCAGCTTCCCCACAGCAAAGCAGATGCCCCACAGCAAAGCAGCATCCCCACAGCAGAGCATTTTCCCCACAGCAAAGCAGCTTCCCCACAGCGGAGCAGCTTCGCCACAGCGCAGCAGAGTCCACACAGTGGAGCAGCATCCCCACGGTGGAGCAGCTTCTCCACAGTGGAGCAGCTTCCACGCAGCAGAGGAGGATCGACAGAGCAAAGCAAGGTCCCCACAGTGGAGCAGCTTCCTCAAAGCACAAGCAACATCCTCACAGCAAAGCAGCTCCCCACAGTGGAGCAGCTTTCCCACAGTGGAGCAGCTTACCCCAGCAAAGAAGCTTCCCCACAGCAAACCAACGTCCCCACAGCAAAGCAGCATCCCCAGAGCGCAGCAGCTTCCCCACAGCAAAGCAGCTCCCCACAGCAAAGCAGGGTCGCCACAGCAGAGCAGCTTCCACACAGCAAAGCAGCATCCCCACAGCGGAACATTTTCCCCAAAGCAAAGCAGCTTCCCAACAGCGGAGCAGTTTCGCATCAGTGGAGTAGGGTCCCCACAGTGGAGCAGCATCCCCACGGTGGAGCAGCTTCCCCACGGTGGAGCAGCTTCCCCACAGAAAAGCAGATGCCCCATAGCAAAGCAGCATCCCCACAGCGGAGCAGCTTCGCCACAGCGCAGCAGAGTCGCCACAGTGGAGCAGCATCCCCACGGTGGAGCAGCTTCTCCACAGTAGAGCAGCTTCCACGCAGCAGAGGAGGATCGACAGAGCAAAGCAAGGTCCCCAACGTGGAGCAGCTTCCTCAAAGCAAAGCAACATCCTCACAGCAAAGCAGCAGCCCAAAGCCAAGCAGCTTCCCCACAGTGGAGAAGCTTCCCCACAGCAAAGTAGCTTCCCCACAGTTTTGCAGCTCTCCCTTGGCAAAGCAGCTTCCCCACAGCAAAGCAGCATCCCCAGAGCGGAGCAGCTTCCCCACAGCAAAGCAGCTCCGCACAGCAAAGCAGGGTCCCCACAGCAGAGCAGCTTCCACACAGCAAAGCAGCATCCCCACAGCGGAACAATTTCCCCAAAGCAAAGCAGCTTCCCAACAGCGGAGCAGCTTCGCAACAGTGGAGTAGGTTCCCCACAGTGGAGCAGCATCCCCACGGTGGAGCAGCTTCCCCACGGTGGAGCAGCTTTCCCACAGTGGAGCTGCTTACCACAGCAATGTAGCTTCCGCACAGCAAAGCAGCTTCCCCACAGCAAAGCAGTTTCCCCACAGTTTAGCAGCTTTCCCTTGGCAAAGCAGCTTCCCCACAGTAAAGCAGCTTCCCCATAGCAGAGCAGGTTCCACAAGGCGAAGCAGCTTCCCCAGAGCGGAGCAGCATCCTCACATCGAAGTAGCTTCCCCACAGCAAAGCAGCTTCCCCACAGCAAAGCAGGGTCCCCACAGCAGTGCAGCTTCCACACAGCAAAGCAGCATCCCCACAGCGGAACATTTTCCCCTAAGCAAAGCAGCTTCCCAACAGCGGAGCAGCATCGCAACAGCGGAGTAGTGTCCCCACAGTGGAGCAGCATCCCCTCTGTGGACCAGCTTCCCCACAGTGGAGCAGCTTCCCCACAGCAAACCAAATTCCCCAAAGCAATGCAGCGTCCCCACAGTGGAGCAGCTTCCCCACAGCGGCGCAGCTTCCCCACAGCAAAGCAGCTTCCCCAGAGCAAAGTAGAGTACACACAGCAGAGCAGCTTCCTCAAAGCAAAGTAACATCCCCACAGTGGATCAGCTTCCCTTCAGCGGAGGAGCTTCCCCACATCAAAGCAGCTTCCCCACAGTGGAGCAGTTTCCCTACAGCGGAGCAGCTTCCCCCACAGCAAACCAACGTGCCCACTGCAAAGCAGCTTTCCCACAGTGGCGCAGCTTCCACACAGCAAAGCAGATGCCCCACAGCAAAGCAGCATCCACACAGCAGAGCATTTTCCCCACAGCAAAGCATCTTCCCCACAACGTAGCAGCTTTGCCACAGCGCAGCAGAGACCCCACCGTGGAACTGCATCCCCACGGTGGAGCAGCTTCTCCACATTGGAGCAGCTTCCTCGCAGCAGAGGAGGATCCACAGAGCTAAGAAAGGTCCCCACAGTGGAGCAGCTTCCTCAAAGCAAAGCAACATCCTCACAGCAAAGCAGCTCCCCACAGTGGAGCAGCTTTCCCATAGTGGAGCAGCTTACCACAGCAAAGTAGCTTCCACACAGCAAAGCAGCTTCCCCTCAGCGGAGGAGCTTACCCACATCAAAGCAGCTTCCCCACAGTGGAGCAGCTTTCCCACAGTGGAGCAGTTTCCCTAGAGTGGAGCAGCTTCCCCCACAGCCAACCAATGTGCCCACTGCAAAGCAGCTTCCCCACAGTGGAACAGCTTCCCCACAGCAAAGCAGATGCCCCACAGTAAAGCAGCATCCCCACAGCAGAGCATTTTCCCCACAGCAAAGCAGCTTCCCCACAGCGGAGCAGCTTTGCCACAGCGCAGCAGAGTCCCCACAGTGGAGCAGCATCCCCACGGTGGAGCAGCTTCTCCAAAGTGGAGCAGTTTCCACGCAGCAGAGGAGGATCCACAGAGCAAAGAAAGGTCCCCACAGTGGAGCAGCTTCCTCAAAGCAAAGCAACATCCTCACAGCAAAGCAGCTCCCCACAGTGGAGCAGCTTTCCCATAGTGGAGCAGCTTACCACAGCAAAGTAGCTTCCACACAGCAAAGCAGCTTCCCCTCAGCGGAGGAGCTTACCCACATCAAAGCAGCTTCCCCACAGTGGAGCAGCTTTCCCACAGTGGAGCAGTTTCCCTACAGTGGAGCAGCTTCCCCCACAGCCAACCAATGTGCCCACTGCAAAGCAGCTTCCCCACAGTGGAACAGCTTCCCCACAGCAAAGCAGATGCCCCACAGTAAAGCAGCATCCCCACAGCAGAGCATTTTCCCCACAGCAAAGCAGCTTCCCCACAGCGGAGCAGCTTTGCCACAGCGCAGCAGAGTCCCCACAGTGGAGCAGCATCCCCACGGTGGAGCAGCTTCTCCAAAGTGGAGCAGTTTCCACGCAGCAGAGGAGGATCCACAAGCAAAGCAGGGTTCCCACAGTGGAGCAGCTTCCTCAAAGCAAAGCAACATCCTCGCAGTAAAGCAGCTCCCCAGAGTGGAGCAGCTTTCCCAACGTGGAGCAGCTTACCACAGCAAAGAAGCTTCCCCACAGCAAACCAACGTCCCCAAAGCAAAGCAGCTTCCCCAGAGCGGAGCAGCTTACCCACAGCAAAGCAGCTCCCCACAACAAAGCAGGGTCCCCACAGCAGAGCAGCTTCCACACAGCAAAGCAGCATCCCCACAGCGGAACATTTTCCCCAAAGCAAAGCAGCTTCCCAACAGCGGAGCAGCTTCGCAACAGTGGAGTAGGGTCCCCACAGTGGAGAAGCATCGCCACGGTGCAGCAGCTTTCCCACGGTGCAGCAGCTTCCCCACAGCAAAGCAGATGCCCCACAGCAAAACAGCATCCCCACAGTGGAGCATTTTCCGCACAGCAAAGCAGCTTCCCAACAGCGGAACAGCTTCGCAACAGCGGAGTAGGGTCCCCACATTGGAGCAGCATCCCCACGGTGGAGCAGTTTCCCCACGGTGGAGCCGCTTCTCCACAGTGGATCAGCTTTCATGCAGCAGAGGAGGATCCAAAGAGCAAAGCAAGGTCCCCAACGTGGATCAGCTTCCTCAAAGCAAATCAACATCCTCACAGCAAAGCAGCTCCCCACAGTGGAGCAGCTTTCCCACAGTGGAGCAGCTTACCACAGAAAAGTAGCTTCCACACACCAAAGCAGCTTCCCCACAGTGGAGAAGCTTCCCCACAGCAAAGCAGCTTCCCCACAGTTTAGCAGCTTTCCCTCGGCAAAGCTGCTTCCCCACAGTAAATCAGCTTCCCCAGAGCAGAGCAGGTTCCACACAGCGAAGCAGCTTCCCCACAGCAAAGCAGGGTCCCCACAGAGCAGCTTCCACACAGCAAAGCAGCATCCCCACAGCGGAACATTTTCCCCAAAGCAAAGCAGCTTCCCAACAGCGGAACAGCTTCGCAACAGCGGAGTAGGGTCCCCACAGTGGAGCAGCATCCCCACGGTGGAGCAGTTTCCCCACGGTTGAGCAGCTTCCCAACAGCAAACCAACGTCCCCTCAGCAAAGCAGCGTCCCCACAGCGGAGCAGCATCCCCACAGTGGAGCAGCTTTCCCACTGCAAAGCAGCTTCGCCACAGCAAGGCAGCTTCCCCACAGCAAAGCAGCATCCCCACAGTGGAGCAGCTTCCCCACAGCAAAGCAGCTTCCCTACAGCAAAGCAGCTTCCCAAGAGCAAAGAAGAGTCCACACAGCAGAGCAGCTTCCTCAAAGCAAAGTAACATCCCCACAGTGGATCAGCTTCCCCTCAGCGGAGGAGCTTCCCCACATCAAAGCAGCTTCTCCACAGTGGAGCAGCTTTCCCACAGTAGAGCAGTTTCCCTACAGTGGAGCAGCTTCCCCCACAGCAAACCAATGTGCCCACTGCAAAGCAGCTTCCCCACAGTGGAGCAGCTTCCCCACAGCAAAGCAGATGCCCCACAGCAAAGCAGCATCGCCACAGCAGAGCATTTTCCCCACAGCAAAGCAGCTTCCCCACAGCGGAGCAGCTTCGCCACAGCGCAGCAGAGTCCCCACAGTGGAGCAGCATCCCTACGGTGGAGCAGCTTCTCCACAGTGGAGCAGCTTCCACGCAGCAGAGGAGGATCCACAGAGCAAAGCAAGGTCCCCACAGTGGAGCAGCTTCCTCAAAGCACAAGCAACATCCTCACAGCAAAGCAGCTCCCCACAGTGCAGCAGCTTTCCCACAGTGGAGCAGCTTACCCCAGCAAAGAAGCTTCCCCACAGCAAACCAACGTCCCCACAGCAAAGCAGCATCCCCAGAGCGCAGCAGCTTCCCCACAGCAAAGCAGCTCCCTACAGCAAAGCAGGGTCCCCACAGCAGAGCAGCTTCCACACAGCAAAGCAGCATCCCCACAGCGGAACATTTTCCCCAAAGCAAGGCAGCTTCCCAACAGCGGAGCAGCTTCGCATCAGTGGAGTAGGGTCCCCACAGTGGAGCAGCATCCCCACGGTGGAGCAGCTTCCCCACGGTGGAGCAGCTTCCCCACAGCAAAGCAGATGCCCCACAGCAAAGCAGCATCCCCACAGCGGAGCAGCTTCGCCACAGCGCAGCAGAGTCGCCACAGTGGAGCAGCATCCCCACGATGGAGCATCTTCTCCACAGTAGAGCAGCTTCCACGCAGCAGAGGAGGATCGACAGAGCAAAGCAAGGTCCCCAACTTGGAGCAGCTTCCTCAAAGCAAAGCAACATCCTCACAGCAAAGCAGCACCCCACAGCAAAGCAGCTTCCCCACAGTGGAGAAGCTTCCCCACAGCAAAGCAGCTTCCCCACAGTTTTGCAGCTTTCCCTTGGCAAAGCAGCTTCCCCACAGTAAAGCAGCTTCCCCAGAGCAGAGCAGGTTCCACACAACGAAGCAGCTTCCCCAAAGTGGAGCAGCATCCTCACTTCTAAGTACCTTCCCCACAGCAAAGCAGCTTCCCCACAGCAAACCAACGTCCTCACAGCAAAGCAGCATCCCCACAGCGGAGCAGCTTCCCCACAGCAAAGCAGCCGCCCACAGCAAAGCAGGGTCCCCACAGCAGAGCAGCTTCCACACAGCAAAGCTGCATCCCCACAGCGGAACATTTTCCCCAATGCTAAGCAGTTTCCCAACATGGAGCAGCTTCGCAACAGCGGAGTAGGGTACCCACAGTGGAGCAGCATCCACACGGTGGAGCAGCTTCCCACGGTGGAGCAGCTTCCCCACAGCAAACCAACGTCCCCAAAGCAAATCAGCGAACCCACAGCGGAGCAGCATCCCCACAGCGGTGCACCTACCCCACAGCAAAGCAGCTTCCCCACAGCAACGCAGCTTCACCACAGCAAAGCAGCTTCCCCAGAGCAAAGTAGAGTCCCCACAGCAGAGCAGCATCCTCCACTCAAAGTAACATCCCCACAGTGAATCAACTTCCCCTCAGCGGAGGAGCTTCCCCACATCAAAGCAGCTTCCCCACAGTGGAGCAGCTTTCCCACAGTGGAGCTTTTTCCCTACAGCGGAGCAGATTCCCCCACAGCAAAAAACGTGCCCACTGCAAAGCAGCCTCCCCAGAGTGGAACAGCTTCCCCACAGCAAAGCAGATGCCCCACAGCAAAACAGCATCCCCACAGCAGAGCATTTTCCCCACAGTGGAGCAGCATCCCCACAGTGGAGCAGCTTTCCCACAGTAGAGCAGCTTACCACTGCAAAGCAGCTTCCCCACAGCAAACCAACGTCCCCACAGCAAAGCAGCATCCCCACACCCGAGCAGCTTCCCCACAGCAAAGCAGTTCCCCACAGCAAAGCAAGGTCCCCACAGCAGAGAAGCCTCAACACAGCAAAGCAGCTTCCCCACAGCGGAGCAGCTTCGCCACAGCGCAGCAGAGTCGCCACAGTCGATCAGCATCCCCACGGTTGAGCAGCTTCTCCACAGTGGAGCAGCTTCCACGCAGCAGAGGAGGATCCACAGAGCAAAGCAAGGTCCCCAACGTGGAGCAGCTTCCTCAAAGCAAAGCAACATCCTCACAGCAAAGCAGCTCCCCACAGTGGAGCAGCTTTCCCACAGTATAGCAGCTTACCACAGCAAAGTAGCTTCCACACAGCAAAGCAGCTTCCCCACAGTGGAGAAGCTTCCCCACAGCAAAGCAGCTTCCCCACAGTTTTGCAGCTTTCCCTTGGCAAAGCAGATTCCCAACAGTAAAGCAGCTTCCCCAGAGCAGAGCAGGTTCCACACAGCGAAGCAGCTTCCCCACAGCGGAGCATCATCCTCACATCCAAGTAACTTTCCAACAGCAAAGCAGCTTCCCCACAGCAAACCAACGTCCCCACAGCAAAGCAGGGTCCCCACAGCAGAGCAGCTTCCACACAGCAAAGCAGCATCCCCAAAGAGGAACATTTTCCCCAATGCAAAGCAGTTTCCCAACAGCGGAGCAGCTTCGCAGCAGCGGAGTAGGGTCCCCACAGTGGAGCAGCCTCCCCATGGTGGAGAAGCTTCCCCATGGTGGAGCAGCTTCCCCACAGCGAACCAACGTCTCCACAGCAAAGCAGCGTCCCACAGCGGAGCAGCATCCCCACAGCGGCGCAGCTTCCCCACAGCAAAGCAGCTTCCCCACAGCAATGCAGCTTCCCCACAGCGGAGCAGCATCCCCACAGCGGAGCAGCTTCCCCACAGCAATGCAGCTTCCGCACAGCAAAGCAGCTTCCCCACAGCAAAGTAGAGTCCCCACAGCAGAGCAGCATCCTCAAAGCAAAGTAACATCCCCACAGTGGATCAGCTTCCCCTCAGCGGAGGAGCTTCCCCACATCAAAGCAGCTTCCCCACAGTGGAGCAGCTTTCCCACAGTGGAGCAGTTTCCCTACAGCGGAGCAGCGTCCCCCACAGCAAACCAACGTGTCCACTGCAAAGCAGATTCCCCACAGTGGAACAGCTTCCCCACAGCAAAGCAGATGCCCCACAGCGGAGGAGCTTCGCCACAGCGCAGCAGAGTCCTCACAGTGGAGCAGCATCCCTACGGTGGAGCAGCTTCTCCACAGTGGAGCAGCTTCCACGCAGCAGAGGAGGATCCACAGAGCAAAGCAAGGTCCCCACAGTGGAGCAGCTTCCTCAAAGCAAAGCAACATCCTCACAGCAAAGCAGCTCCCCACAATGGAGCAGCTTACCACTGCAAAGCAGCTTCCCCACAGCAAACCAACGTCTCCACAGCAAAGCAGCATCCCCACAGCGGAGTAGCTTCCCCACAGCAAAGCAGCTCCCCACAGCAAATCAAGGTCCCCACAGCAGAGCAGCCTCCACACAGCAAAGCAGCTTCCCCACAGTGGAGCAGTTTCCCAACAGCAAATTAGCTTCCCTACAGTGGAGCAGTTTCCCCACAGCAAAGCAGATTCCCCAAAGCAAAGTCCCCAAAGTGGAGCAGCATACCGACGGTGGAGCAGCTTCCCCACAGTGGAGCAGCTACCCCACAGCAAAGCAGCTTCACCAGAGCAGAGCAGGGTCCACACAGTGAAGCAGCAACCCCACAGCGGAGCATCTTCCCCACAGCAAAGCAGCTTCGCCACAGCAAAGCAGGGTCCCCACAGTGGAGCAGCTTCCTCAAAGCAAAGCAGCATCCCCACAGCGGAATATTTTCCCCAAAGCAAAGCAGCTTCCCAACGGCGGAGCAGCTTCGGCACAGCGCAGCAGAGCCGCCACAGTGGAGCAGCATCCCCACGGTGCAGCAGCTTCTCCACAGTGGAGCAGCTTGCACGCAGCAGAGGAGCATCCACAGAGCAAAGCAAGGTCCCCAACGTGGAGCCGCTTCCTCAGAGCAAAACAACATCCTCACAGCAAAGCAGCTCCCCACAGTGGAGCACATTTCCCACAGTGGAGCAGCTTACCACAGCAAAGTAGCTTCCACACAACAAAGCAGCTTCCCCACAGTGGAGAAGCTTCCCCACAGCAAAGCAGCTTCCCCACAGTTTTGCAGCTTTCCCTTGGCAAAGCAGCTTCGCCACAGTAAAGCAGCTTCCCCAGAGCAGAGCAGTTTCCACACAGCGAAGCAGCTTCCCCACAGCGGAGCAGCATCCTCACATCGAAGTTCCTTGCCACAGCAAAGCAGCTTCCCCACAGCAAACCAACGGCCGCACAGCAAAGCAACATCCCCACAGCGGAGCAGCTTCCCCACAGCAAAGCAGCTCCCCACAGCAAAGCAGCGTCCCCACAGCAGAGCAGCTTCCACACAGCAAAGCAGCATCCCCACAGCGGAACATTTTCCCCAATGCTAAGCAGTTTCCCAACAGCGGAGCAGCTTCGCAACAGCGGAGTAGTGTCCCCACAGTGGAGCAGCATCCCCATGGTGGAGCAGCTTCCCCACGGTGGAGCAGCTTCCCCACAGCAAACCAACGTCCCCAAAGCAAAGCAGCGTCCCCACAGTGGAGCAGCATCCCCACAGAGGCGCAGCTTCCCCACAGCAAAGCAGCTTCCCCACAGCAATGCAGCTTCCCCAAAGCGGAGCAGCATCCCCACAGCGGAACATTTTCCCCAAAGCAAAGCAGCTTCCCAACAGCGGAGCAGCTTCCACACAGCAAAGCAGCATCCCCACAGCGGAACATTTTCCCCAAAGCAAAGCAGCTTCCCAACAGCGGAGCAGCTTCCACACAGCAAAGCAGCATCCCCACAGCGGAATATTTTCCCCAAAGCAAAGCAGCTTCCCAACAACGGAGCAGCTTCGCCGCAGCGCAGCAGAGCCGCCACAGTGGAGCAGCATCCCCACGGTGCAGCAGCTTCTCCACAGTGGAGCAGCTTCCACGCAGCAGAGGAGGATCCACAGAGCAAAGCAAGGTCTCCAACGTGGAGCAGCTTCCTCAGAGCAAAGCAACATCCTCACAGCAAAGCAGCTCCCCACAGTGGAGCAGCTTACCACAGCAAAGTAGCTTCCACACAACAGAGCAGCTTCCCCACAGTGGAGAAGCTTCCCCACAGCAAAGCAGCTTCCCCACAGTTTTGCAACTTTCCCTTGGCAAAGCAGCTTCCCAACAGTAAAGCAGCTTCCCCAGAGCAGAGCAGGTTTCACACAGCGAAGCAGCTTCCCCACAGTGGAGCAGCATCCTCACATCGAAGTTCCTTGCCACAGCAAAGCAGCTTCCCCACAGCAAACCAACGTCCCTTCAGCAAAGCAACATCCCCACAGCGGAGAGGCTTCCCCACAGCAAAGCAGCTCCCCACAGCAAAGCAGGGTCCCCACAGCGGAACATTTTCCCCAATGCTAAGCAGTTTCCCAACAGCGGAGCAGCTTCGCAACAGCGGAGTAGTGTCCCCACAGTGGAGCAGCATCCCCATGGTGGAGCACCTTCCCCACGGTGGAGCAGCTTCCCCACAGCAAACCAACGTCCCCAAAGCAAAGCAGCGTCCCCACAGCGGAGCAGCATCCCCACAGAGGCGCAGCTTCCCCACAGCAAAGCAGCTTCCCACAGCAATGCAGCTTCCCCAAAGCGGAGCAGCATCCCCACAGCGGAGCAGCTTCCCCACAGCAAAGCAGCTTCCCCAAAGCAAAGCAGCTTCTCCAGAGCAAAGTAGAGTCCCCACAGCAGAGCAGCATCCTCAAAGCAAAGTAACATCCCCACAGTGGATCAGCTTCCCCTCTGCGGAGGAGCTTCCCCACATCAAAGCAGCTTCCCCACAGTGGAGCAGCTTTCCCACAGTGGAGCAGTTTCCCTACAGCGGAGCAGCTTCCCCCACAGCAAACCAACGTGCCCTCTGCAAAGCAGCTTTCCCACAGTGGAGCATCTTCCCCACAGCAAAGCAGATGCCCCACAGCAAAGCAGCTTCCCCACAGTTTAGCAGCTTTCCCTCAGCAAAGCAGCTTCCCCACAGTAAAGCAGCTTCCCCAGAGCAGAGCAGGTTCCACACAGTGAAGCAGCTTCCCCACAGCGGAGCAGCATCCTCACATCGAAGTAGCTTCCCCACAGCAAAGCAGCTGCCCCACAGCAAAGCAGGGTCCCCACAGCAGAGCAGCTTCCACACAGCAAAGCAGCATCCCCACAGCGGAACATTATCCCCAAAGCAAAGCAGCTTCCCAACAGCGGACCAGCTTCCACACAGCAAAGCAGCATCCCCACAGCGGAATATTTTCCCCAAAGCAAAGCAGCTTCCCCACAGCGGAGCAGCTAGGCCACAGCGCAGCAGAGCCGCCACAGTGGAGCAGCATCCCCACGGTGCAGCAGCTTCTCCACAGTGGAGCAGCTTCCACGCAGCAGAGGAGGATCCACAGAGCAAAGCAAGGTCCCCAACGTGGAGCAGCTTCCTCAGAGCAAAGCAACATCCTCACAGCAAAGCAGCTCCCCACAGTGGAGCATCTTTCCCACAGTGGAGCAGCTTACCACAGCAAAGTAGCTTCCACACAACAAAGCAGCTTCCCCACAGTGGAGAAGCTTCCCCACAGCAAAGCAGCTTCCCCACAGTTTTGCAGCTTTCCCTTGGCAAAGCAGCTTCGCCACAGTAAAGCAGCTTCCCCAGAGCAGAGCAGTTTCCACACAGCAAAGCAGCTTCCCCACAGCGGAGCAGCATCCTCACATCGAAGTTCCTTGCCAGAGCAAAGCAGCTTCCCCACAGCAAACCAACGTCCCCACAGCAAAGCAACATCCCCACAGCGGAGCAGCTTCCCCACAGCAAAGCAGATGCCCCACAGCAAAGCAGCATCCCCACAGCAGAGCAGCTTCGCCACAGCGCAGCAGAGTCGCCACAGTGGAGCAGCATCCCCACGATGGAGCATCTTCTCCACAGTAGAGCAGCTTCCACGCAGCAGAGGAGGATCGACAGAGCAAAGCAAGGTCCCCAACTTGGAGCAGCTTCCTCAAAGCAAAGCAACATCCTCACAGCAAAGCAGCACCCCACAGCAAAGCAGCTTCCCCACAGTGGAGAAGCTTCCCCACAGCAAAGCAGCTTCCCCACAGTTTTGCAGCTTTCCCTTGGCAAAGCAGCTTCCCCACAGTAAAGCAGCTTCCCCAGAGCAGAGCAGGTTCCACACAACGAAGCAGCTTCCCTAAAGTGGAGCAGCATCCTCACTTCTAAGTACCTTCCCCACAGCAAAGCAGCTTCCCCACAGCAAACCAACGTCCTCACAGCAAAGCAGCATCCCCACAGCGGAGCAGCTTCCCCACAGCAAAGCAGCCGCCCAAAGCAGAGCAGCGTCCCAAAGCAGAGAAGCATCCCCACATCAAAGCAGCATCCCCACAGCGGAGCAGCTTCCCCATATCAAAGCAGCTTTCCCATAGCAAAACAAATTCCGCACAGTGGAGTAGCTTCCCCACAATGGAGCAACTTCCCCACAGCAGAGCTGCGTCCCCACAGCGGAGCAGCTTCCGAACTACAAAGTAGCTTCACCACAGCAAAGCTGCTTCACCACAGCGCAGAAGCTTCCCCAAAGCAAAGCACCTTCCCCACAGTGGAGCCGCTTACCAACAGCAAAGCAGCTTCCCCAAAGCAAAGCAGCTTCCCCGGAGTGGAGCAGATTCCCCACAGCAAAGCAGCTTCTCCACAGCAGAGTAGTTTCCCTACAGTGGAGCTGCTACCCCACAATAACGCAGTTTTCCCTTCAGCAGAGCAAGTTCCCCATATCAAAGCACCTTCCCAACAGTGGAGCAGCTTCACCACAGCAGAGCAGCTTACCCACAGCAAAGCAGCATCCCCAGAGCGGAGCAGCTTCCCCACAGCATTGCAGCTTCCCCACAGCAGAGCAGCATCCCCACAGTGGAGCAGCTTCCCCATAGCAAAGCAGCTTCCCCAGAGCAGAGCAGGTTCCACACAGCGAAGCAGCTTCAACACAGCGGTGCAGCATCCTCACATTGAAGTACCTTCCCCACAGCAAAGCAGCTTCCCAACAGCAAGCCAACGTCCCCACCTCAAAGCAGCATCCCCACAGCTAAACATTTTCCACAAAGCAAAGCAGTTTCCCAACAGCGGAGCAGCTTCGCAACAGCGGAGTAGCATCCCCACATTGGAGCAGCATCCCCACGGTGGAGCAGCTTCTCCACAGTGGAGCAGCTTCCATGCAGCAGAGGAGGATCCACAGAGCAAAGCAAGGTTCCCAACGTGGAGCATCTTCCTCAAAGCAAAGCAACATCCTCAGAGCAAAGCAGCTCCCCACAGTGGAGCAGCTTTCCCTCAGTGGAGCAGCTTACCACAGCAAAGTAGCATCCACGCACCAAAGCAGCTTCCCCACAGTGTAGAACCTTCCCCACAGCAAAGCAGCTTCCCCACAGTTTTGCAGCTTTCCCTCGGCAAAGCAGCTTCCCCACAGTAAAGCAGCTTCCCCAGAGCAGAGCAGGTTCCACACAGCGAAGCAACTTCCCCACAGCGGAGCAGCATCCTCACATCGAAGTACCTTACCACAGCAAAGCAGCTTCCGAACAGCAAACCAACGTCCCCACCTCAAAGCAGCATCCCCACAGCGGAGCAGCTTCCCCACAGCAAAGCAGCTACCCACAGCAAAGCAGGGTCCCCACAGCAGAGCAGCTTCCACACAGCAAAGCAGCATCCCCACAGCGGAACATTTTCCCCAAAGCAAAGCAGTTTCCCAACAGCGGAGCAGCTTCGCAACAGCGGAGTAGGGTCCCCACAGTGGAGCATCATTCCCACGGTGGAGCAGCTTCCCCACGGTGGAGCAGCTTCCCCACAGCAAACCAACGTCCCCAAAGCAAAGCAGCGTCCACACAGCGGAGCAGCATGCCCACAGCGGCGCAGCTTCCTCACAGCAAAGCAGCTTCCCCACAGCAATGCAGCTTCCCCACAGCAGAGCAGCATCCCCACAGCGGAGCAGCATCCTCACATCGAAGTACCTTCCCCACAGCAAAGCAGCTTCCCCACAGCAAACCAACGTCCCCACAGCAAAGCAGCATCCCCACAGCGGAGCAGCTTCCCCACAGCAAAGCAGCTCCCCACAGCAAAGCAGGGTCCCCATAGCAGAGCAGCTTCCACACAGCAAAGCAGCATCCCCTCAGCGGAACATTTTCGCCAAAGCAAAGCAGTTTACCAACAGCGGAACAGCTTCGCAACAGCGGAGTAGGGTCCCCACAGTGGAGCAGCATGCCCACGGTGGAGCAGTTTTCCCACGGTGGAGCAGCTTCCCCACAGCAAACCAACGTCCCCAAAGCAAAGCAGCGTCCCCACAGCGGAGCAGCATCCCCACAGCGGCGCAGCTTCCCCACAGCAAAGCAGCTTCCCCACAGCAATGCAGCTTCCCCACAGCGGAGCAGCATCCCCACAGCGGAGCAGCTTCCCCACAGCAAAGCAGCTTCCCCACAGCAAAGCAGCTTCCCCAGAGCAAAGTAGAGTCCCCACAGCAGAGCAGCTTCCTCAAAGCAAAGTAACATCCCCACAGTGGATCAGCTTCCCCTCAGCGGAGGAGCTTCCCCTCATCAAAGCCTCTTCCCCACAGTGGAGCAGCTTTCCCACAGTGGAGCTGTTTCCCTACAGCAGAGCAGCTTCCCCCACAGCAAACCAACGTGCCCACTGCAAAGCAGCTTCCCCACAGTGGAACAGCTTCCCCACAGCAAAGCAGATGCCCCACAGCAAAACAAAATCCCCACAGCGGAGCATTTTCCCCACAGCAAAGCAGCTTCCCCACAGCGGAGCAGCTTCGCCACAGGGCAGCACAGTCCCCACAGTGGAGCAGCATCCCCACGGTGGAGCAGCTTCTCCTCAGTGGAGCAGCTTCCAAGCTGCAGAGGAGAATCCACCGAGCAAAGCAAGGTTCCCACAGTGGAGCATCTTCCGCAAAGCAAAGCAACATCCTCACAGCAAAGCAGCTCCCCACAGTGGAGCAGCTTTCCCACAGTGGAGCAGCTTACCACTGCAAAGCAGCTTCCCCACAGCAAATCAACGTCCCCACAGCAAAGCAGCATCCCCAGAGCGGAGCAGCTTCCCCACAGCAAAGCATCTCCCCACAGCAAAGCAGATGCCCCACAGCAAAGCAGCATACCCACAGTGGAGCACTTTCCCCACAGCAAAGCAGCTTCCCCACAGCGGAGGAGCTTTGCCACAGCGCAGCAGAGTCCCCACAGTGGAGCAGCATCCCCACGGTGGAGCAGCTTCTCCACATTGGAGCAGCTTACCACAGCAAAGTAGCTTCCACACAGTAAAACAGCTTCCCCACATTTGAGAAGCTTCCCCACAGCAAAGCAGCTTCCCCACAGTTTTGCAGCTTTCCCTCGGCAAAGCAGCTTCCCCACAGTAAAGAAACTTCCCAAGAGCAGAGCAGGTTCCACACAGCGAAGCAGCTTCCCCACAGCGGAGCAGCATCTTCACATCGAAGTACCTTCCCCACAGCAAAGCAGCTTCCCCACAGCAAACCAACGTCCCCACAGTAAAGCAGCATCCCCACAGTGGAACATTTTCCCCAAAGCAAAGCAGCTTTCCAACAGCGGAGCAGCTTCGCAACAGCGGAGTAGGGTCCCCACAGTGGAGCAGCATCGACATGGTGGAGCAGCTTCCCCACGGTGGAGCAGCTTCACCACAGCAAACCAACGTCCCCAAAGCAAAGCAGCTTCCCCACAGCAAAGCAGCTTCCCCACAGCAATGCAGCTTCCCCACAGCAAAGCAGCTTCCCCACAGCAAAGCAGCTTCCCCAGAGCAAAGCAGAGACCCACAGCGGAGCAGCTTCCTCAAAGCAATGTAACAACCCCACAGTGGATCAGCTTCCCCTCAGCGGAGGAGCTTCCCCACATCAAAGCAGCTTCCCCACAGTGGAGAATCATTCCCACGGTGGAGCAGCTTCCCCACGGTGGAGCAGCTTCCCCACAGCAAACCAACGTCCCCAAAGCAAAGCAGCGTCCACACAGCGGAGCAGCATGGCCACAGCGGCGCAGCTTCCCCACAGCAAAGCAGCTTCCCCACAGCAATGCAGCTTCCCCACAGCGGAGCAGCATCCCCACAGCGGAGCAGCATCCTCACATCGAAGTACCTTCCCCACAGCAAAGCAGCTTCCCCACAGCAAACCAACGTCCCCACAGCAAAGCAGCATCCCCACAGCGGAGCAGCTTCCCCACAGCAAAGCAGCTCCCCACAGCAAAGCAGGGTCCCCATAGCAGAGCAGCTTCCACACAGCAAAGCAGCATCCCCTCAGCGGAACATTTTCGCCAAAGCAAAGCAGTTTACCAACAGCGGAACAGCTTCGCAACAGCGGAGTAGGGTCCCCACAGTGGAGCAGCATGCCCACGGTGGAGCAGTTTTCCCACGGTGGAGCAGCTTCCCCACAGCAAACCAACGTCCCCAAAGCAAAGCAGCGTCCCCACAGCGGAGCAGCATCCCCACAGCGGCGCAGCTTCCCCACAGCAAAGCAGCTTCCCCACAGCAATGCAGCTTCCCCACAGCGGAGCAGCATCCCCACAGCGGAGCAGCTTCCCCACAGCAAAGCAGCTTCCCCACAGCAAAGCAGCTTCCCCAGAGCAAAGTAGAGTCCCCACAGCAGAGCAGCTTCCTCAAAGCAAAGTAACATCCCCACAGTGGATCAGCTTCCCCTCAGCGGAGGAGCTTCCCCTCATCAAAGCATCTTCCCCACAGTGGAGCAGCTTTCCCACAGTGGAGCTGTTTCCCTACAGCAGAGCAGCTTCCCCCACAGCAAACCAACGTGCCCACTGCAAAGCAGCTTCCCCACAGTGGAACAGCTTCCCCACAGCAAAGCAGATGCCCCACAGCAAAACAAAATCCCCACAGCGGAGCATTTTCCCCACAGCAAAGCAGTTTCCCCACAGCGGAGCAGCTTCGCCACAGGGCAGCAGAGTCCCCACAGTGGAGCAGCATCCCCACGGTGGAGCAGCTTCTCCTCAGTGGAGCAGCTTCCAAGCTGCAGAGGAGAATCCACCGAGCAAAGCAAGGTTCCCACAGTGGAGCATCTTCTGCAAAGCAAAGCAACATCCTCACAGCAAAGCAGCTCCCCACAGTGGAGCAGCTTTCCCACAGTGGAGCAGCTTACCACTGCAAAGCAGCTTCCCCACAGCAAATCAACGTCCCCACAGCAAAGCAGCATCCCCAGAGCGGAGCAGCTTCCCCACAGCAAAGCATCTCCCCACAGCAAAGCAGATGCCCCACAGCAAAGCAGCATACCCACAGTGGAGCACTTTCCCCACAGCAAAGCAGCTTCCCCACAGCGGAGGAGCTTTGCCACAGCGCAGCAGAGTCCCCACAGTGGAGCAGCATCCCCACGGTGGAGCAGCTTCTCCACATTGGAGCAGCTTACCACAGCAAAGTAGCTTCCACACAGTAAAACAGCTTCCCCACAGTTGAGAAGCTTCCCCACAGCAAAGCAGCTTCCCCACAGTTTTGGAGCTTTCCCTCGGCAAAGCAGCTTCCCCACAGTAAAGCAACTTCCCAAGAGCAGAGCAGGTTCCACACAGCGAAGCAGCTTCCCCACAGCGGAGCAGCATCTTCACATCGAAGTACCTTCCCCACAGCAAAGCAGCTTCCCCACAGCAAAGCAGCTTCCCCAGAGCAAAGCAGAGACCCACAGCGGAGCAGCTTCCTCAAAGCAATGTAACAACCCCACAGTGGATCAGCTTCCCCTCAGCGGAGGAGCTTCCCCACATCAAAGCAGCTTCCCCACAGTGGAGCAGCTTTCCCACAGCGGAGCAGCTTCCCTACAGCGGAGCAGCTTCCCCCACAGCAAACCAACGTGCCCACTGCACAGCAGCTTCCCCACAGCAAAGCAGATGCCCCACAGCAAAGCAGCATCCCCACAGCAGAGCATTTTCCCCACAGCAAAGCATCTTCCCCACAGCAGAGCAGCTTCGCCACAGTGGAGTAGCTTCCCTACAGCGGAGCAGCTTCCCCCACAGCAAACCAACGTGCCCACTGCAAAGCAGCTTCCCCACAGCAAAGCAGATGCCCCACAGCAAAGCAGCATCCCCACAGCAGAGCATTTTCCCCACAGCAAAGCATCTTCCCCACAGCAGAGCAGCTTCGCCACAGTGGAGTAGCTTCACCACAGAAGAACAGCTTCCCCACAGCAAAGCAGCATCCCCACAGCGGAGCAGCTTCCCCACAGCGGAGCAGCTTCCCCACAGCAAGGCAGCTTCCACATAGCAAAGCAGCTGCCCCACAGCAAGGCAGCTTCCCCACAATGGAGCAGTTTCCCCACAGCAGAGCTGCTTCCCCACAATGGAGCAGCTTCCCCACAGCAAAGCGGCTTCCCCACAGCAATGCAGATTCCACAAAGCAAAGCAGCTTCCCCACAGAAATGCAGCTTCCCCACAATGTCGCAGCTTCCCCACAGCAGAGCTGCTTCCCCACAGTTGTGCAGCTTCCCCACAGCAAAGCGGCTTCCCCACAGCAATGCAGATTCCACAAAGCAGAGCAGTTTCCCCACAGCAAAGCAGTTTCCCCACAGCAGACCAGCTTCCCCACAGCAGAGCAGCTTCCGCAGAGCAAAGCTGCTTCCCTAAAGCAGAGCAGTTTCCTCACAGCATAGCAGCTTCCCCATAGCAAAGCAGATTCCCCAAAGCAGAGCAGTTTCCCCACAGCAGAGCAGCATCCCCAGTTCAAAGCAGCATCCCCGCAGTGGAACAGCTTCCCCATAGCAAAGCAGCTTCCAAATAGCAAAACAGCTTCCGCACAGTGAAGCAGCTTCCCCACAATGGAGCGGCTTCACCACAGCAGAGCTGCTTCTCCACAGCGGAGTAGCTTACCCACTGCAAATTAGCTTTCCCACAGCAAAGCTGCTTCCCCACAGTGGAGCAGCTTGCCCACAGCAAAGCAGCTTCCTCACACCAAAGCAGCATCCCTACAGCAAAGCATCTTTCCCACCGCCGAGCAGCATCCCCACAGCAGAGCAGCTGTGCCACAGCGGAGCAACTTCCTCACAGCAATGCAGCTTCCCCACAGCAAAGCAAGTCCCCCCAGCAGAGCAGCTTCCCACAGCAGAGAAGTTTCCCCACAGCAGGACAGCTTCCCCACAACAAAGCAGCATACCCACAGTGGAGCAGCTTCCTCACAGCAATGCAGCTTCCCAACAGCAAAGCAGCTTCCCCACAGCAAAGCAGCATCCACACAGCGGAGCAGCTTCCCAACAGCAAAGTAGCTTCCCCAAGGCAAAGTAGCATTCCCACAGAAAATCAGCTTCCCCACAGCGGAGCAGCTTCCCCACAGCAGAGCAGCTTCCCCACAGCAAAGCAGCTTCCCTAAAGCAGAGCAGTTTCCCCACAGCAGACCAGCAACCCCACATCAAAGCAGCATCCCCACAGCAGAGCAGCTTCCCCATATCAAAGCAGCTTTCCCATAGCAAAACAATTTCCCCACAGTGGAACAGCTTCCCCACAATGGAGCAGCTTCCCCACAGCAGAGCTGGCTCCCCACAGCGGAGCAGCTTCCCCACAGCAGAGCACCTTCCCCATAGCAAAGCAGCTTCCCTAAAGCAGAGCAGCGTCCCCACAGCAGAGCAGCATTCCCACATCAAAGCAGCATCCCCACAGCGGAGCAGCCTCCCCATATCAAAGCAGCTTTCCCATAGCAAAACAAATTCCGCACAGTGGAGTAGCTTCCCCACAATGGAGCAGCTTCCCCACAGCAGAGCTGCATCCCCACATCGGAGCAGCTTCCGAACTGCAAAGTAGCTTCACCACAGCAAAGCTGCTTCCCCACAGCGCAGAAGCTTCCCCAAAGCAAAGCACCTTCCCCACAGTGGAGCCGCTTACCAACAGCAAAGCAGTTTCCCCAAAGCAAAGCAGCTTCCCCAGAGTGGAGCAGATTCCCCACAGCAAAGCAGTTTCTCCACAGCAGAGTAGTTTCCCTACAGTGGAGCTGCTACACCACGATAACGCAGTTTTCCCTTCAGCAGAGCAACTTCCCCATATCAAAGCACCTTCCCAACAGTGGAGCAGCTTCACCACAGCAGAGCAGCTTACCCACAGCAAAGCAGCATCCCCAGAGTGGAGCAGCTTCCCCATAGCAAAGCAGCTTCCCTAAAGCAGAGCAGTCTCCCCACAGCAGAGCAGCATCTCCACATCAAAGCAGCATCCCCAGAGCGGAGCAGCTTCCCCATATCAAAGCAGCTTCCGCACAGTGGAGCAGCTTCACCACAGCAGAACAGCTTCCACACAGCAAAGCAGCATCCTCACAGCGGAGCAGCTTCCCCACAGTGGAGCAGCTTCCCCACAGAAGGCAGCTTCCACATAGCAAAGCAGCTTCCCCACAGCGATGCAGCTTCCCCACAGAGGAGCAGCTTCTCCACAGCAAAGCGGCTTCCCCACAGCAATGCAGATTCCACATAGCAGAGCAGTTTCCCCACAGCAAAGCAGTTTCCCCACAGCATACCAGCTTCCCCACAGCAGAGCAGCTTCCCCAGAGCAAAGCTGGTTCCCTAAAGCAGAGCAGTTTCCCCACAGCGGAGCAGCTTCCCCCAGCAAAGCAGCATCCCCAGAGTGGAGCAGCTTTCCCACAGTGGAGCAGCTTCCCGACAGCCGAGCAGTTTCCCCAAGGCAGAGCAGTTTCCCCACAGCAGAGCAGCTTCCCCACAGCAGACCAGCTTCCCCATAGCAAAGCAGTTTCCCCAAAGCAGAGCAGTTTCCCAACAGCAGAGCAGCATCCCCAGTTCAAAGCAGCATCTCCACAGTGGAGCAGCTTGCCCATAGGAAAGCAGCTTCCAAATAGCAAAACAGCTTCCCGACAGTGAAGCAGCTTCCCCACAATGGAGCAGCTTCAGCACAGCAGAGCTGCTTCCTCTCAGCGGAACGGCTTACCCATTGCAAATTAGCTTCCCCACAGCAAAGATGCTTCCCCACAGCGGATCAGTTTCCCGACAGCAAAGCACCTTCCCCACAGTGGAGCAGCTTCCCCACAGCAAAGCAACTTCCTCACACCAAAGCAGCATCCCTACAGCAAAGCATCTTTCCCACCGCCGAGCAGCATCCCCACAGCAGAGCAGCATTGTCAAAGTGGAGCAACTTCCTCACAGCAATGCAGCTTCCCGAAAGCAAAGCAGGGGCACCCAGCAGAGCAGGTTCCCACAGCAGTGTAGTTTCCCCACAGCAGGAGAGCTTCCCCACAGCAAAGCAGCATACCCACAGTGGAGCAGCTTCCCCACAGCAATGCAGCTTCCCAACAGCAAAGCAGCTTCCCCACAGCAAAACAACATCTCCACATCGGAGCAGCTTCCCAACAGCAAAGTAGCTTCCCCAAGGCAAAGTAGCTTCCCCACAGGAAATCAGCTTCCCCACAGTGGAGCAGATTCCCCTCGGGCAAAGCAGCTTCCTCACATCGAAGCAGCATCCCTACAGCAAAGCATCTTTCCCACCACCGAGCAGCATCCCCACAGCAGAGCAGCATTGTCAAAGCGGAGCAACTTCCTCACAGCAATGCAGCATCCCCACAGCAAAGCAGTGGCACCCAGCAGAGCAGCTTCCCACAGCAGAGTAGTTTCCCCACAGCAGGACAGCTTCCCCACAGCAAAGCAGCATAACCACAGTGGAGCAGCTTCCCGACAGCAAAGTAGCTTCCCCATATCAAAGCAGCTTCCCCATAGCAAAGCAGCTTCCTCACAGCGGAGCAGCTTCCCCATAGCAAAGCAGCTTCCCTAAAGCAGAGCAGTTTCCCCACAGCAGAGCAGCATCCCCACATCAAAGCAGCATCCCCACAGCGGAGCAGCTTCCCCATATCAAAGCTGCTTTCCCATAGCAAAACAACTTCCCCACAGTGGAACAGCTTCCCCACAATGGAGCAGGTTCCCCACAGCAGAGCTGCGTCCCCACAGGAGAGCAGCTTCCGAACTGCAAAGTAGCTTCTCAACAGCAAAGCTGCGTCACCACAGCAGAGCAGCATCCCCAGTTCAAAGCAGCATCCCCACAGCGGAGCAGCTTCCCAACAGCAAAGTAGCTTCCCCAAGGCAAAGTAGCATTCCCACAGAAAATCAGCTTCCCCACAGCGGAGCAGCTTCCCCACAGCAGAGCAGCTTCCCCATAGCAAAGCAGCTTCCCTAAAGCAGAGCAGTTTCCCCACAGCAGAACAGCATCCCCACATCAAAGCCGTATCCCCACAGCGGAGCAGCTTCCCCATATCAAAGCAGCTTCCCAATAGCAAAGCAGCTTCCCCACAGCGGAGCAGCTTCCCCACAGCAGAGCAGCTTCCCCATAGCAAAGCAGCTTCCCTAAAGCAGAGCAGTTTCCCCACAGCAGAGCAGCAACCCCACATCAAAGCAGCATCCCCACAGTAGAGCAGCTTCCCCATATCAAATCAGCTTTCCAATAGCAAAACAATTTCCCCACAGTGGAACAGCTTCCCCAAAATGGAGCAGCTTCCCCACAGCAGAGCTGGGTCCCCACAGCGGAGCGGCTTCCAAACTGCATAGTAGCTTCCCAACAGCAAAGCTGCTTCCCCACAGCGGAGCAGCTTCCCCACAGCGGAGCA
The DNA here is from genome assembly GCF_017639515.1 of Carcharodon carcharias. Classification (NCBI taxonomy): domain Eukaryota; kingdom Metazoa; phylum Chordata; class Chondrichthyes; order Lamniformes; family Lamnidae; genus Carcharodon; species Carcharodon carcharias. The sequence continues at coordinate 33,341,225 of NC_054483.1, forward strand.
GATTCCCCACAGCAAAGCAGCTTCCCCACAGCGGAGCAGCTTCCCCACAGCAGAGCAGCTTCCCCATAGCAAAGCAGCTTCCCTAAAGCAGAGCAGTGTCCCCACAGCAGAGCAGCATCCCCACATCAAAGCAGCATGCCCACAACGGAGCAGCTTCCCCATATCAAAGCAGCTTTCCCATAGCAAAACAAATTCCGCACAGTGGAGTAGCTTCCCCACAATGGAGCAGGTTCCCCACAGCAGAGCTGCGTCCCCACAGCGGAGCAGCTTCCGAACTGCAAAGTAGCTTCACCACAGCCAAGCTGCTTCCCCACAGCGCAGAAGCTTCCCCAAAGTAAAGCACCTTCCCCACAGTGGAGCCGCTTACCAACAGCAAAGCAGCTTCCCCACAGCAAAGCAGCTTCCCCAGAGTGGAGCAGATTCCCCACAGCAAAGCAGTTTCTCCACAGCAGAGTAGTTTCCCTACAGTGGAGCTGCTACACCACGATAACGCAGTTTTCCCTTCAGCAGAGCAACTTCCCCATATCAAAGCACCTTCCCAACAGTGGAGCAGCTTCACCACAGCAGAGCAGCTTACCCACAGCAAAGCAGCTTCCCTAAAGCAGAGCAGTGTCCCCACAGCAGAGCAGCATCCCCACATCAAAGCAGCATGCCCACAACGGAGCAGCTTCCCCATATCAAAGCAGCTTTCCCATAGCAAAACAAATTCCGCACAGTGGAGTAGCTTCCCCACAATGGAGCAGGTTCCCCACAGCAGAGCTGCGTCCCCACAGCGGAACAGCTTCCGAACTGCAAAGTAGCTTCACCACAGCCAAGCTGCTTCCCCACAGCGCAGAAGCTTCCCCAAAGTAAAGCACCTTCCCCACAGTGGAGCCGCTTACCAACAGCAAAGCAGCTTCCCCACAGCAAAGCAGCTTCCCCAGAGTGGAGCAGATTCCCCACAGCAAAGCAGTTTCTCCACAGCAGAGTAGTTTCCCTACAGTGGAGCTGCTACACCACGATAACGCAGTTTTCCCTTCAGCAGAGCAACTTCCCCATATCAAAGCACCTTCCCAACAGTGGAGCAGCTTCACCACAGCAGAGCAGCTTACCCACAGCAAAGCAGCATCCCCAGAGTGGAGCAGCTTCCCCACAGCATTGCAGCTTCCCCACAGCAAAGCAGCATCCACACAGTGGAGCAGCTTCCTCATAGCAAAGCAGCTTCCCTAAAGCAGAGCAGTCTCCCCACAGCAGAGCAGCATCTCCGCATCAAAGCAGCATCCCAACAGCGGAGCGGCTTCCCCACAGCAATGCAGATTCCGCAAAGTAGAGCAGTTTCCCCACAGCAAAGCAGTTTCCCCACAGCAGACCAGCTGCCCCACAGCAGAGAAGCTTCCCCAGAGCAAAGCTGGTTCCCTAAAGCAGAGCAGTTTCCCCACAGCAGAGCAGATTCCCCCAGCAAAGCAGCATCGCCAGAGTGGAGCAGCTTTCCCACAGTTGAGCAGCTTCGCCACAGCAGAGCAGTTTCCCCAAGGCAGAGCAGTTTCCCCACAGCAGAGCAGCTTCCCCACACCAGACCAGCTTCCCCATAGCAAAGCAGCTTCCCCAAAGCAGAGCAGTTTGCCCACAGCAGAGCAGCATCCCCAGTTTAAAGCTGCTTCCCCGCAGCTTCCCCACAGCGATGCAGCTTCCCCACAGTGGAGCAGCTTCCCCACAGCAAAGCGGCTTCCCCACAGCAATGCAGATTCCGCAAAGCAGAGCAGTTTCCCCACAGCAAAGCAGTTTCCCCACAGCAGACCAGCTTCCCCACAGCAGAGCAGCTTCCCCAGAGCAAAGCTGGTTCCCTAAAGCAGAGCAGTTTCCCCTCGGCAGAGCAGCTTCCCCCAGCAAAGCAGCATCCCCAGAGTGGAGCAGCTTTCCCACAGTGGAGCAGCTTCCCCACAGCAGAGCAGTTTCCCCAAGGCAGAGCAGTTTCCCCACAGCAGAGCAGCTTCCCCACAGCAGACCAGCTTCCCCATAGCAAAGCGGCTTCCCCAAAGCAGAGCAGTTTCCCCACAGCAGAGCAGCATCCCCAGTTCAAAGCAGCATCCCCACAGTGGAGCAGCTTCCCCATAGCAAAGCAGCTGCCAAATAACAAAACAGCTTCCCCACAGTGAAGCAGCTTCCCCACAATGGAGCAGCTTCACCACAGCAGAGCTGCTTCCCCTCAGCGGAACAGCTTACCCATTGCAAATTAGCTTCCCCGCAGGAAAGATGCTTCCCCACAGCGGAGCAGTTTCCCGACAGCAAAGCACCTTCCCCACAGTGGAGCAGCTTCCCCACAGCAAAGCAACTTCCTCACACCGAAGCAGCATCCCTACAGCAAAGCATCTTTCCCACCGCCGAGCAGCATCCCCACAGCAGAGCAGCATTGTCAAAGTGGAGCAACTTCCTCACAGCAATGCAGCTTCCCGAAAGCAAAGCAGGGGCACCCAGCAGAGCAGCTTCCCACAGCAGAGTAGTTTCCCCACAGCAGGACAGCTTCCCCACAGCAAAGCAGCATACCCACAGTGGAGCAGCTTCCCCACAGCCATGCAGCTTCCCAACAGAAAAGCAGCTTCCCCACAGCAAAACAGCATCTCCACAGCGGAGCAGCTTCCCAACAGCAAAGTTGCTTCCCCAAGGCAAAGTAACTTCCCCACAGGAAATCAGCTTCCCCACAGTGGAGCAGCTTCCCCACAGCAAAACAGCTTCCCCACAGCGGAGCAGCTTCCCCACAGCAGAGCAGCTTCCCCATAGCAAAACAGCATCCCCACAGCGGAGCAGCTTCCCAACAACAAAATAGCTTCCCCATATCAAAGCAGCTTCCCTATAGCAAAGCAGCTTCCTCACAGTGGAGCAGCTTCCCCACAGCAGAGAAGCTTCCCCATGGCAAAGCAGCTTCCCCACAGCAGAGCAGTTTCCCCACAGCAGAGCAGCATCCCCACATCAAAGCAGCATCCCCACAGCGGAGCAGCTTCCCCATATCAAAGCTGCTTTCCCATAGCAAAAAAACTTCCCCACAGTGGAACAGCTTCCCCACAATGGAGCAGGTTCCCCACAGCAGAGCTGCGTCCCCACAGCGGAGCAGCATCCGAACTGCAAAGTAGCTTCCCAACAGCAAAGCTGCGTCCCCACAGCAGAGCAGCATCCCCACTTCAAAGCAGCATCCCCACAGTGGAGCAGCTTCCCCACAGCAGAGCAGCTTCCCCACAGCAAAGCAGCTTCCCTAAAGCAGATCAGCTTCCCCACAGCGGAACAGCTTACCCACTGCAAAGATGCTTCCCCACAGCGGAGCAGTTTCCCGACTGCAAAGCACCTTCCCCACAGTGGAGCAGCTTCCCCACAGCAAAGCAACTTCCTCACACCGAAGCAGCATCCCTACAGCAAAGCATCTTTCCCACCACCGAGCAGCATCCCCACAGCAGAGCAGCATTGTCAAAGTGGAGCAACTTCCTCACAGCAATGCAGCTTCCCGAAAGCAAAGCAGGGGCACCCAGCAGAGCAGCTTCCCACATCAGAGTAGTTTCCCCACAGCAGGACAGCTTCCCCACAGCAAAGCAGCATACCCACAGTGGAGCAGCTTCCCCACAGCAGAGCAGCTTCCCCACAGCAAAACAGCATCCCCACTGCGGAGCAGCGTCCCAACAGCAAAGTAGCTTCCCCAAGGCAAAGTAGCTTCCCCACAGAAAATCAGCTTCCCCACAGTGGAGCAGCTTCCCCACAATGGAGCAGCTTCACCACAGCAGAGCTGCTTCCCCACAGCGGAACAGCTTACCCACTGCAAATTAGCTTCCCCGCAGCAAAGATGCTTCCCGACAGCAGAGCAGTTTCCCGACAGCAAAGCACCTTCCCCACAGTGGAGCAGCTTCCCCACAGCAAAGCAACTTCCTCACACCGAAGCAGCATCCCTACAGCAAAGCATCTTTCCAACCACCGAGCAGCATCCCCACAGCAGAGCAGCATTGTCAAAGTGGAGCAACTTCCTCACAGCAAAGCAGCTTCCCGAAAGCAAAGCAGGGGCACCCAGCAGAGCAGCTTCCCACAGCAGAGTAGTTTCCCCACAGCAGGACAGCTTCCCCACAGCAAAGCAGCATACCCACAGTGGAGCAGCTTCTCCACAGCAATGCAGCTTCCCAACAGCAAAGCAGCTTCCCCACAGCAAAACAGCATCTCCACAGCGGAGCAGCTTCCCAACAGCAAAGTAGCTTCCCCAAGGCAAAGTAGCTTCCCCACAGGAAATCAGCTTTCACACAGTGGAGCAGATTCCCCTCGGGCAAAGCAGCTTCCACACACCGAAGCAGCATCCCTACAGCAAAGCATCTTTCCCACCGCCGAGCAGCATCCCCACAGCAGAGCAGCATTGTCAAAGTGGAGCAACTTCCTCACAGCAATGCAGCATCCCCAGAGCAAAGCAGTGGCACCCAGCAGAGCAGCTTCCCACAGCAGAGTAGTTTCCCCACAGCAGGACAGCTTCCCCACAGCAAAGCAGCATACCCACAGAGGAGCAGCTTCCCCACAGCAGAGCAGCTTCCCCACAGCAAAACAGCATCCCCACTGCGGAGCAGCTTCCCCACAGCAAAGTAGCTTCCCCAAGGCAAAGTAGCTTCCCCACAGAAAATCAGCTTCCCCACAGTGGAGCAGCTTCCCCACAGCAAAGCAGCTTCATCACACCGAAGCAGCATCCCTACAGCAAATCATCTTTCCCACCGCCGAGCAGCATTCCCACAGCAGAGCAGCATTGTCAAAGCAGAGCAACTTCCTCACAGCAATGCTGCTTCCCCACAGCAAAGCAGGGGCACCCAGCAGAGCAGCTTCCCACAGCAGAGTAGTTTCCCCACAGCAGGACAGCTTCCCCACAGCAAAGCAGCATACCCACAGCGGAGCCGCTTCCCAACAGCAAAGTAGCTTCCCCAAGGCAAAGTAGCTTCCCCACAGGAAATCAGCTTCCCCACAGTGGAGCAGATTCCCCTCGGGCAAAGCAGCTTCCTCACACCGAAGCAGCATCCCTACAGCAAAGCATCTTTCCCACCGCCGAGCAGCATCCCCACAGCAGAGCAGCATTGTCAAAGTGGAGCAACTTCCTCACAGCAATGCAGCATCCCCAGAGCAAAGCAGTGGCACCCAGCAGAGCAGCTTCCCAAAGCAGAGTAGTTTCCCCACAGCAGGACAGCTTCCCCACAGCAAAGCAGCATACCCAAGTGGAGCAGCTTCCCAACAGCAGAGCAGCTTCCCCACAGCAAAACAGCATCCCCACTGCGGAGCAGCTTCCCAACAGCAAAGTAGCTTCCCCAAGGCAAAGTAGCTTCCCCACAGAAAATCAGCTTCCCCACAGTGGAGCACATTCCACTCGGGCAAAGCAGCTTCCTCACACCGAAGCAGCATCCCTACAGCAAAGCATCTTTCCCACCGCCGAGCAGCATCCCCACAGCAGAGCAGCATTGTCAAAGCGGAGCAACTTCCTCACAGCAATGCAGCATCCCCACAGCAAAGCAGTGGCACCCAGCAGAGCAGCTTCCTACAGCAGAGTAGTTTCCCCACAGCAGGAAAGCTTCCCCACAGCAAAGCAGCATACCCACAGTGGAGCAGCTTCCCCACAGCAGAGCAGCTTCCCCACAGCAAAACAGCATCCCCACAGCGGAGCAGCTTCCCAACAGCAAAGTAGCTTCCCCAAGGCAAAGTAGCTTCCCCACAGAAAATCAGCTTCACCACATTGGAGCAGCTTCCCCACAGCAAAGCAGCTTCCTCACACCGCAGCAGCATCCATACACCAATTCATCTTTCCCACGTCCGAGCAGCATCCCCACAGCAGAGCAGCATTGTCAAAGCAGAGCAACTTCCTCACAGCAGTGCAGCTTCCCCACAGCAAAGCAGGGGCACCCAGCAGATCAGCCTCCCACCGCAGAGTAGTTTCCCCACAGCAGGACAGCTTCCCCACAGCAAAGCAGCATACCCACAGTGGAGCAGCTTCCCCACAGCAATGCAGCTTCCCAAGAGCAAAGCAGCTTCCCCACAGCAAAACAGCATCCCCACAGCGGTGCAGCTTCCCAACAGCAAAGTAGCTACTCCAAGGCAAAGTAGCTTCCCCACAGAAAATCAGCTTCCCCACAGCAGAGCAACTTCCCCACAGCAGTGCAGCTTTCCCATAGCAAAGCAGCTTCCCTAAAGCAGAGCAGTTTCCCCACAGCAGAACAGCATCCCCACATCAAAGCAGCATCCCCACAGCGGAGCAGCTTCCCCATATCAAAGCAGCTTCCCCATAGCAAAGCAGCTTCCCCACAGCAGAGCAGCTTCCCCACAGCAGAGCAGCTTCCCCATAGCGAAGCAGCTTCCCTAAAGCAGCGCAGTTTCCCTACAGCAGAGCAGCATCCCCACATCAAAGCAGCATCCCCACAGCAAAGCAGCTTCCCCATATCAAAGCATCTTTCCCATAGCAAAACAACTTCCCCACAGTGGAACAGCTTCCCCACAATGGAGCAGGTTCCCCACAGCAGAGCTGCGTCCCCACAGCGGAGCAGCTTCCGAAATGCAAAGTAGCTTCCCAACAGCAAAGCTGCGTCCCCACAGCAGAGCAGCATCTCCACTTCAAAGCAGCATCCCCACAGTGGAGCAGCTTCCCCACATCAGAGCAGCTTCCCCATAGCAGAGCAGCTTCCCTAAAGCAGAGCAGCTTCCCCACAGCAGAGCAGCATCCCCACATCAAAGCAGCATCCCCACAGCAGAGCAGCTTCCCCATATCAAAGCAGCTTTCCCATAGCAAAACAAATTCCCCACAGTGGAGTAGCTTCCCCACAATGGAGCAGCTTCCCCAGAGCAGAGCTGCGTCCCCACAGCGGAGGCAGCTTCTGAACTGCAAAGTAGCTTCACCACAGCAAAGCTGCTTCCCCACAGCGCAGCAGCTTCTCCAAAGCAAAGCACCTTCCCCACAGTGGAGCCGCTTACCAACAGCAAAGCAGCTTCCCCACAGCAAAGCAGCTTCCCCAGAGTGGAGCAGATTCCCCACAGCAAAGCAGTTTCTCCACAGCAGAGTAGTTTCCCTACAGTGGAGCTGCTACACCACGATAACGCAGTTTTCCCTTCAGCAGAGCAACTTCCCCATATCAAAGCACCTTCCCAACAGTGGAGCAGCTTCACCACAGCAGAGCAGCTTACCCACAGCAAAGCAGCATCCCCAGAGTGGAGCAGCTTCCCCATAGCAAAGCAGCTTCCCTAAAGCAGAGCAGTCTCCCCACAGCAGAGCAGCATCTCCACATCAAAGCAGCATCCCCAGAGCGGAGCAGCTTCCCCATATCAAAGCAGCTTCCGCACAGTGGAGCAGCTTCACCACAGCAGAACAGCTTCCACACAGCAAAGCAGCATCCTCACAGCGGAGCAGCTTCCCCACAGTGGAGCAGCTTCCCCACAGAAGGCAGCTTCCACATAGCAAAGCAGCTTCCCCACAGCGATGCAGCTTCCCCACAGAGGAGCAGCTTCTCCACAGCAAAGCGGCTTCCCCACAGCAATGCCGATTCCACATAGCAGAGCAGTTTCCCCACAGCAAAGCAGTTTCCCCACAGCATACCAGCTTCCCCACAGCAGAGCAGCTTCCCCAGAGCAAAGCTGGTTCCCTAAAGCAGAGCAGTTTCCCCACAGCGGAGCAGCTTCCCCCTGCAAAGCAGCATCCCCAGAGTGGAGCAGCTTTCCCACAGTGGAGCAGCTTCCCGACAGCCGAGCAGTTTCCCCAAGGCAGAGCAGTTTCCCCACAGCAGAGCAGCTTCCCCACAGCAGACCAGCTTCCCCATAGCAAAGCAGTTTCCCCAAAGCAGAGCAGTTTCCCCACAGCAGAGCAGCATCCCCAGTTCAAAGCAGCATCTCCACAGTGGAGCAGCTTCCCCATAGGAAAGCAGCTTCCAAATAGCAAAACAGCTTCCCGACAGTGAAGCAGCTTCCCCACAATGGAGCAGCTTCAGCACAGCAGAGCTGCTTCCTCTCAGCGGAACGGCTTACCCATTGCAAATTAGCTTCCCCACAGCAAAGATGCTTCCCCACAGCGGAGCAGTTTCCCGACAGCAAAGCACCTTCCCCACAGTGGAGCAGCTTCCCCACAGCAAAGCAACTTCCTCACACCAAAGCAGCATCCCTACAGCAAAGCATCTTTCCCACCACCGAGCAGCATCCCCACAGCAGAGCAGCATTGTCAAAGTGGAGCAACTTCCTCACAGCAATGCAGCTTCCCGAAAGCAAAGCAGGGGCACCCAGAAGAGCAGGTTCCCACAGCAGTGTAGTTTCCCCACAGCAGGACAGCTTCCCCACAGCAAAGCAGCATACCCACAGTGGAGCAGCTTCCCCACAGCAATGCAGCTTCCCAACAGCAAAGCAGCTTCCCCACAGCAAAACAACATCTCCACATCGGAGCAGCTTCCCAACAGCAAAGTAGCTTCCCCAAGGCAAAGTAGCTTCCCCACAGGAAATCAGCTTCCCCACAGTGGAGCAGATTCCCCTCGGGCAAAGCAGCTTCCTCACATCGAAGCAGCATCCCTACAGCAAAGCATCTTTCCCACCACCGAGCAGCATCCCCACAGCAGAGCAGCATTGTCAAAGCGGAGCAACTTCCTCACAGCAATGCAGCATCCCCACAGCAAAGCAGTGGCACCCAGCAGAGCAGCTTCCCACAGCAGAGTAGTTTCCCCACAGCAGGACAGCTTCCCCACAGCAAAGCAGCATAACCACAGTGGAGCAGCTTCCCGACAGCAAAGTAGCTTCCCCATATCAAAGCAGCTTCCCCATAGCAAAGCAGCTTCCTCACAGCGGAGCAGCTTCCCCACAGCAGAGCAGCTTCCCCATAGCAAAGCAGCTTCCCTAAAGCAGAGCAGTTTCCCCACAGCAGAGCAGCATCCCCACATCAAAGCAGCATCCCCACAGCGGAGCAGCTTCCCCATATCAAAGCTGCTTTCCCATAGCAAAACAGCTTCCCCACAGTGGAACAGCTTCCCCACAATGGAGCAGGTTCCCCACAGCAGAGCTGCGTCCCCACAGGGGAGCAGCTTCCGAACTGCAAAGTAGCTTCTCAACAGCAAAGCTGCGTCACCACAGCAGAGCAGCATCCCCAGTTCAAAGCAGCATCCCCACAGCGGAGCAGCTTCCCAACAGCAAAGTAGCTTCCCCAAGGCAAAGTAGCATTCCCACAGAAAATCAGCTTCCCCACAGCGGAGCAGCTTCTCCACAGCAGAGCAGCTTCCCCATAGCAAAGCAGCTTCCCTAAAGCAGAGCAGTTTCCCCACAGCAGAACAGCATCCCCACATCAAAGCCGTATCCCCACAGCGGAGCAGCTTCCCCATATCAAAGCAGCTTCCCAATAGCAAAGCAGCTTCCCCACAGCGGAGCAGCTTCCCCACAGCAGAGCAGCTTCCCCATAGCAAAGCAGCTTCCCTAAAGCAGAGCAGTTTCCCCACAGCAGAGCAGCAACCCCACATCAAAGCAGCATCCCCACAGTAGAGCAGCTTCCCCATATCAAATCAGCTTTCCAATAGCAAAACAATTTCCCCACAGTGGAACAGCTTCCCCAAAATGGAGCAGCTTCCCCACAGCAGAGCTGGGTCCCCACAGCGGAGCGGCTTCCAAACTGCATAGTAGCTTCCCAACAGCAAAGCTGCTTCCCCACAGCGGAGCAGCTTCCCCACAGCTGAGCAGATTCCCCACAGCAAAGCAGCTTCCCCACAGCGGAGCAGCTTCCCCAAAGCAGAGCAGCTTCCCCATAGCAAAGCAGCTTCCCTAAAGCAGAGCAGTGTCCCCACAGCAGAGCAGCATCCCCACATCAAAGCAGCATGCCCACAACGGAGCAGCTTCCCCATATCAAAGCAGCTTTCCCATAGCAAAACAAATTCCGCACAGTGGAGTAGCTTCCCCACAATGGAGCAGGTTCCCCACAGCAGAGCTGCGTCCCCACAGCGGAGCAGCTTCCGAACTGCAAAGTAGCTTCACCACAGCCAAGCTGCTTCCCCACAGCGCAGAAGCTTCCCCAAAGTAAAGCACCTTCCCCACAGTGGAGCCGCTTACCAACAGCAAAGCAGCTTCCCCACAGCAAAGCAGCTTCCCCAGAGTGGAGCAGATTCCCCACAGCAAAGCAGTTTCTCCACAGCAGATTAGTTTCCCTACAGTGGAGCTGCTACACCACGATAACGCAGTTTTCCCTTCAGCAGAGCAACTTCCCCATATCAAAGCACCTTCCCAACAGTGGAGCAGCTTCACCACAGCAGAGCAGCTTACCCACAGCAAAGCAGCATCCCCAGAGTGGAGCAGCTTCCCCACAGCATTGCAGCTTCCCCACAGCAAAGCAGCATCCACACAGTGGAGCAGCTTCCTCATAGCAAAGCAGCTTCCCTAAAGCAGAGCAGTCTCCCCACAGCAGAGCAGCATCTCCGCATCAAAGCAGCATCCCAACAGCGGAGCGGCTTCCCCACAGCAATGCAGATTCCGCAAAGTAGAGCAGTTTCCCCACAGCAAAGCAGTTTCCCCACAGCAGACCAGCTGCCCCACAGCAGAGAAGCTTCCCCAGAGCAAAGCTGGTTCCCTAAACCAGAGCAGTTTCCCCACAGCAGAGCAGATTCCCCCAGCAAAGCAGCATCGCCAGAGTGGAGCAGCTTTCCCACAGTTGAGCAGCTTCGCCACAGCAGAGCAGTTTCCCCAAGGCAGAGCAGTTTCCCCACAGCAGAGCAGCTTCCCCACAGCAGACCAGCTTCCCCATAGCAAAGCAGCTTCCCCAAAGCAGAGCAGTTTGCCCACAGCAGAGCAGCATCCCCAGTTTAAAGCTGCTTCCCCGCAGCTTCCCCACAGCGATGCAGCTTCCCCACAGTGGAGCAGCTTCCCCACAGCAAAGCGGCTTCCCCACAGCAATGCAGATTCCGCAAAGCAGAGCAGTTTCCCCACAGCAAAGCAGTTTCCCCACAGCAGACCAGCTTCCCCACAGCAGAGCAGCTTCCCCAGAGCAAAGCTGGTTCCCTAAAGCAGAGCAGTTTCCCCTCGGCAGAGCAGCTTCCCCCAGCAAAGCAGCATCCCCAGAGTGGAGCAGCTTTCCCACAGTGGAGCAGCTTCCCCACAGCAGAGCAGTTTCCCCAAGGCAGAGCAGTTTCCCCACAGCAGAGCAGCTTCCCCACAGCAGACCAGCTTCCCCATAGCAAAGCGGCTTCCCCAAAGCAGAGCAGTTTCCCCACAGCAGAGCAGCATCCCCAGTTCAAAGCAGCATCCCCACAGTGGAGCAGCTTCCCCATAGCAAAGCAGCTGCCAAATAACAAAACAGCTTCCCCACAGTGAAGCAGCTTCCCCACAATGGAGCAGCTTCACCACAGCAGAGCTGCTTCCCCTCAGCGGAACAGCTTACCCATTGCAAATTAGCTTCCCCGCAGGAAAGATGCTTCCCCACAGCGGAGCAGTTTCCCGACAGCAAAGCACCTTCCCCACAGTGGAGCAGCTTCCCCACAGCAAAGCAACTTCCTCACACCGAAGCAGCATCCCTACAGCAAAGCATCTTTCCCACCGCCGAGCAGCATCCCCACAGCAGAGCAGCATTGTCAAAGTGGAGCAACTTCCTCACAGCAATGCAGCTTCCCGAAAGCAAAGCAGGGGCACCCAGCAGAGCAGCTTCCCACAGCAGAGTAGTTTCCCCACAGCAGGACAGCTTCCCCACAGCAAAGCAGCATACCCACAGTGGAGCAGCTTCCCCACAGCCATGCAGCTTCCCAACAGAAAAGCAGCTTCCCCACAGCAAAACAGCATCTCCACAGCGGAGCAGCTTCCCAACAGCAAAGTTGCTTCCCCAAGGCAAAGTAACTTCCCCACAGGAAATCAGCTTCCCCACAGTGGAGCAGCTTCCCCACAGCAAAACAGCTTCCCCACAGCGGAGCAGCTTCCCCACAGCAGAGCAGCTTCCCCATAGCAAAACAGCATCCCCACAGCGGAGCAGCTTCCCAACAACAAAATAGCTTCCCCATATCAAAGCAGCTTCCCTATAGCAAAGCAGCTTCCTCACAGTGGAGCAGCTTCCCCACAGCAGAGAAGCTTCCCCATGGCAAAGCAGCTTCCCCACAGCAGAGCAGTTTCCCCACAGCAGAGCAGCATCCCCACATCAAAGCAGCATCCCCACAGCGGAGCAGCTTCCCCATATCAAAGCTGCTTTCCCATAGCAAAAAAACTTCCCCACAGTGGAACAGCTTCCCCACAATGGAGCAGGTTCCCCACAGCAGAGCTGCGTCCCCACAGCGGAGCAGCATCCGAACTGCAAAGTAGCTTCCCAACAGCAAAGCTGCGTCCCCACAGCAGAGCAGCATCCCCACTTCAAAGCAGCATCCCCACAGTGGAGCAGCTTCCCCACAGCAGAGCAGCTTCCCCACAGCAAAGCAGCTTCCCTAAAGCAGATCAGCTTCCCCACAGCGGAACAGCTTACCCACTGCAAAGATGCTTCCCCACAGCGGAGCAGTTTCCCGACTGCAAAGCACCTTCCCCACAGTGGAGCAGCTTCCCCACAGCAAAGCAACTTCCTCACACCGAAGCAGCATCCCTACAGCAAAGCATCTTTCCCACCACCGAGCAGCATCCCCACAGCAGAGCAGCATTGTCAAAGTGGAGCAACTTCCTCACAGCAATGCAGCTTCCCGAAAGCAAAGCAGGGGCACCCAGCAGAGCAGCTTCCCACAGCAGAGTAGTTTCCCCACAGCAGGACAGCTTCCCCACAGCAAAGCAGCATACCCACAGTGGAGCAGCTTCCCCACAGCGGAGCAGCTTCCCCACAGCAGAGCAGCTTCCCCATAGCAAAGCAGCTTCCCTAAAGCAGAGCAGTTTCCCCACAGCAGAGCAGCAACCCCACATCAAAGCAGCATCCCCACAGTAGAGCAGCTTCCCCATATCAAATCAGCTTTCCAATAGCAAAACAATTTCCCCACAGTGGAACAGCTTCCCCAAAATGGAGCAGCTTCCCCACAGCAGAGCTGGGTCCCCACAGCGGAGCGGCTTCCAAACTGCATAGTAGCTTCCCAACAGCAAAGCTGCTTCCCCACAGCGGAGCAGCTTCCCCACAGCGGAGCAGATTCCCCACAGCAAAGCAGCTTCCCCACAGCGGAGCAGCTTCCCCAAAGCAGAGCAGCTTCCCCATAGCAAAGCAGCTTCCCTAAAGCAGAGCAGTGTCCCCACAGCAGAGCAGCATCCCCACATCAAAGCAGCATGCCCACAACGGAGCAGCTTCCCCATATCAAAGCAGCTTTCCCATAGCAAAACAAATTCCGCACAGTGGAGTAGCTTCCCCACAATGGAGCAGGTTCCCCACAGCAGAGCTGCGTCCCCACAGCGGAGCAGCTTCCGAACTGCAAAGTAGCTTCACCACAGCCAAGCTGCTTCCCCACAGCGCAGAAGCTTCCCCAAAGTAAAGCACCTTCCCCACAGTGGAGCCGCTTACCAACAGCAAAGCAGCTTCCCCACAGCAAAGCAGCTTCCCCAGAGTGGAGCAGATTCCCCACAGCAAAGCAGTTTCTCCACAGCAGATTAGTTTCCCTACAGTGGAGCTGCTACACCACGATAACGCAGTTTTCCCTTCAGCAGAGCAACTTCCCCATATCAAAGCACCTTCCCAACAGTGGAGCAGCTTCACCACAGCAGAGCAGCTTACCCACAGCAAAGCAGCATCCCCAGAGTGGAGCAGCTTCCCCACAGCATTGCAGCTTCCCCACAGCAAAGCAGCATCCACACAGTGGAGCAGCTTCCTCATAGCAAAGCAGCTTCCCTAAAGCAGAGCAGTCTCCCCACAGCAGAGCAGCATCTCCGCATCAAAGCAGCATCCCAACAGCGGAGCGGCTTCCCCACAGCAATGCAGATTCCGCAAAGTAGAGCAGTTTCCCCACAGCAAAGCAGTTTCCCCACAGCAGACCAGCTGCCCCACAGCAGAGAAGCTTCCCCAGAGCAAAGCTGGTTCCCTAAACCAGAGCAGTTTCCCCACAGCAGAGCAGATTCCCCCAGCAAAGCAGCATCGCCAGAGTGGAGCAGCTTTCCCACAGTTGAGCAGCTTCGCCACAGCAGAGCAGTTTCCCCAAGGCAGAGCAGTTTCCCCACAGCAGAGCAGCTTCCCCACAGCAGACCAGCTTCCCCATAGCAAAGCAGCTTCCCCAAAGCAGAGCAGTTTGCCCACAGCAGAGCAGCATCCCCAGTTTAAAGCTGCTTCCCCGCAGCTTCCCCACAGCGATGCAGCTTCCCCACAGTGGAGCAGCTTCCCCACAGCAAAGCGGCTTCCCCACAGCAATGCAGATTCCGCAAAGCAGAGCAGTTTCCCCACAGCAAAGCAGTTTCCCCACAGCAGACCAGCTTCCCCACAGCAGAGCAGCTTCCCCAGAGCAAAGCTGGTTCCCTAAAGCAGAGCAGTTTCCCCTCGGCAGAGCAGCTTCCCCCAGCAAAGCAGCATCCCCAGAGTGGAGCAGCTTTCCCACAGTGGAGCAGCTTCCCCACAGCAGAGCAGTTTCCCCAAGGCAGAGCAGTTTCCCCACAGCAGAGCAGCTTCCCCACAGCAGACCAGCTTCCCCATAGCAAAGCGGCTTCCCCAAAGCAGAGCAGTTTCCCCACAGCAGAGCAGCATCCCCAGTTCAAAGCAGCATCCCCACAGTGGAGCAGCTTCCCCATAGCAAAGCAGCTGCCAAATAACAAAACAGCTTCCCCACAGTGAAGCAGCTTCCCCACAATGGAGCAGCTTCACCACAGCAGAGCTGCTTCCCCTCAGCGGAACAGCTTACCCATTGCAAATTAGCTTCCCCGCAGGAAAGATGCTTCCCCACAGCGGAGCAGTTTCCCGACAGCAAAGCACCTTCCCCACAGTGGAGCAGCTTCCCCACAGCAAAGCAACTTCCTCACACCGAAGCAGCATCCCTACAGCAAAGCATCTTTCCCACCGCCGAGCAGCATCCCCACAGCAGAGCAGCATTGTCAAAGTGGAGCAACTTCCTCACAGCAATGCAGCTTCCCGAAAGCAAAGCAGGGGCACCCAGCAGAGCAGCTTCCCACAGCAGAGTAGTTTCCCCACAGCAGGACAGCTTCCCCACAGCAAAGCAGCATACCCACAGTGGAGCAGCTTCCCCACAGCCATGCAGCTTCCCAACAGAAAAGCAGCTTCCCCACAGCAAAACAGCATCTCCACAGCGGAGCAGCTTCCCAACAGCAAAGTTGCTTCCCCAAGGCAAAGTAACTTCCCCACAGGAAATCAGCTTCCCCACAGTGGAGCAGCTTCCCCACAGCAAAACAGCTTCCCCACAGCGGAGCAGCTTCCCCACAGCAGAGCAGCTTCCCCATAGCAAAACAGCATCCCCACAGCGGAGCAGCTTCCCAACAACAAAATAGCTTCCCCATATCAAAGCAGCTTCCCTATAGCAAAGCAGCTTCCTCACAGTGGAGCAGCTTCCCCACAGCAGAGAAGCTTCCCCATGGCAAAGCAGCTTCCCCACAGCAGAGCAGTTTCCCCACAGCAGAGCAGCATCCCCACATCAAAGCAGCATCCCCACAGCGGAGCAGCTTCCCCATATCAAAGCTGCTTTCCCATAGCAAAAAAACTTCCCCACAGTGGAACAGCTTCCCCACAATGGAGCAGGTTCCCCACAGCAGAGCTGCGTCCCCACAGCGGAGCAGCATCCGAACTGCAAAGTAGCTTCCCAACAGCAAAGCTGCGTCCCCACAGCAGAGCAGCATCCCCACTTCAAAGCAGCATCCCCACAGTGGAGCAGCTTCCCCACAGCAGAGCAGCTTCCCCACAGCAAAGCAGCTTCCCTAAAGCAGATCAGCTTCCCCACAGCGGAACAGCTTACCCACTGCAAAGATGCTTCCCCACAGCGGAGCAGTTTCCCGACTGCAAAGCACCTTCCCCACAGTGGAGCAGCTTCCCCACAGCAAAGCAACTTCCTCACACCGAAGCAGCATCCCTACAGCAAAGCATCTTTCCCACCACCGAGCAGCATCCCCACAGCAGAGCAGCATTGTCAAAGTGGAGCAACTTCCTCACAGCAATGCAGCTTCCCGAAAGCAAAGCAGGGGCACCCAGCAGAGCAGCTTCCCACAGCAGAGTAGTTTCCCCACAGCAGGACAGCTTCCCCACAGCAAAGCAGCATACCCACAGTGGAGCAGCTTCCCCACAGCAGAGCAGCTTCCCCACAGCAAAACAGCATCCCCACTGCGGAGCAGCGTCCCAACAGCAAAGTAGCTTCCCCAAGGCAAAGTAGCTTCCCCACAGAAAATCAGCTTCCCCACAGTGGAGCAGCTTCCCCACAATGGAGCAGCTTCACCACAGCAGAGCTGCTTCCCCACAGCGGAACAGCTTACCCACTGCAAATTAGCTTCCCCGCAGCAAAGATGCTTCCCGACAGCAGAGCAGTTTCCCGACAGCAAAGCACCTTCCCCACAGTGGAGCAGCTTCCCCACAGCAAAGCAACTTCCTCACACCGAAGCAGCATCCCTACAGCAAAGCATCTTTCCAACCACCGAGCAGCATCCCCCCAGCAGAGCAGCATTGTCAAAGTGGAGCAACTTCCTCACAGCAAAGCAGCTTCCCGAAAGCAAAGCAGGGGCACCCAGCAGAGCAGCTTCCCACAGCAGAGTAGTTTCCCCACAGCAGGACAGCTTCCCCACAGCAAAGCAGCATACCCACAGTGGAGCAGCTTCTCCACAGCAATGCAGCTTCCCAACAGCAAAGCAGCTTCCCCACAGCAAAACAGCATCTCCACAGCGGAGCAGCTTCCCAACAGCAAAGTAGCTTCCCCAAGGCAAAGTAGCTTCCCCACAGGAAATCAGCTTTCACACAGTGGAGCAGATTCCCCTCGGGCAAAGCAGCTTCCACACACCGAAGCAGCATCCCTACAGCAAAGCATCTTTCCCACCGCCGAGCAGCATCCCCACAGCAGAGCAGCATTGTCAAAGTGGAGCAACTTCCTCACAGCAATGCAGCATCCCCAGAGCAAAGCAGTGGCACCCAGCAGAGCAGCTTCCCACAGCAGAGTAGTTTCCCCACAGCAGGACAGCTTCCCCACAGCAAAGCAGCATACCCACAGAGGAGCAGCTTCCCCACAGCAGAGCAGCTTCCCCACAGCAAAACAGCATCCCCACTGCGGAGCAGCTTCCCCACAGCAAAGTAGCTTCCCCAAGGCAAAGTAGCTTCCCCACAGAAAATCAGCTTCCCCACAGTGGAGCAGCTTCCCCACAGCAAAGCAGCTTCATCACACCGAAGCAGCATCCCTACAGCAAATCATCTTTCCCACCGCCGAGCAGCATTCCCACAGCAGAGCAGCATTGTCAAAGCAGAGCAACTTCCTCACAGCAATGCTGCTTCCCCACAGCAAAGCAGGGGCACCCAGCAGAGCAGCTTCCCACAGCAGAGTAGTTTCCCCACAGCAGGACAGCTTCCCCACAGCAAAGCAGCATACCCACAGCGGAGCCGCTTCCCAACAGCAAAGTAGCTTCCCCAAGGCAAAGTAGCTTCCCCACAGGAAATCAGCTTCCCCACAGTGGAGCAGATTCCCCTCGGGCAAAGCAGCTTCCTCACACCGAAGCAGCATCCCTACAGCAAAGCATCTTTCCCACCGCCGAGCAGCATCCCCACAGCAGAGCAGCATTGTCAAAGTGGAGCAACTTCCTCACAGCAATGCAGCATCCCCAGAGCAAAGCAGTGGCACCCAGCAGAGCAGCTTCCCAAAGCAGAGTAGTTTCCCCACAGCAGGACAGCTTCCCCACAGCAAAGCAGCATACCCAAGTGGAGCAGCTTCCCAACAGCAGAGCAGCTTCCCCACAGCAAAACAGCATCCCCACTGCGGAGCAGCTTCCCAACAGCAAAGTAGCTTCCCCAAGGCAAAGTAGCTTCCCCACAGAAAATCAGCTTCCCCACAGTGGAGCACATTCCACTCGGGCAAAGCAGCTTCCTCACACCGAAGCAGCATCCCTACAGCAAAGCATCTTTCCCACCGCCGAGCAGCATCCCCACAGCAGAGCAGCATTGTCAAAGCGGAGCAACTTCCTCACAGCAATGCAGCATCCCCACAGCAAAGCAGTGGCACCCAGCAGAGCAGCTTCCTACAGCAGAGTAGTTTCCCCACAGCAGGAAAGCTTCCCCACAGCAAAGCAGCATACCCACAGTGGAGCAGCTTCCCCACAGCAGAGCAGCTTCCCCACAGCAAAACAGCATCCCCACAGCGGAGCAGCTTCCCAACAGCAAAGTAGCTTCCCCAAGGCAAAGTAGCTTCCCCACAGAAAATCAGCTTCACCACATTGGAGCAGCTTCCCCACAGCAAAGCAGCTTCCTCACACCGCAGCAGCATCCATACACCAATTCATCTTTCCCACGTCCGAGCAGCATCCCCACAGCAGAGCAGCATTGTCAAAGCAGAGCAACTTCCTCACAGCAGTGCAGCTTCCCCACAGCAAAGCAGGGGCACCCAGCAGATCAGCCTCCCACCGCAGAGTAGTTTCCCCACAGCAGGACAGCTTCCCCACAGCAAAGCAGCATACCCACAGTGGAGCAGCTTCCCCACAGCAATGCAGCTTCCCAAGAGCAAAGCAGCTTCCCCACAGCAAAACAGCATCCCCACAGCGGTGCAGCTTCCCAACAGCAAAGTAGCTACTCCAAGGCAAAGTAGCTTCCCCACAGAAAATCAGCTTCCCCACAGCAGAGCAACTTCCCCACAGCAGTGCAGCTTTCCCATAGCAAAGCAGCTTCCCTAAAGCAGAGCAGTTTCCCCACAGCAGAACAGCATCCCCACATCAAAGCAGCATCCCCACAGCGGAGCAGCTTCCCCATATCAAAGCAGCTTCCCCATAGCAAAGCAGCTTCCCCACAGCAGAGCAGCTTCCCCACAGCAGAACAGCTTCCCCATAGCGAAGCAGCTTCCCTAAAGCAGCGCAGTTTCCCTACAGCAGAGCAGCATCCCCACATCAAAGCAGCATCCCCACAGCAAAGCAGCTTCCCCATATCAAAGCATCTTTCCCATAGCAAAACAACTTCCCCACAGTGGAACAGCTTCCCCACAATGGAGCAGGTTCCCCACAGCAGAGCTGCGTCCCCACAGCGGAGCAGCTTCCGAAATGCAAAGTAGCTTCCCAACAGCAAAGCTGCGTCCCCACAGCAGAGCAGCATCTCCACTTCAAAGCAGCATCCCCACAGTGGAGCAGCTTCCCCACATCAGAGCAGCTTCCCCATAGCAGAGCAGCTTCCCTAAAGCAGAGCAGCTTCCCCACAGCAGAGCAGCATCCCCACATCAAAGCAGCATCCCCACAGCAGAGCAGCTTCCCCATATCAAAGCAGCTTTCCCATAGCAAAACAAATTCCCCACAGTGGAGTAGCTTCCCCACAATGGAGCAGCTTCCCCAGAGCAGAGCTGCGTCCCCACAGCGGAGGCAGCTTCTGAACTGCAAAGTAGCTTCACCACAGCAAAGCTGCTTCCCCACAGCGCAGCAGCTTCTCCAAAGCAAAGCACCTTCCCCACAGTGGAGCCGCTTACCAACAGCAAAGCAGCTTCCCCACAGCAAAGCAGCTTCCCCAGAGTGGAGCAGATTCCCCACAGCAAAGCAGTTTCTCCACAGCAGAGTAGTTTCCCTACAGTGGAGCTGCTACACCACGATAACGCAGTTTTCCCTTCAGCAGAGCAACTTCCCCATATCAAAGCACCTTCCCAACAGTGGAGCAGCTTCACCACAGCAGAGCAGCTTACCCACAGCAAAGCAGCATCCCCAGAGTGGAGCAGCTTCCCCATAGCAAAGCAGCTTCCCTAAAGCAGAGCAGTCTCCCCACAGCAGAGCAGCATCTCCACATCAAAGCAGCATCCCCAGAGCGGAGCAGCTTCCCCATATCAAAGCAGCTTCCGCACAGTGGAGCAGCTTCACCACAGCAGAACAGCTTCCACACAGCAAAGCAGCATCCTCACAGCGGAGCAGCTTCCCCACAGTGGAGCAGCTTCCCCACAGAAGGCAGCTTCCACATAGCAAAGCAGCTTCCCCACAGCGATGCAGCTTCCCCACAGAGGAGCAGCTTCTCCACAGCAAAGCGGCTTCCCCACAGCAATGCAGATTCCACATAGCAGAGCAGTTTCCCCACAGCAAAGCAGTTTCCCCACAGCATACCAGCTTCCCCACAGCAGAGCAGCTTCCCCAGAGCAAAGCTGGTTCCCTAAAGCAGAGCAGTTTCCCCACAGCGGAGCAGCTTCCCCCAGCAAAGCAGCATCCCCAGAGTGGAGCAGCTTTCCCACAGTGGAGCAGCTTCCCCACAGCCGAGCAGTTTCCCCAAGGCAGAGCAGTTTCCCCACAGCAGAGCAGCTTCCCCACAGCAGACCAGCTTCCCCATAGCAAAGCAGTTTCCCCAAAGCAGAGCAGTTTCCCCACAGCAGAGCAGCATCCCCAGTTCAAAGCAGCATCTCCACAGTGGAGCAGCTTCCCCATAGGAAAGCAGCTTCCAAATAGCAAAACAGCTTCCCGACAGTGAAGCAGCTTCCCCACAATGGAGCAGCTTCAGCACAGCAGAGCTGCTTCCTCTCAGCGGAACGGCTTACCCATTGCAAATTAGCTTCCCCACAGTGGAGCAGCATCCCCATAGCGGAGCAGGGTCCCCACAGCGGAGCAGCTTCCCCACAGCGGAGCAACTTCCCCACAGCAAAGCAGCTTCCCCATGGCAAAGCAGCTTCCCCACAGCAAAGCAGCTTCCCCACAGCGGAGCAGCTTCCCCACAGTGGAGCAGCATCCCCACAGCAACTCAGCTTCCCCACAGCGGAGCAGCATCCCCAAAGCAAAGCAGCTTCCCCACAGTGGTGCAGCTTCCCCAAAGCTGAGCAGCTTCCCCACAGCAATGCAGCTTCCCCACAGCAAAGCAGCTTCCCCACAGCGGAGCAACTTCCCCACAGCAAAGCAGCTTCCCCACAGCAAAGCAGCTTCCCCATAGCAACGCAGCTTCCCCACAGCAAAGCAGCTTCCACACAGCAAAGCAGCTTCCCCACAGCAAAGCAGCTTCCCCACAGCAGAGCAGTTTCCCCACAGCAAAGCAGCTTCCCCACAGCGGAGCAGCTTCCCCACAGCAAAGTAGCTTCCCCACAGCGGATCAGCTTCCCCACAGCAAAGCAGCTTCCCCACAGTGGACTAGCTTCCCCACAGCAACGTAGCTTCCCCACAGCAAAGCAGTTTCTGCACAGTGGAGCAGATTCCCCACAGCAAAGAACTTCCACACAGCAAAGCAGCTTCCCCACAGCAAAACCGCTTCCCCACAGCAAAACAGCTTCCCCAAAGCAAAGCAGCTTCCCCACAGTGGAGCAGCTTCCCCACAGCAAAGTAGCTTCCCCACAGCAAAGCAGCTTCTGCACAGCGAAGCAGATTCCCCACAGCAAAGAAGCTTCCCCACAGCAAAGTAGCTTCCCCACAGCGGATCAGCTTCCCCAAAGCAAAGCAGCTTCCCCACAGTGGAGCAGCTTCCCCACAGCAACGCAGCTTCCACACAGCAAAGCAGCTTCTGCACAGCGGAGCAGATTCCCCACAGCAAAGCAGCTTCCCCACAGCAAAGCAGCTTCCCCACAGTGGAGCAGCTTCCCCACAGCAAAACAGCTTCCCCACAGCAAAGCAGCTTCCCCACAGTGGAGCAGCTTCCGCACGGCGGAGAAGCTGCCCCACAGCAAAGCAGCGTCCCCACAGCAGAGCAGATTCCCCGCAGCGGAGCAGCTTCCCCAAAGCAAAGCAGCTTCCGCAAAGCGGAGCAGCGTCCCCACAGCAAAGCAGCTTCCCCACAGCAAAGCAGCTTCACCAAAGCAAAGCAGCTTCCCCACAGTGGAGCAGCTTCCCCACAGCAAAGTAGCTTCCCCACAGCAAAGCAGCTTCTGCACAGCGAAGCAGATTCCCCACAGCAAAGAAGCTTCCCCACAGCAAAGTAGCTTCCCCACAGCGGATCAGCTTCCCCAAAGCAAAGCAGCTTCCCCACAGTGGAGCAGCTTCCCCACAGCAACGCAGCTTCCACACAGCAAAGCAGCTTCTGCACAGCGGAGCAGATTCCCCACAGCAAAGCAGCTTCCCCACAGCAAAGCAGCTTCCCCACAGTGGAGCAGCTTCCCCACAGCAAAACAGCTTCCCCACAGCAAAGCAGCTTCCCCACAGTGGAGCAGCTTCCGCACAGCGGAGCAGCTTCCCCACAGCAAAGCAGCGTCCCCACAGCAGAGCAGATTCCCCGCAGCGGAGCAGCTTCCCCAAAGCAAAGCAGCTTCCCCAAAGCGGAGCAGCGTCCCCACAGCAAAGCAGCTTCCCCACAGCAAAGCAGCTTCACCACAGCGGAGCAGCTTCCCCACAGCAAAGCAGCTTCCTCAAAGCAGAGCAGCTTCCCCACAGTAAAGCAGCTTCCCACAGCAAAGCAGCTTCCCCACAGTGGAGTAGCTTCCCCACAGCGGAGCAGCTTCCCCACAGCAAAGCAGCATCCCCACAGCAGAGCAGATTCCCCACAGCGGAGCAGCTTCCCCACAGCAAAGCAGCTTCCACAAAGCGGAGCAGCTACCCACAGCAAAGCAGCTTCCCCATAGCAAAGCAGCTTCCCCACAGCAAAGCAGCTTCCCCATAGCAAAGCAGCTTCCCCACAGCAAAGCAGCTTCCCCACAGCGGAGCAGCTTCCCCACAGTGGAGCAGCATCCCCACAGCAACTCAGCTTCCCCACAGCGGAGCAGCATCCCCAAAGCATAGCAGCTTCCCCACAGTGGAGCAGCTTCCCCAAAGCAGAGCAGCTTCCCCACAGCAAAGCAGCTTCCCCACAGCAAAGCAGCTTCCCCACAGCGGAGCAACTTCCCCACAGCAAAGCACCTTCCCCACAGCAAAGCAGCTTCCCCACAGCAAAGCAGCTTCCCCTCAGCGGAGCAGCTTCCCCACAGCAAAACAGCTTCCCCATAGCAACGCAGCTTCCCCACAGCAAAGCAGCTTCCACACAGCAAAGCAGCTTCCCTACAGCAAAGCAGCTTCCCCACAGCAGAGCAGTTTCCCCACAGCAAAGCAGCTTCCCCACAGCAAAGCAGCTTCTGCACAGCGGAGCAGATTCCCCACAGAAAAGCAGCTTCCCCACAGCAAAGCAGCTTCCCCACAGCGGAGCAGCGTCCCAACAGCAAAACAGATTCCCCACAGCAAAGCAGCTTCCCCACAGTGGAGCAGCTTCCCCACAGCGGAGCAGCTTCCCCACAGCAAAGCAGCGTCCCCACAGCAGAGCAGATTCCCCACAGCGGAGCAGCTTCCCCACAGCAAAGCAGCTTCCCCAAAGCGGAGCAGCTTCCCCACAGCAAAGCAGCTTCCCCACAGCAAAGCAGCTTCCCCACAGCAAAGCAGCTTCCCCACAGCAAAGCAGCTTCCTCACAGCGGAGCAGTTTCTCCACAGCAAAGCAACTTCCCCACAGCAACTCAGCTTCCCCACGGCGGAGCAGCATCCCCAAAGCAAAGCAGCTTCCCCACAGTGGAGCAGCATCCCAATAGCGGAGCAGGGTCCCCATAGCGGAGCAGCTTCCCCACAGTGGAGCAGCATCCCCACAGCAACTCAGCTTCCCCACAGCGGAGCAGCATCCCCAATGCAAAGCAGCTTCCCCACAGTGGTGCAGCTTCCCCAAAGCTGAGCAGCTTCCCCACAGCAAAGCAGCTTCCCCACAGCAAAGCAGCTTCCCCACAGCGGAGCAACTTCCCCACAGCTAAGCAGCTTCCCCACAGCAAAGCAGCTTCCCCACAGCAAAGCAGCTTCCCCACAGCAAAGCAGCTTCCCCTCAGCGGAGCAGCTTCCCCACAGCAACGCAGCTTCCCCATAGCAACGCAGCTTCCCCACAGCAAAGCAGCTTCCACACAGCAAAGCAGCTTCCCCACAGCAAAGCAGCTTCCCCACAGCAGAGCAGTTTCCCCACAGCAAAGCAGCTTCCTCAGAGCAAAGCAGCTTCCCCAAAGCGGAGCAGCGTCCCCACAGCAAAGCAGCTTCCCCACAGCAAAGCAGCTTCACCACAGCGGAGCAGCTTCCCCACAGCAAAGCAGCTTCCTCAAAGCAGAGCAGCTTCCCCACAGCAAAGCAGCTTCCCACAGCAAAGCAGATTCCCCACAGTGGAGTAGCTTCCCCACAGCGGAGCAGCTTCCCCACAGCAATGCAGCATCCCCACAGCAGAGCAGATTCCCCACAGCGGAGCAGCTTCCCCACAGCAAAGCAGCTTCCCCAAAGCGGAGCAGCTACCCACAGCAAAGCAGCTTCCCCACAGCAAAGCAGCTTCCCCACAGCAAAGCAGCTTCCCCATAGCAAAGCAGCTTCCCCACAGCAAAGCAGCTTCCCCACAGCGGAGCAGCTTCCCCACAGTGGAGCAGCATCCCCACAGCAACTCAGCTTCCCCACAGCGGAGCAGCATCCCCAAAGCATAGCAGCTTCCCCACAGTGGAGCAGCTTCCCCAAAGCAGAGCAGCTTCCCCACAGCAAAGCAGCTTCCCCCCACAAAGCAGCTTCTGCACAGCGGAGCAGATTCCCCACAGCAAAGCAGCTTCCCCACAGCAAAGCAGCTTCCCCACAGCAAAACAGCTTCCCCACAGCAAAGCAGATTCCCCACAGCAAAGCAGCTTCCTCAGAGCAAAGCAGCTTCCCCACAGCGGAGCAGCTTCCCCACAGCAAAGTAGCTTCCCCGCAGCGGATCAGCTTCCCCAAAGCAAAGCAGCTTCCCCACAGTGGAGCAGATTCCCCACAGCAACGCAGCTTCCCCACAGCAAAGCAGCTTCTGCACAGTGGAGCAGATTCCCCACAGCAAAGCAGCTTCCCCACAGCAAAGCAGCTTCCCCACAGCGGAGCAGCGTCCCCACAGCAAAACAGATTCCCCACAGCAAAGCAGCTTCCCCACAGTGGAGCAGCTTCCCCACAGCGGAGCAGCTTCCCCACAGCAAAGCAGCGTCCCCACAGCAGAGCAGATTCCCCACAGCGGAGCAGCTTCCCCACAGCAAAGCAGCTTCCCCGAAGCGGAGCAGCTTCCGCACAGCAAAGCAGCTTCCCCACAGCAAAGCAGCTTCCCCACAGCAAAGCAGCTTCCCCACAGCAAAGCAGCTTCCTCACAGCGGAGCAGTTTCTCCACAGTAAAGCAGCTTCCCCACAGCAACTCAGCTTCCCCACAGCGGAGCAGCATCCCCAAAGCAAAGCAGCTTCCCCACAGTGGAGCAGCATCCCCATAGCGGAGCAGGGTCCCCACAGCGGAGCAGCTTCCCCACAGCGGAGCAACTTCCCCACAGCAAAGCAGCTTCCCCATGGCAAAGCAGCTTCCCCACAGCAAAGCAGCTTCCCCACAGCGGAGCAGCTTCCCCACAGTGGAGCAGCATCCCCACAGCAACTCAGCTTCCCCACAGCGGAGCAGCATCCCCAAAGCAAAGCAGCTTCCCCACAGTGGAGCAGCTTCCCCAAAGCGGAGCAGCTTCCCCACAGCAAAGCAGCTTCCCCACAGCAAAGCAGCTTCCCCACAGCGGAGCAACTTCCCCACAGCAAAGCAGCTTCCCCACAGCAAAGCAGCTTCCACACAGCAAAGCAGCTTCCCCACAGCAAAGCAGCTTCCCCACAGCAGAGCAGTTTCCCCACAGCAAAGCAGCTTCCCCACAGCGGAGCAGCTTCCCCACAGCAAAGTAGCTTCCCCACAGCGGATCAGCTTCCCCACAGCAAAGCAGCTTCCCCACAGTGGACTAGCTTCCCCACAGCAACGTAGCTTCCCCACAGCAAAGCAGTTTCTGCACAGTGGAGCAGATTCCCCACAGCAAAGAACTTCCACACAGCAAAGCAGCTTCCCCACAGCAAAACCGCTTCCCCACAGCAAAACAGCTTCCCCAAAGCAAAGCAGCTTCCCCACAGTGGAGCAGCTTCCCCACAGCAAAGTAGCTTCCCCACAGCAAAGCAGCTTCTGCACAGCGAAGCAGATTCCCCACAGCAAAGAAGCTTCCCCACAGCAAAGTAGCTTCCCCACAGCGGATCAGCTTCCCCAAAGCAAAGCAGCTTCCCCACAGTGGAGCAGCTTCCCCACAGCAACGCAGCTTCCACACAGCAAAGCAGCTTCTGCACAGCGGAGCAGATTCCCCACAGCAAAGCAGCTTCCCCACAGCAAAGCAGCTTCCCCACAGTGGAGCAGCTTCCCCACAGCAAAACAGCTTCCCCACAGCAAAGCAGCTTCCCCACAGTGGAGCAGCTTCCGCACGGCGGAGAAGCTGCCCCACAGCAAAGCAGCGTCCCCACAGCAGAGCAGATTCCCCGCAGCGGAGCAGCTTCCCCAAAGCAAAGCAGCTTCCGCAAAGCGGAGCAGCGTCCCCACAGCAAAGCAGCTTCCCCACAGCAAAGCAGCTTCACCACAGCGGAGCAGCTTCCCCACAGCAAAGCAGCTTCCTCAAAGCAGAGCAGCTTCCCCACAGTAAAGCAGCTTCCCACAGCAAAGCAGCTTCCCCACAGTGGAGTAGCTTCCCCACAGCGGAGCAGCTTCCCC